>NW_021703786.1:54757102-54820477 GCF_005190385.1 Monodon monoceros
CCCCCCCCCCCCCCCCCCCCCCCGTTGAGGCAGTCAGCCCTGACTAAATATAGTCCTGGAGGTCCCGGTGGCTTTCGTTTGTTGGAAGGCTTTGCTTGGCCCCGCCCACGGCCCCCCGGAGGCACCATCTTCCATGTATTTGCATATGGATGGCGCTCTCACCTGCAGGCCCCCTCCCCATGCAACCATCCCCTCTTACCTTCTAACCCCAGACCTTGTGTCAGGCAATGCCTAAGAACGTCTCCCAATCACTCACGGAGTAAAAATCCCACCTAGAAATCTGCCCAGGGCTGGGGTGTTGGTAGAGATCACCAGTGGTGTCCAGAACTTCTTTCCCAATTAGAGGTTTAGAAATCTCAGGCGATGAGGAAATTTCTGAGAGTCCATTCGTAGGTGTGCTCTATTAAGAAATAGGGTAGGACCTTTCATTAAAACTGTGTTGCATGAAAAAGGGGGAAAATCCATGTAACTCCAGGACATCTGCTGACAGTTATTGCTGAAATAAGTATCTTTTCAGATATCATCCTTTAATGCGGAAGAACTGGTTCGTCTGTTTATAGATATTGCATATTAAAATATTCTTTCAGTGTCACTACTATCAAGATGTGAGGTCGAGTGTTTTTTCAATCTTATACTTCAGACTTTTTGGAAAAAGTGCTATTGTTATATATAACACATAAAATTGTTTTTCGGTTCCCCCCCCCACCCCCAAAAGGAATATATATAGAACACCTGAAACCGGCTTCTCTAATTAGTACATTTTTCTACTTAGCTGTTAGGAATTTGTGATGGGATCAGTTATTTTAGATTTCCGATGAAACTTTGGCCACAGGGAGGTACACCAGGGGAAAAAAATCACTGGTTTTCAGTTTTGGCTACCCCTCACTCACCTGCTCCCCCCCGAAACACCTAATGTGCCTGCCCATCAGGCAGCAACAGTGACAAGAAAACAGTTTTATTTTCCTTGTCCCAAGTTGATGGAGTTGGAAAAGTTACTCATTTATGTCAGCCTCTCTCTGCTCCTGCCAGTGGAGCAGGCAGATGAAGTTTGGGTTTAAATACTATTTTTTTTTTTCCCCTACATTCTTCAGCAGTTATGTTAGTAGCTGTTTCTGGAGGAAAAGTTCTGGTGATCTGAGTTCATTCAGTTCGTATTTTCTGTGTGCTTTGTGCGTGGTTTCTGTGCCTGGTGGCCTGGGGGGTCGGTAGCCTGCAGGAGTTGGGACCTCCAACCAAGACCAAGAAGTGAAGTCCGGACCCAGCGTTTGCACTTTGTAACAGTTGCCGGTGCAAGCCCGTGATCATTGACTGATTGATTGCTGCTCTGGGTCTTAGTTGCGGCAGGCACGCGGGATCTAGTTCCCTGAACAGGGATCGAACCCGAGCCCCCTGCATTGGGAGCGTGCAGTCTTACCCACTGGACCACCAGGGAAGTCCCAAGCCCCGCAGTCCTTTATCCAAAATTCTGAACTCCAGAAAACTCTGAAAACCAAAAGCTGTGTTGATAGTGAATTTCCTGGGGAATCCTGACCCGAAATGACTTGAGACTATTAGAGTCTATGTTTCTCTTGGGGAGTGTGACTCTTCATGGCTTTCACTGCAGAGACATTACTGTGCGTAATTCCGGGAGCCGGCCTATGGCATAGTATGTGGCCTGTGCACCACGTTACCTGAAAAATTCTGAACCATGTAGGGGCTGAAGGTTTGGGGTATAAGGGGTTGCAGCCCTGGATTAGGAGCATCGGCTAACAAGACGGCAGGCCCCGTGGGCTGCAGAGCCCTTCTCTCCCCAGGCCTGGAGCTCCGTGAAGGCTCACCAAGTTTTGCTCACCGTGGTATCCTCGGTACCCAGCCGGGTGCCTGGTGCCTCCTAGGTGCTGAGCGAATACCGATCAGAAGCAAGGGTCAGCCAGCTTTGTCCGTGAAGGCCAAAGAGTAAATATTTTAGCCTTTGAGGGCCGTTGGGCCTGTGTTGCAACTCTTCCGCTCTGCTGTTGGAGTGTGAAAGCAGCCATAGATAATACATAAATGGGTGAGTGCCTGTGTTCTGATAAAACTGTAAGGATGGTGGGTGGGTCTGGCCTGTGGGCCCACAGTTGGCTGACTCCTATGAGGAAGATGAACGCACCCTAAACGTAGACCCTTCCCCATTCTGTTAGCCCTGCTGTCTGCAGGCCTGGTCTGCTTGTTTCCCTGCCCCAGTGGAGTCTCTTTACTACAGAGATAAAGGCAGCGCCCACCCCTGGCATCGGCTCCTCCCATGTTCTGGACACATGGCCGAGAGGGAGGCGCTGCCCTCCCTGGACCGGCCTGGTTCGTGGGAGTGGGTTGTTTGTGTGGACGAACGCGTTTGGGCTCCGGTCTAGCCTTGCCAAAGGCGCATCGCTCGGGCCTTCACCCACTGATGAGTTTTTTGGGGGCTGAGCCAACCTCGGGGCAGGCTGGCTGTCAGCGGCAGGCCAGGCAGGGCTGGAGTTTGTCGGGCGTGGCGGGAGCTGAGGGGGGGTGAGCGTGAGCGTTTAGGAGGTGTTCTCGGCCAAAGAATTTCTGGCAGAGGGACCTGGGTGAACGTAAACCCAGGGGCTCTGATGGCTGAGTTTCAGGTCTCCTGGCTGTGTTCATCCCAGCCCTGGAGCGGCCAGCGAGTCCAAGAAGGCTTTCCACTGCGGTGGAGGCGCAAATCCAGCCGAGCCCTGTGGCTCCACCCCACGGTGGGCTGGCCTGGGGTGAGGTGGTTGGACAGAGGGCAGCACCTTGCGGAGCTCACGCCCCTAAGCTGAGCGCTGGGAGCACCAGCGTCCCTAAGCCCGGCTTCTGCAGCGCCCCCCCCCCGGCCAGGCCCTGCTGCAGGCCCTGGCTGTGTCCAGCTGCTTCTCTGTAGCAGGGGCGCCCCCAGGACATTTTGGGACTGCTGCCCTCTGCTCAGCCACCTCCTTCCCTAGTCCGGGTGGAACCGCTGTATGGTTTTCTTTCGTAAGCAAACTCCGAACAAGGGCTGATGTCTCTGGTCGTTGGCCTTTCTTTTCCTTCCATCATGGTTTTGCGGGTTGCTGGCTATTTTAGGGACTCTGAGTTTAGAGTGGAGCCTCCTTGCTCTGCAGCTCCCTTGGAAGACTCAGTGGCTTCTCAGCCCCAGTGTCATCAGTGTGTGTTCAGCACAGGGCGAGGGCTTAGGGAGGCCCCGAGGAATGGCTCTAGGGGCTGGTGTGTTTGGTGTTGGTTGGCTCTGCTGTCAGAGCCAGGCTCGGGTGGGTCCCCATCGCACACCTGGCGCGGCCTGGGGGATCCTCCGGCCGCTGCGCGGGGCCAGTCATCTTGTTATTGAGCTCTGGGGCCAGGCACTGCTTCTCATACTTGGGTGTCCTTGTGAACCACACAGGGAGCCTGTTAGCGGCGCAGACTCCAGGGCCCCTCGGTTGACCTAGGGGTCCTGGGGTCAGCGTTGTTAATAAGTGCGTGTGATTTTGTGATGTTGGTGGTTCCAGGGCCGTGCTGCCGGTGGCCAATAGGTAAAGCAGCGTGATGAGTGTGGAGTCAGGGGGAGCAGGGAGAAAGAAGGGGTTCTAGCCCAGGGAGGGGCTGCGGTCAGGAAGGGTCGCCCAGAAAAGGTGAGCTGAGTCTTGAAACAAAGCCGGGCAAAGTAATGATCGCTAACTCTGACGGAATGCTTGGTGCCAGGCACAGCTCTAAGCCTTTATGGGAATGGACTCATTTATTTTTCCATATATCCTGTTTTTTGGATTTCCTTCCCAATGCTCCCACCACAGAGCATTGAGTAGAGTTCCCTGTGCTATACAGTAGGTTCTCATTAGTTATCTATTTTATACGTAGTAGGGTATGTACGTCAATCCCAGTCTCCCAATTCACACCACCGCCTGGGTGTCCATACATTTGTTCTCTACATCTGTGTCTCTATTTCTGCTTTGCAAATAAGTCATCTGTACCATTTTTCTAGAGTCCACATATATGCGTTAATATACGATATTTGTTTTTCTGTTTCTGACTTACTTCACTCTGTATGACAGACTCTAGGTCCATCCACGTCTCTACAAGTGACCCAGTTTCGTTCCTTTTTATGGCTGAGTAATATTCCATTGTATCTATGTGCCACATCTTCTTTATCCAGGAATGGACTCATTTACTCCTCCCAGCAACCCCATGAAATAGGTAGCTACCATGATCTTGGAGCACAGAAGGGTTAAGGAGCTTGTCCAAGGTTCTTGGCTAGTCGGTGGTGAACTGGGTCTCACCTTCCTCCTCCGTTCCACTGCATTGGGGCTGGGGCACCCCAGGCAGCGAGACCCGCTCATGCAGAGGCTGTACAGACCAGGGCTGGGGCTTCTTAGGCGGCGGTCATGTTGCTGAATGGTTCAGATGGCTCTGCTCGTAGTGTGTGGGGAGAGCTTGGGTTTTGCTGGTGGAGTATACGGCCGTGGTCTTGGTTAGGGCAGAAGGTTGCAGCACGGTGACAGCTGCTGTAACGTAGCTTTGAGGGGGCTGAGGCTGTAGTCGGGCATCCAGGGTTCTGGGCACACGTGCTCTTTGTCTGAACAAGGCAGGACCCCGGGGTGTGGGGAGAGGGTGCAGCGTTAGTGCCCAGGGAGCAGCAAGGCCTGTGCCCTCACACTGGTCCCAGTTGCCCTCTGAGAAGGAAGAATTCCCCATGGTCTGAGTCCTTGGAGACTCCCAGGGAGCCTGGCCCAGCTCTTGGGGTCTGAGGGCAAGGGGGAAACTGCTTGGAGAGGGGAGGACATTTTTGTTGGGAGCCGACCAACCGCTCTGTATACTTCCTTCAGTCCTCACGTCGCCCTGCAAAGGGGGCTGCTTCTTCCTATTTACTGATGTGCAAGTGGAGGCACAGAGGTGCAAAGTAAGCAGGTAGTGGCACCAGGTGTGTCTTCTGTGGGATGTGCTTTTCACTGCAGCGGGTCCCCCTTCTTCTGAGAGGCCACATGTCCTGCACACACGGCAGGACTGGTGACCAGGCCCCTCCCTGAGGAGTGGGTGCAGTGGCAGGCTGGGTGGGGCAGGCTCCCAGCAGCCAGCTGGGCAGATTCCAGCTGAGCTGGGGCCCTGGGTGGGATGGCCTCGCTTCAGGGGACGGTTACCGGCTGATGGGTGGCATTCTGAGGAGTCAAAGGCCCAGGGTCTGTGGGAGTGGCCTGCTGGGGCCTTCCTGGTCGGGGCGCCCTGATGCTCGGAGCTGAGCCTCTGCCGCCCTGGAGGCTCACCTGAGTCTGGGGGCACGAGGGATCCCTCATAAAGGAGGACCTTAAACCAAGCTCTGATTCCAGAGCCCCTTTCTTCCTCCTGTAAGAAAAAAAAATCAGCCACCGGCCCCTCCTGTTTTTTCTCGCTGGCCGCTTTCTGGCCATCCCCTCACCCTACCCCCAGTCTCTTCCAGCAGAGCGGGCAGCTCGCCGATTTGAACCTGAACGCCATCGGGACAAACCAGAAGCCCGCACTGCCCTTTGCCCATGACAGGCTGTTTGCGGGCAGGGGGTGGGGAGTCTCTACTATTCCTGTGTCACGACAGGACTGTGACCGTCACTCAGCCTCTCGAGCTCAGTACCTGCAGGACGGGTCCACGCCCCGCATGTGAAGACGAGGGCCAGATGGCCCTTCCTCCGGGTCTTCCTGCTTTGCCTAGTTCTTGGGGCCCCTCGCCACTTGGGATTCCACCAGGATTCTAGCCCCCGGCTCCCTGCGGGCAGAAGGCATGGGGTTTTGAGTTGGAACAGAGGCTGGTCACTCCTGGGCATACCTCGGGGTACGGGGCGGGGGGGGGGCAGTGAATCCGGCCACAGTCCAGGCGGAGCACTGGAGAGAATCACGCCACCGTGGAGACCTGCCACAGGGCTTCCCGTGGGCCACCATCTCCTCCTTGGCTCACCTGGGCCAGCCCGTCGACTCCTTACTCACCTGGAGAGTGCTCAAGGACAGCAAGAAAAATGAGGGACTTTCAGGGGCAGCTGTGTTTTCTGACTCAGTCATAATGCCCCTAAAAATCCTTATTGTTCTTGCAGTGTGCATCAGGCAGTGGCCCCAGCCCGCCCGGCTGCTCTGGGGTGGGAAGGGCTACCTGGGGTTCGACTGGCCTGTCCTCCCCCATCGTCCTGAAATGAGAGTGAAGGGGAACTTACTGATTATTAAAACATTTTGTTGGTGGGTGCATCGATTTGCATGTACTCTTATAATTTCTTCTTTGGGGAGGCCCGGGCCTCGAGACATTCCTGTGCCGATCGGAGCCCAGGAGAATGCAGGGTCTCCCCGGTTTGTGTGCGGGGAGGGTTCCGTGGAGCCCAGCTGCACGTGTCCAGCCCAAGGAAGGGTAGCTTCGGGGTCAGCTGTGTCCAGGGCAACACTGGGTTTTAAAACGGAAGGAGCCTCGGTCCACGCGCTGAGACCCAGTGAGCTGGCCACTTTGCAGAGCCGCCTGCAGGGGATTGAGGTCTTCCCCCCCAGCTGTCACCCTAGAGCCCGTTTTCTCTCGCCCAGGTGGTCTCTACTCCTCTCTCACCTCCTGGGTTTCCACCATGCCCAGCAGGTGCCCCACCCACAGATACTTCTGCTGAGCCAAGGCTTTTATGGGTGGAGGTGTGGGGGTCCCATGGGACTGTCAAGCCGAAATACCAATTGGTGACATGCCCCCCTTAACACCATCCCACATGTCACCAGATCCCACAACATCGTCCTCTCTGGCAGAGGCTGGACAGGTGGCCAGCCTGTGGATGGGCGGACGGGGAGGTGGACAGGCAGTAAGGACGGTACCTGCTCCCGTGGTCCACCCTGGGTCCTGTCAGCCTCCCAGTCAGCAGAGGAAGGTCATCCTCGAGGTATTTCTAAGGTTTCCCCCACCAGGTGCCAACGCAAAAGCTCTTGTCACGCGAGAAGATGGCCGTTGGTGGGACCCTGACGGCCACGATCCTCCCTCCTTGGCCAGCCGAGCCCCCTGCTCCTTGGGCTCCTGCGGTCCCCACTGTGCCGCCATCCCAGCTCCCAGAGACAGTGTTTAAGGGGCCGAGTTTGCTCAGCATTCTTCTGCCCAGGGGGAAGGGACGGCTCCAAGGTAAAGGTCAGTACGGGATAGGGGGGATGAGGGCAGGGGGAGTGATGTTTATTTCTTCTTGGTAAAACGTGGGCGGGGCTCTCGTGAAATGAGCTTCTCACATCCCACAGTGGACACCCGGGCGATAGAACATATCCCATCCTCTCTCACAGCTAAGCATTTGCTAACCTGAAATCAGCTGTCCCTCCCTGAGGCCCGTCTGCCCAGCTCTTCCATCCCCGCAAACCTCCTTGTTCCTGGGCGTGTTCCTCATTCTTTACCCCAAAACATCTGCCAAAAAAAAAAAAAAAAAAAGATAATGCATAAGAAATAAAACTGATTACTGGAGAGCATTTCGGAAATCCAGAAGGATGGAGAAGGTTTATAGCTACCCATACGTAGAGATCATGTCTGCTAATGAAATAGATCCTTGCAGCATTTTTTTTCTCTTTGCATGTATACCCTCACCCACTTAGCAGGATTTGGGGCTTCCAAAAGTGGGGAAGCTCGTAACCCATCTGAGCGATGGCCCTGGGCCCTTGGGAGGCAGAAAGTCTCTGATTTTCTTTTTGCCAAGTGAGCCAGGGTGCGCCAAAACGTACCTCCAGCTAGCAAGCTCGTTGGGAGGTATTGGGGCAGCACTCGGTCTCTAAACCGAGACTGGTGAAGTTGCTGGGAAGGATGCTAGAAATGTGGACTCTGGGACTTCCCTGGCCGGTGCAGTGGTTAGGACTCCATGCTTCCTCTGCGGGGGGGGGGGGGGGGGGGGGGGGGGGGGGGGCGGGGGGGGCACGGGTTCAGTCCCTGGTCAGGGAAATAAGATCGCACAAGCTGCTCGGCCAGACAGCAGCAACACAGAAACGTGGGCTGTGCCCTGATTGCGTTCTAAGTGGGCTGCTGCTTTGCTTCCTGACTCCCGGCACACGGAAGAATCACTTAACGTTAAAAAAAATTTCAGGACTTCCCTGGTGGCGCAGTGGTTAAAAATCCGCCTGCCCATGCAGGGGACACGGGTTCGAGCCCTGGTCTGGGAAAATCCCACATGCCGTGGAGCAGCTAAGCCCACGCGCCTAGAGCCCGTGCTCCACAACAAGAGAAGCCACCGCAGTGAGAAGCCCGAGCACCACAACGCAGTAGCCCCCGCTCGCCGCCGCTAAAAGCCCACGTGCGGCAACAAAGACCCAACACAGCCCAAAATAAATACATAAATGAACTTATAAAAAAAAAAATTCAGTGCCACCCCGCCCCCCCTCCCCCCAGGAGCAATTGGATCTGAATTGCTGGGTGTGGGGAGGGACCCAGGCCTTGGTACCTTCTTTTCTTCTGTTCCTCAGGTTATTCTGTTAAGCGGCCAGAGAACGGTCCAGGTCCATACCCACCAGCAGTTAGTGACGGAAGAGATTTCCTCCAGCTCTGCCTTCAGAGCCTGTTGGAGGAGATGGGGCCATCTGCAGCTGGCAGACTTTCACTTCCGTTATGTTCTCTCCGGCTCAGTCACCTTTTGATCCTCATTTTACAGATGGGGGACCGAGGCTAAGGAGATCAGGAGACGTCCTGAAGGACACACATCTAGGATGCAGCAGAGCTGGGGTGTCGATCTGCAGCTTCTGACTCCCAAGGCTAGTGCTCTTTCTAAAGTTGCCATTTATAATTAGCATATTTAGTTATAACAAGATATGGTCATCACAGTGTCCTGAACTGGGTGGGTGCCCCTGTCCCACTGGGAGGCTGGGTGATCGTCCCTTCGTCTCCCTGATGCTGAGTATGTACATGGCCAGCCTGGACCCACGGCCCGCCCCCATCAGCCTGCCATGCCAAGGAATCCCAGCTCTGGGCAGGGCAGGGTTTAGCCCCTTTTGCAGAACACGCAAGAGGTGTGGCTCAGGTCACACAGCTGGCGGGTGGCACAGGCCTAGCGGTCCCTGCTCCTTACCTGGACAGAGGCATCCAGGAAGCAGCACAGCCCGCGGGGGGCTTCGCTCGTCGGGGCCCTGCTCTGAGCTGGCGGCCCTCAGGGTCAGGACCCCTGCTGGGGGTGCCTCCCTCATTCCTGCAGAGCTGGACTCCCAGGGCCTGGGCAGGCTGCCAGTGCAGGGAACTAGCGGACAGGCACACTGTTGGCTCTAGAAAGTGTCACTGTTCCTGGGCCGGTCCGCAGGGCTGGAGGGCCTGGACATGACAGCAGAGACAGGAGCTGGGAGCTGAGAATGCCCCTCTCCCAGGGCCCAGCAACTCTGGGCCTGGCCCACGGGCTTCCTTTGGCAGGGAGGGCCTGAGCTCTGTCCACACCACCTCCCCTTGCTGGGCCTGAGCTCTCACCTTGCTCCCCACCAGCTCTTTGCGGCCGAGTACACGCTCTTGGCAATGACGTCCATTTAACCTGCTCTGCAGAAGACAGGACGGTTGGGCAGGCAGACTCAGCCAAAAGCTCGGTGGGAGATGGGGTGAGGGCCCTAGGCTCAGGCTTCTCTGCCCATATTCTTTGGGGCGCTGGCCCTAAGCTACCTTGCTTACCTGGGTCAGAAATAACCTCAGCGCAACTGAAAGCCTAGAGCAATCAGGATGAGGGCAGAGCTTTGAGCTCCTGGAGTTGGTGGGCGTTTGCCCAGGAGCCAGGTCAGGGGCAGCCACTTAGCCGGGGCCTTGGGTAAAGCCCCCTCCCCTCCAAGCCTGTTGCCTTGTTTGTTTAGTGGACATCATAGTGCCCTGTAGGAGTATGTCCACTTTCTAGGCATATTCTGAACAGGTAGGATGTTGTGGCTCCCTGTCCCTCCCCTTCCAGGAGGCCGCTTCATCAGAGAACCCGGGGAGGTGTCTGGGTGGAGAACGTGCTCATTCCATGCCTGTTGCAGCGCATTGCTCAGGAAGTGAGTAGGTCTCCAGGCGTTGGACAGTGTCTTCTGTCCGTGATCTCTACAAAGACGACCTTTTCTTCAATCTTCTCTCTGGCCCTCCTGCCCTGTTAGGATGGTGGTTCTGGACTGAGAAGCTGTCCTCCTTGCCCCTTTGCCCTGTGTGCCTCTCTGGTCTGGCCCCACCGAGGCCCAGGGAGTCATCCTTCCCCTCCTTGGGGTTCATCTTACAAGTCCGGATGCCATCAGCTCCAAGGAGTTCCCTCTGAGCCAGAGCTCCTCCCTCCTCCGCCAGCCTCCTTGGGGTGCAGACAGACAGCCCAGCACAGGCCGGAAGGGCTTTCTGTTTGCCTTGGCTGGTGGGAAAGAGATTAGCTGCTCGCTTTCTGTTTTGACTGTTGTATCTAACCAACACAGAGCCTGTGACATCGCAGAAAAGCAGCCTTGGGTCTTGAATGAGTTTGGGGCCTGTCCCTGATGGCCTGGCCTCTGCAGAGATGTCTGGAGGTAGGAATGGGTGATAACACCGCCCCCTGGGTACGGAGAGATGTGATAACCACCTGTCCGCTTTCCCGACCCAAGGTCCACAGCCCTTTCGTCTTTGTTTCCTTCAGGGGATGACTTCTCCCCACCTCCTGGGATTCACATGGGGCCACTCCCCATCCACTGGCTTTAGAGGCAGGCATGTGTCCCAAGCTGGACACTGAGACTCCGTCTTGGGACGCTTGCAGCAACTATGGGAAAAGAGGCATTCACTTTTCATGGGAGTTGCCACGTTGATGGAACTCCTGCTCTCCACTTGAGGACGGAGCCAAGTGGTAGAGAAAGTATGCTGTCCCCAGACCTCAGTAAGCCCCTGGATCCAGCCATGCCTGAAGCTAACCACACCTCTGGACTAACCTGATTATATGAGCCAATGAATGCATTTCTTTTTTTCTAAAACTATCCTGAGTTGGATTTCTGTCATAGAAAGGGTCCTAATAAAGCTATGTTTTTCTTTGGTCTCACTTAAGAAATCAACTTTGAGGTATCCACCCCACTTTAAGTGTCTAATTCATAAATTTTTTCAAATGTGTACAGCCTTGTAACTACCACCCCAGTCGAGCTGTAGAACATTTCAAGTTCCCTCATTCCCCTTTATGGTCAGTTCTCCTGACCCCAAGCAACCACTGACCTGCCTTTGTCCTAGAGCTTCATTCAGTCTCCTCTCTGGTCAGGTCCCTGGAGGTCAAATGCTCATGTTGTGGGTCAACGTGGGTCATTTCCCTTGGGACTCAGAGTCACCCCCTGGGTCCAAATGTGCTGAAGCCAGAGGCACCTCTGGGTCCCACAGTTCTGTGGTCCAGTACATCCTTTGCTTCATTTGAGCCGGCTTGCCACAGAAGGAGTCCTGGCTAATACAGCTCAGCCAGGACCGCACCCTTCAGTGAAGCTCCCCTCAAGGACCGCCCCCCAGGCAAATTCAACCATCAGTCCAGCTCACCTCCTGGGGGCCAGACACTAGTAAGTGCTTTACATGCATTACCTCAAGTCCTCTCAGCAACGCTAGGGGAGGTACTGTTATCCCCATTTTACTGGGATGTGGGTCTCGTGTGCCTCTACAGCTCCTCTGTCCACCAGACTCCTGGCTGCTTGCTCTGCCCCAGCCATGGCTGTCTCACAAGTGAAACTGACCCCTCCCAGACCACATCCCAGGCTAAGGGGGCTGGCTCCCCAGTGGCCGCCAGAGGGGCTGGAGGGTGCGAGCCATACACTGGGAGGGAGGGATGAACTTTGAGCGGTAAGCAGCTTTGGGCAGGAAAGAGCTCTCTGCAGGAGGCCCTTTTGTCTTGCCAGTAACCTAGCACACCTTTCAGATCTTTTTTTTTTTTTTAACATCTTTATTGGAGTATAATTGCTTTATAATGGTGTGTTAGTTTCTGCTTTATAACAAAGTGAATCAGTTTATACATGTATACATATGTTCCCATATCTCTTCCCTCTTGTGTCTCCCACCCTCCCTATCCCACCCACCCCTCTAGGTGGTCACAAAGCACCGAGCTGATCTCCCTGTGCTTTGCAGCTGCTTCCCACCAGCCATCTATTTTACGTTTGGTAGTGTATATATGTCCATGCCACTCTCTCACTTTGTCCCAGCTTACCCTTCCCCCTCCCCGTATCCGCAAGTCCATGCTCTAGTAGGTCTGTGTCTTTATTCCCGTCTTACCCCTAGGTTCTTCATGACTTTTTTTTTCCTTAGATTCCATATATATGTGTTAGCATACGGTATTTGTTTTTCTCTTTCTGACTTACTTCACTCTGTATGACAGACTCTAGGCTTTGATCACGCAAAACCTTGCCTAACTTTCTGGTTCTTTCTGTAGATCAAAGAAGTAGAAATGAAGGATAAGTAATTAATAGATGACCAGATCTCTTCCCCAGCTTCCCCTGCAGTAATCCCACGAGCAAACTGTGTGAACAAGATAGCATCTAAAGAAAAATCATGAGAAGTCGACAAGCCTGCACACCGTGCGGGATGGTGACGACTCTGACCCCCATCTCAATGATTAACTGAGATTACTTCCCTGTTTCCCCTTAAAAACTTTTATGGCCGAGCAGAATCTTTGCCGGGGACACTGGTCCCCCATCTCCCCAGATTGACGGCATTCTGATTAAAAGCAACTTTCCTTTCTACCAACAACTGCTTCTCGGGTGTTGATTTCTCAGCAGCGAGCAGCCAGACCTGAGTTCGGTAACAGTAGGAGATGAGATGAGGATAAATTCCTTCATCCTCTGTCCCTTGGACCACTTGAGGCACATTTCCCACCTGTGGTTTGTTGTACAGCAGTGTGGTTATACATCACCTTGCATTGCTTCCCATTCTTCCCGACCTTTTCTCTTTTCCCTCACTTTTGCCACCCTGGAATTCCACTTCCAAGTTAAAGTATCAGCACTTAATCCCTTGGCAAGGGCCGCGCTTTCTAGGGAACTCTGTAGCCTGGCTCCTGGGACTGCACTACACGGTCTCAGTGAATGTTGAACAAGAGAATAGATGCACGACATGTCATGGCCATGGGGTTGGGGACTGGATGGGGGGCAAGCATGGTGCCAAATTCATCACAGATTATTCTCCTTTCTCTCTCCCCCTCCATTCACTAGGTGCAATCAGCCAAATCGTCTCTGACTCCATGCTGTTATGTCAGAGGCTGTGGCCTCCCCCGGTAACCTCTGTCTGGTACAAAAGAATCCACACTCCTTACCCTCCACTTGCTAGGTGTGTGAGGCTGGCAAGGTCCTCAGCCTCTCTGAGCTAGCTTCCCCATCTGTACAATGGGGATAAGAATGGTCTCACTACGTGGGACTGTTGGGATGCCTAACCGACCCTTGGTTTGTGCCTGGTGCAAAGTCAGGGAAGGGCATCATTGAGGCTGCCTGTCCAACTACAACCCTGCTCTCTTTTGGGAAGCACCCGTCCTCCATTCTCAGTCCCTACGGGGCAAATTGAGGCTGTCCCCCATCCCACCCCATTCCCACACCTGCCACCAGACCCAGGCCAACCAGCACATCTCAATATTGACCACAAATATTGGCTCAGGCCTGGGCATAACACCTAAGTCAAACCGGTCCCTGCAACAGTGCCCTGAAATTTCTGGAGTAAGGAAAGAGATGCTTGCTCTTTGCTGAGATCCTTAGCCTGGAGCTATTTTTACTATTTGGACATTTGAGAATGAAGTTAGTGCAGTGACGGCGGAAGAAAGCAAAGCCGAGAGGTGGAGCAGGACACAGACACCTGGTGTCGCCCTTGGAGTTCTGGGATCCACCGTGCCAGCAGCTAGGTAACCCCTGGTATTTTTAAAAATTAATACATGCACAAAAAGTTTCCTTCTTGGTTGCTTAAGCCAGTTCAAGTTGTGTTTCTATTACTTAAAACTGAAATGGTCTTGACTAATAACCATAGGTTCTTTATAAACGATCGCTGCTGTTATTGCAACTAATATTATTACAAACACACTCCCAGGAGGATGCAGTCTTGGGGATGCATAGGCCACGTTCCCCCAGGGGCCACTGCTGCTCTCCATACGTTATACTACCCTAGATATCAGCTCCCCAGGGCGGGGGATTCATGTTTGCTGCTGATATACCCCAGGTGCCTGGTGTCTGCACAGGGTAGGTGATTAATAGACATCCACTAAGTGAAAAAATGAAGTTGGTCCATTGCCACCTGGCCCCCAGGCCCAGGCTCACGTTTTGCCCTCTCTGCTTGTCCTTGGCTGACATCTGAACCCACTGGGGTGTCTGCCAGGAGTCTGTCTTGCAAACTGATCTCTTGTTTTCACAGTGTCCTTTCTAGGGCCTCATTCATCCCTTTCTTCATTCATATATACAGTTTAAAATATCTTTATTCGAAGTGTGCGTTATGGACCACTGTCTTAAACCAGTCACAAAAATTAACTCAAAGTGAATTGAACACTTAAATGTAAGACTGGAAACCATAAAACTCTTAGAAGAAAACATAGGAAAAAAGCTCCTTGACATGGGTCTCGGCAATTATGTTTTTGGATATGACACCTAAAGCACAAGCAAGAAAATAAAAAATAAACAGCTGGGGGGACTACATCTAACTAAAAAGCTTCTCACAGCAAAAGATCAATAAAGTGAAACCTATGAAATGGGAAGAAATATTTGCAAACCATATATCTGATAAGGGTTTAATGTCCAAAATATATAAAGAGCTCCTACAACTCAATAGCAAAATAGTAATAATGATGATGGTGATGATGATAATACAATTAAAAAACAGGCAAAGGACCTGAATAAACATTTTTCAAAGAAGATAGATGAGTGGCCAACAGGTACATGAAAAGATGTTCAAAATCACTAATCATTAGGGAAATGAAAATCAAAACCCCAATGTCACCTCACACCTGTTAGAATGACTATCATCCAAAGACAAGAGAGAACAAATGCTGGCAAGGATGTGGAGAAAGGGAACCCCTGCGCACTGTTGGTGAGAATGTAAATTGGTGCAGCTACTATGGAAAACTGGAGATTCCTCAAAAAAAATTAAAGACAGAACTACCATATGATCCAGCAATTCCACTTCTGGGAATATATCTGAAGGAAATGAAAACACTCTGTCAAAGACATACCTTTACACCCATGTTCAGAGCAGCATTATTTACAACAGCCAAGACATGCAAACAACCTAAGCGTCCATTGACAGATGAATGAATAAAGATGTTGTGGTATACACACACACAAACATATACATGCATGCAATGGAATATTATTCAGCCATAAAAAGGGAAATCCTGCCATTTTGATGACATGAGTAGACCTTGAGGGCAATATGCTAGGTGAAATAGGTCAGGCAGAAAGACAAATACTATATCACTTACACGTGCAATCGAAAATAAAATAAAAATAAGCAAAAAGCCAAACTCATAGAAAAAAATGGATGAGATTTGCTACCAGAGGTGGGGGTAGGGGGTGGGTGGGAGCTGAGGGGAGGAGGAATTGGATGAAGTCAGTCCAAAGTACAAACTTCCAATTATAAGACAAATAAGAACCAAGGATGTAATATACAACATGATGGCTATAGCTAACCCTGCTGTATGGTATACTTGAAAGTTAAGAGAGCAGATTCCTTAACACAATATTGTAAATCAACTGTACTTCAACTTTAAAAATAATAATAATAAAAGATTAGATCCTAAGAGTCACAAGGAAGAAAAACATTGTTATTTTTTTCTTTTTATTGTACCTATGTAAGATGACAGAGGGACTTCCCTGGTGGTCCGGTTGTTAGGACTCTGTGTTTCCACTGCAGGGGGCACGGGTTCGATCCCTGGTCAGGGAACTAGGGAAAGGTGCAAAATGAACAATGCTTTGCTGGCCTTCGGGGAGCTTCTACTGGGGATGTGTGTTGACAATTTGGTACATTTAAGTTATTTTAGGCATTTGGATAATTTTCTGGTATTCTTCTGCAGACCAGATAATAAAACCACTCTAAAGAGTGTATTTTGGTTTTAAGCTACGTTGGAACTAACCCGATTAGCTATCTTCAAAGAAAAGTCGACAACTTCCCTACCCTCTCCTCTGCCAGTTCACACCCAATCTCGGTAAACTCTTAAGTTTTTTACATTGTTCCTGTTATTGACATTCACATCCTCTTCTGCTCCACAATCAAGCCTTTACTGCTTTGTCCACAGGTTGACTCAAAAGATTAAAAGCCTTGGAATAGCATTTACATGACTATAACTGTTAGATAACCATTTACTGTAAACACCGCCTTTTAACTGCGGCTATAGTTGGATTGGGGTTTGGGTTTGGTCACATTTTATTGAATTGGATGAGATGTACCTTCCGGCCGCTGGGACAAAGCTTCCTCTCTGCCAGTTTCAGGGCCTGTGTTCAGAAGGGCCCTGTGCTTGGTTTGATGCTTTCCTGTTGTTGTTTTGAAATTCTAAATAATTTTTGAACAAAAGGTCCCCCAATTATGTGGTTAGTCCTGAGCTGACGGCTTTGCTGCTAGAGGCCTGAGTGATCTGAGAAACACTCTCATTGGGCACCTTCCCTTGGGAGGAAAGGCGGGGTACTTAGGCAGGTCTTGAAGTAGCCACGAAAAATTAAAGCGATAGGCCATGGACCTGAGTGATGGCTTGGGAATGTGCCCAAGTGGTGATGTCAGGCTGGCCTGCTGCTTCTTACAGGGGCTGAAGAGCTGGTGAGCCTTGGGCTGCATGAGGGAGGAGGGATTATCCTGATGAGAGCGTCAGGGCTGAATGATCTGCCCAAGGTCCCACTGCTTATAAATGGCAGGTCCTGGATTCAAGTCCAGGTCACTGATTCCCAGACCCAAACCTTCTCTGCTCCACCACGCTGCCTCCAGACCAGTGTCACACATGATGCAGCGGACCTGGGTTTGAATTCTAGTCCTGCTACCAATTTGCTGTGTGTCCTTTCAGGAGGGATTTGCCCTCTCTGAACCACTTACCCCAGAGTCTGAGGGAGTGGATAAACTTTAGAAGTCCCTTTCAAACAGAATCACTATGTAACTAATTAATAGAAAAGAGTTCCTTCCATAGACAGATTCCAGCTAGTAAAAGCAGAAGGAATAAAATATAATATCATTTTGCAGTCCCTAACAAATTAGTTGTTTGAATGGCAGCTAACATCACAAAAGAGAATCTGACACCACGGACCTCCTGATAGAAGATCTCAACACCACCTAATGAGGTATTCTTGGCAGAAAAAGAATAAAGAAACCAAACTCGGCAGCTAAACCTGTGCGCCACAACTACTGAGCCTGCGCTCTAGAGCCCGCGAGCCACAACTACTGAGCCCACGTGCCACAACTACTGGAGCCCGTGCGCCTAGAGCCCGTGCTCTGCAACAAGAGAAGCCACTGCAATGAGAAGCCCGCGCACCACAACGAAGGGTAGCCCCGGCTCGCCGCAACTAGAGAAAGCCCACGCGCAGCAACAAAGACCCAAAGCAGCCAAAAATAAATAAGTTAAATAAATAAATTAAAAAAAAAAAAGGAAACCAAACTTGAATCTGATCAAACCTCTGCTTCTAACAATTTACAGGACAAAGGATAGAGGAACACATCCGACTGCACCAAAGAGCAGCAATCAGCAATGTCCAGATGGAGTGAAATGCAACAAGATAGACAACTAGTTTCTTCCAATAAATACAACAAAACATTAGGCCCAAAGAGACTCAAAAGACATACTGACCGATTGTAATGTAGAAACTTTATTTGGATCAAAATTTAAGCAATCTGTAAAAAGATAATTATGTCAAAACTGAAAATGTGAAAACTGACTCTGATGATATTAGGAATTATTATTAATTTTGGGGGTGTGATCCTGGTGTTCTGATGATGGAAGGGTCATTTTAGAGATACACACTGATGTGTTTATGGATGAGTTGATGTCATGCCTGGGATCTGCTTCAAAGTGATGCAGGAAGAGGGATGTGGATGGGGGAGGCGGGTCTGGATGAGGTAAGATGGGCCATGGGTTGATGACTGTCACAGCTGAGTGATTTATTGTCTCTGGTTTTGTGTATACTTTTCAGTTTTTAAAAAGTCCCTCCAGCCTATGGGAAGGGTCAGGGGTGGCTGGGCTGAGGGTGGGGGACCGGGGAAGGATGGCCACGCCTTCTCGGAGCAGGGCTGGGGGCTAACGAAGGGGACACCAGGTCCTGCCTCTCCCTGCCCGCCTCCCATGGCCAGGCTGGACCCCGCAATGTTGCAGTCACTCGTGCCCAGGCTCAGACCTAAAGGGTAGGTTTCTTGGTGTTTAGATAAGCTCACGGAGTCAGACACTCTACTTGTAGAACCCTGGCCCCCAGCCTGCAAGCCCAGCTCTGTCCTCCCCGGGGGATACTAGTTTCATATTCCAGGCACATCCTCGGCCGTGTCAGGCCATCCGTCCACCGGCACAGACAGAAGGTGCAGCAGCTGGTGGGAGGTGGGGGTCATTCCCCGAAGTACATCCTATGACATCCCTGGTGCCAGGAGTGTGGCCGGGCCAGGACCTGAGGACCTGGAGGGTTAGAGGGCCACTCTCAGGCCCACCACCCAGGAGTGGTCCCCCAAGGAATTTGGTGCCGACCACCTTAGTGCCCAATGTACTGCATGACCTCGACAAGACGCTTTCCCTCTCTTGGCCTTGGGTTCCCCATCAAAAAAGAGGCTGCTCCGTGTTTCTCAGTGGGCTGCTATCGACCTTTGGGATGGACAATTCTTCCTAGTTTGCATTCCCGGCCCCGGCCATTAAATGCCCACAGCAGTCACTGTTGCTGTGGCAACCAGAAAACGCCCCACACATTTCCAACCATTCCTGGGTTGCAAACTACTATGGGTCTCTAAGGACCTCGCCAAGCCCATAGTTCTGTGTTTCTGGAGAATTCAGGACAAACTGAGGAAGGGAGGGGCAGAAACTTGATGTGATTTGTAGTCTTACAGAGAGATGATATTTGGGTGGGTCTTGAAATACAACTAGGAGTTTGCAAATTGAGCAAGTGACAGGGGCTGGGAAGGGGGGGAGCTGAGAACATTCTAGGTGGCAGGATCAGCCCGTGCATGGCACAGAGGGATGAAGGAGCATGGAGTGTTTGGAGAAGGGCAGGAGTTCCCTGTGGCCCCTGGAAAACCACGCAATGGAGATAGCACATCAACTTGTGGACAACAGGGAACCAGCAAGGATTTTCAAATGGGGGCAGAAGGACATTTTTCCCCCCGGCCCCTCTGGAAGAAGAAATCACTGGATGCCTGTGTATGAATCAGGAGAATGTCTCACTCTTCCTAGGAAGAACTCATGGGTCCAAACTGCAGAGGTTGCAATTCCCCAGCTGGGATTTTTTCCCCGGGGGTCAGTCGGGTGAAAGAGAGACTTGTGGGTGGTTTTTTGGTTTTTTTCTTGTTTTTTTTTTTTGGCTGTGCTGCGTGGCATGCGAGATCTTAGTTCCCCGACCAGGGATCGAACCCATGTCCCCTGCACTGGGAGTGCGGAGTCCTAACCACTGGACCACCGGGGAAGTCCCGAAAGAGAGATGTGGAGGTGACAGTGGGTGAGGGGCTGCTCAAGCTTCCCAAATTACTGAAGAGGCCCGTGGAGGGGAGCAAGTGTGTGTGTGTGTGTGTGTGTGTGTGTGTGTGTGAATGCACGTGCAAGTGAGTCTGCAGAGGAGAGTATGTGTATGAGTGTGAGTGGGTAGACAAGCATTCATGTGACAAGTGTGTGGCGGGTGCAGAGTGGTGAGCGAACACTGCCCTGCCTTGTCCTCACGCAGCGTGTAACCTAGTGGATCTAGGGGAGGAGAGAGAAATAGACAAGAAAGCAAAACCACATTCCAGAAATCAGATTGTGACCCGGGGCCCTCCATCCTGCCCTAGCCACAGGGTGGACGCAGGACCCCAGGGCAGCCGGTCTGAGCCTCCTCCCCTCTGACTCTTGGGCAGAGTGACAAAGAGGGCGGGAGCCCCCCGCCGCCTCCAGCCCCACATCCCTGACCCCAGTCCGCGCCTGCCCTTCTGGCCACTTGGCCGTCCGGAGATCTCTTGGTTCTTACCCCTGCCCAGGCCTGTTTTCCAGCCTTCCCATCGATTTTTGGATGTGCCTCTCTCTGTGTGGGTTTCGTTCTGGCTTTGAAACGAGCAAAGCCAGAGCAAGAGCGCTGTGAGCACAGAGGAGGCTCTCAGGGAATCCCCTGGCCCGTGACCCTCGCGGACGAGGATGCAGTCTGCTGGGCTTCCCAGAGCCGGTACCCCTCCCTGGCACACGCCGTGCAAACGCACACGTGGGTGCCCCAGCACGCTCCCCGGTGAGCCAGCCAGTGTGCCGAGCCCCGGGCGGCCTCACCGGGAGGAAATGCCTGCCGCGATCCTCTAAGCCTCTCTCAGCCTCCCCAGGGACCCTTCGCTGCCCAGTGTTTCCTCTGGGGCCGTGTCAGCGCGGTGCGGGCCTGGTCCGCCCGGGCGGGCCTCCAGTGGGGGCCTGTGACTCAGGGCTCAGTCAGGCAGAGGCAGGATGTCGGCCCATTCACTGGGCCATGAGGAATCTCACTCTTCTATTTATAGGCAGGCAACTGCTGGCCTAGCCTGGGGGGAGGAAGTGGCCATGGCTGGCAAGTCAGGGGAATGGGAACAGTGATTCTAGAACCAGGATGAAACCAGGCCTCACCACCCCCGCCCCCTGCCTCGGGGGTTTCCAGACGAGGAGTCAACTGGACTAGCTCTTCCACTCCAGAATGGTCCAGGCTGGGATGGGCCAGGAAATGAGCCCAAGGGTCCGCATGACCCACAAGCCAAGTGACAGGAGGCGGTGGACACGGGGTGGCTGGGCCTGGAAGGGTGGGCAGGGTGGGAAGAGGCCAGGGGAAGGGAGTACCCAGAGGCCAGGCATCCTGAAGTTTGGCCTCAGAGAACTCACCCTAATCTTCCCATATTGGAGTCCCAGCTTGCTTCATCGGTCAAAGACCCCTGCCCGCCCTTAGCTACCATCTTGCCCCGTGGCCAGGATGGCTCCTTATTCCTAGGAAGCTAAGATTTGATACCCTACTATGAGCTGAGCCTTGTCACCTATATTCCCTCGTTCAGTCTCACAAAGCCTTGTAACATAGGTATTCATAAGCCCATTTAACAGAAGTCAAAACTGAGGTTCAGGGTAGTTAAGGTACTTGCCTGGCTTTAAGCATGTGCACAGATGTGTACTAAGTGTACAAAATGTGCAAAAGGGAAGCTACAGTGCCCTGTCAGTGGGTGCTGTGAGGAGTGGACGAGCTCACATTGGCTGTTATTTGTCGCCATCTCTTTATTATTTTTTAATTAATTAATTTTTTGGCTGCATTGGGTCTTTGTTGCTGTGCGCGGGCTTTCTCTAGTTGTGGCGAGCGGGGGCTACTCTTCGTTGGGGTGCGCAGACTTCTCATTGCTGTGGTTTCTCTTGTTACGGAGCACGGACTCTAGGCGCGTGGGCTTCAGTAGTTATGGCACACGAGCTCAGTAGTTGTGGCTCTTGGGCTCTAGAGCGCAGACTCAGTAGTTGTGGCCCATAGGCTTAGGTGCTCCGCGGCATGTGGGATCTTCCCGGAGCAGGGATCAAACCCGTGTCCCCTGCACTGGCAGGCGATTCTTAACCACAGCGCCACCAGGGAAGCCCTCGCCATCTCTTTATGGAGCACCATCTATGTGGTTTATTTACTTTGTCCTCGGCTGAGCTTGCATCTCTGATCACGTCCTCTGGTGGGAACCAATTTCCGGAACAGGAGACCCTTCCAACTGAGCCTACTGGGGCTGCTTCAGAGGAAACCAGCCAAGGGCCGCAGTGGATACAGCAAATCTGCTCTCACCCTCAGAGAATGAGCGAGGAGCCGTCATGCCTTCCTTTGTATCCCACGGGGCCTCCCCCATCCTTGGTTCCTTCCTGAGGCCCAGATCTGGCCACTCTCTGGGGCTGCTGTGACCGCCTGCTGGCCATCCTCACTGACCCAATGCGCACTGCACCCCAAGGATGCATGAAGCAGCTGCGAGGGCTTTGTTGAAGGGCTCAGGCCCTTGTCCCAAAGCCAGGCCGGATCGGAGGGAGGGATGGAAGGAGGGGCCAGGTAGAGGGTATCAGGGTCAACAGGAGGTGGATTCTCACTGCCTTGACGCCAGAGGCAAGAAGGGCCCTTCCTGGCCCCGAATGCCTCATCTACCTCCCCAACCAAAGTTCTCACCCTTCCTTTCACCCCACACACATCTCCTCCTAAGGTGATCAGCAAACCTCAGGGCCTTTTCTGTGTCTTGCAAACTTTGCAGCCTCTGAATGTCGCTGACTTTTTTCTTCCAAGCAGGATGCAGCGAGGACACATAGGAGGGAAGAGGGCTGGGGGTGGAGTGGAGAGGGTTGGTTCGGAGATGTACTCTGAGCCTGAGGAGGAACTAGGGTGAAGGGAAGAGGGGTCCCCAGGGGTGAAGCCCTTGGGGAAGAAAAGGAGGTAAACCTTCCAGAATGTGGAAGAACCTCTAGCTGGTTGAAGGTCTGAGGCTGGAGCCCGGGGTGTGGTGGGGAAGTAGCGGGAGGCTGGATGGGTGGACAGCTCTCTAGGGCCGGGGGTGAGGCTAAACGTTCCTCTGAACGCAAAACTGAAGGCAGCCAGGGGTTCCAGGCAGGATGCTGTTTAGTAAGCTCCCTCTGGCCTAGGGGGTTGAAGAGGTTGGATGAGACAGGCTGGTAGCAGGTGGACCAGTGAGACACCAGCACAGCCTTCCTGGTGAGAGATGAGAGTGGATGAACTTGGGAGGGGGAGGGAGAGAGATGCGGGGCTGGGAGAGAGCGATGACATGGGGCAGTTGACTGGCCCCGATGCCCCCCCCCCGGCCCACCCCCTAATGATGAGTGTTGGGGTGGCCGGAATGGGGAGGGGAGGAGCCCCTGATGAGCCCCCGTCGGCTGCACCAGCTGGATGGGTGCAGAAATGACATCACTTTCATGTACTTAACACAAGGTAAACAGTGGTAGAAAAACCCAAGCGCTCATTGTCTAACTTGGTAGCCGGCCACTGGCTCCTTAACAACTGGTTTCCTGGGATTCTGCAGTTCTCTGCAGAAGACAGCAAGAACCAGGGCCTGCCCATCCCTGGGCTCAGGGAGTGTGATGCAGGCCCCTTTGCCTGGGGCCTCTTCCTTTGATTCATTCCCTACTTGTTCAGGGAGCCTGGTTTGCTGGGGGCCGGGCCCCAGGCTAGCTGCTTGGGCACAGTGGAGAGCCAAAAGAGTGTGACGGTGGTGGTAGGGATTTGATTCTAGCGACCAGCTGGGCTTGAGAGCCCAGGAGTACGAGGAAGAAGTGGGGCGACTGGCGGGGATGGGAGCTGTCATAAGCATTCGAGCATAAGCTGGATGAATCTGAAGGCACCTTGGAGATCATCCAGTTTGACCCTTGATGCTACAGATGGGTAAACCGAGGCCTAGAGAAGTCACATGACATATTTAGAGTCATATGCTGGGAGAGAAGCAGGGGCGGGACTAAAACCCCAATGTTCTGTTATCAGTGGTTCTTTCTAACAAATTCACTGAGAGCTGGCCGACTCAAGAATAGAAAGAAAGGGACTTCCCTGGTGGTCCAGTGGTTAAGACTCCACGCAGGGAACTAGATCCCGCATGCTACAACTAAAGATTCCCATGTGCCGCAACTAAAGATCCCTCATGCTGCAACTAAGACCTCGCGCAGCCTAAAAATAAAATAAAATAATAAAATAAAATAGAAAGAAAGAAAAAAAAATTAAAGCACATAGCCTCGCTTCCCCCTTCCCCTCACCACCCAGGCACACATACCTGTGGGTTCTCCAGAGGGTCAGAGACAGAGAGAGAAATGCCTTCTTGCTGGCTGGGTTCCGAATGCTTTCCCTTCATCCCCAGAACCCACCCCACATTCTAAATCTGGGGCCGGAGGAGAGCTTCCTCTTTGTGGAAAGAGCCAGAGGTAACCACAGCGGCCAGGCAGCCTCAGGGGAACCAACCCTTTGCCATCACTCCCTGAGGTGGCACTGGCCCCTCTCTACCCTCCCTGGATGGAAAGCCCCAGTGAGGGGAGAGCCTTTCAAAGAGCACAGAGGCCCAGCAAGTCTCTGCAGGTTGCTCACGCTCGAGGGCTCCAGGCCCTTGCAAAGCACTCTCACCCCCACCAAATCTGGTAGATTTTGTTCTCTGCTTTAAACAAGAGCAACCACAAACGACAGCACCCCTTTCTCTAATGTCAGTTGAGTGAAACAGACAGCATGGAGGGAAGCTGGAGAACTAGTCCAGCAACTTTTGACAGATCCTTAGCTCCCCTTGGGCCTCAGTTTCCCCATTTGTATTGACCCATAAGTGTCCCCAAGCTTCACTACCCTGTGAGGCTGAACGACCACTTAGTATGAATGCCCAAAGCCTGCTAACTCGAAGCCCTAAACTCTGCTCCCAGCAGTGCTAAGCCCTCACAACTTTTTGAGAGCCCCCAAGAAGACGTCCAGCCTGTCCTCTTGGATTATGTGCTAGGTTTAATAATGGCCCCCGAAAGATGTCCACATCCTAATCTCAAGAACCTGGGAATACATTACTTTTCGTGGAAAAAGAGGATGTGCAGATGTGATTAAATTAAGGATCCTAAAATGAGGAGATTATCTTGGATTCTCTGGGTGAGCCCAATGCAATCACAGGGGTCCTTGTAAGAGGGAAGCAGAAGGGTCAGAGCCCCAGAAGATGATGCAATGACAGAAGCAGAGGATAGAAGGCAGAGGTCGAAGTGATTTGAGGAAAAGGCCGTGACCCAAGGCATGCAGGCAACCTCTAGACGTCGGAAAAGGCAAGTAAATGGATTCTCCCCCAGAGTCTCCAGAAGGAATGCAGTCCTGCCAACACCTTGGCTTTAGGACTTCTGGTCTCCAGAATTCTAAGAGAATAAATTTGTTTTAAGCTACCAAGTTTGTGGTAGTTTGCCATAGTAGCAATAGGAAATGAATACTGCTGCAACCAACTACCACAGACAGACGGCCACTCACGTTCATCCCAGGCCACCATGCCTGTCCTCTGCCCCTTCTGCTGGGCCACCGCTGCTTCCTTGATGACTCTGAGACAGCCACCTCTGCTGGTCACAGTCTGCACGTGCGCTTCCCCGAGAGGCCCCAAGGTCTGGAGGTCTCTGCTTGTTCAGCAGGAAACGTTGGCAACCTCCAAGGAACAGCAGTAGTTTGCTCTTCTCCTGGGTCCCGAGTGTCACACATGCGCACATGCTTTCTGCCCTGAGCACAGACCCGCCTCAGCCTAGAGGAGCTGCCACACCATCCACAGGAGCATCCGAGGCCCGTTTCTAAGTGGGGCTCCCTCCGTGGGAGGCCCCTCCCCTCTTCACAAATTCTTTTCAGGGACCCGCACATTCCACCCAGCTCGTCATCTCCAGGGTGGCCAGTCATTCTCAGTATGAATGACTCCAGCTGTGTATGTGGTTCAAGGTTCATGTGTTTCTTCCCAAGAGGCTTCTCAGCCTCCACAAAGCTCAGCTGACCCACATAGATATGTGGTGGGTGAGAGAGGGTGTGGCAAGTGCCCAGCTCCACATGCCACAAACCAGCCAGGGACCAGCTTGAAGGGCATGATGTAACCTGCCCGTGTGGCTTGTAAGCTGGGTGTATCTGTGAGGTGGGTTCATGGCTGTTTATGAGCTCATGATCTGGCCAGGTCCCCTGATACTGATGTCCACTACCCCCTGCCCACCCCCAGGTCTGTCCCCTACTTCCCCCCTCACTGGTGGCATTAATAAGTCCCCTCCACGTGGCTCAGTTCTGAAGTTTCTGGAGAAACCACGGACAGGGGTCAGTTATGCAGGAACTTGGGAGTATCCTCCTCTGAAAGTGGACTTAACTTCCACTTAAGTATGCAGTTGACACATGTTCTCCGAAGAGAAAAAATTAGGAAAAAAATAGTAAGAAAGAAAGAAGGGAAGGAAGGGAAGGAAGGAAAAGAAGGGAAGGAAGGGAGGGAGGGAGGAAGGGAAGAAGGAAAGAAAGAGGCAGGAAACAACCTAAGTGTCCACTGATGGACAAATGGATAAAGAAGTTGTGTATATACACAATGGAATATTATTCAGTCATAAAAAAGAAGGAAATCCTGCCATCTGTGACTACATGGATGGACTTTGAGGGCATTATCCTAGATGAAATGTCAGACAAAGAAAGACAAATACGCTATGATCTCATTTATATTTGGAATCTAAAAAAACAAACAAACAAAAACCCAAACTCATGAGAAAAGAGATCAGATTTGTGGTTACCAGAGGTGAGGGATGGGGGGATTGGATGAACGTAGTCAAAAGCTACAAACTTCCAGTTATAGAATAAGTACTGCGGAGGTAATGTGTAGCATGATGACTATAGTTAACACTGCTATATGGTATGTTTGAAAGTTAAGGAAGTAAATCCTAAGAGTTCTCATCACAAGGAAAAAAACCCATTTTTTTCTTTTTCTTTTAAAAAAATCTATATGAGATGATGAATATTAACCAAATGTATAGTGATTATTGTGGTAATCATTTCACAATATATGCAAGTCCAGTCATTATGTTGTACCCCTTAAGCTTATATGGTGCTGTATGTCAATTATATCTTAATAAAACTGGAAACAAATAGAGCAAGGTATAAATATTCAGCCCGTTTGGATAAATGAGAAAAAAAGAAGCAAGTAAAAATGATTGCTAGGGACTTGACTGGTGGCACAGTGGTTAAGAATTCACCTGTCAATGCAGGGGACATGGGTTCAAGCCCTGGTTCGGGAGGATCTGACATGCCGCGGAGCAACTAAACCTGTGCGCCACAACTACTGAGCCCGCGTGCCACAACTACTGAAGCCTGTGCGCCTAGAGCTCCGCAACAAGAGAAGCCACCGCAATGAGAAGCCCATGCACCGCAACGAAGAGTAGCCCCCGCTCGCCACAACTAGAGAAAGCCCACGCGCAGCAGCGAAGGCCCAAGGCAGCCAAAAATAAATAAATTTATATTTAAAAAATGATCGCTAATCCCATTATATAGACATAATAATCCAAGCATCCACTTTTGAAGTTTTGGTTTATATCTGATATAGATATCAGATCACTTATCATCACTGGAATATTATTTCTTTATTTTAACACCACAATCATACATACTACTCCAACACAGGCTTTCTTCTCCCGCAGCAAATGTGTGATGAACCACTTTCTGTCTTAACAGATCTACATCTGCATCACTACTTTTCATGGTTATACGGTATTTGCCTCTGTGAATGTGCTATATTGTTATTAAGTCTAGAGTCTGACAATTAACGTTGTTTCTAGTTTGTCAAAAATGTAAACAACGTTGCCTTATAAATACTTCTTGGCCCACTTACTCGGCTATTTTGGGAGGATAAGTTCCTAGAGGTGAAATTGCTGGGTCAGAGGTGTGCACATATTCAAGGCTTTTGGTGCATTTTTGTACCTTGTTCTTAATTCCAGACCCATTTCTTTCATGCTCTGGATTTGTCACCCACTTTAGCATTAGCTCAAGGACAAATAAATTTAGGCAGAGATTCTGCTATTTGTAATCCTCCAGGCTACGTCTTTCCATTAATATGTATGGTTGAAAAAAAAAATGACTCCAGTTTCCATTTTTAAAGTCCCAAGCATATTCTCACCCTGATATTCCAGTGTGCCTGACTCTTCCTGGTAGTACTGGGAATTGGGTTAAATGCTGTTTTTTCCCTTCTAGAGTGATAAGTTCCCAGGTGAAGCCCAAAACACTGCCATCTCCCTGAACCTCAGTTTACTCACCTGTAAAATGGAGATATTAACAGTACTTTGCAGGATTTTCCTGTGGGTGAAAGGAACCCAGCTCACTGTCTGACACTTGGGGAAATCTGAGCACTTTTGTGTTGTCCCACCCCTCAGGGCCAGGTGGTGTGCAATGGGGTCTCCTGGCCCACATGTTGTCACTGAATACTTGGCTCCTCCGGGGCCCTGATCCCAGTGAAGCCTACCCCACATTCCCAGCCATCCAAGGCTAATCGTCTGCCTCAAGAACAACCCCCGGATTTGCCCCACTTTAAAATGTCCTTGAGCTCTCAGAAGGACAACCAAACAAGAGAACAGAACATTAGAGAAAATTGCTTGTCTAAAATGGATAAATAATTTTCATTTCATTCTTATTTCTGTGTTCTACTTTGTCTTTCTCCTTGCTGTCCCTTTTTCTACGTAAGTCAGGCATGAGGGCAATATTATTCTTATAAATTCTTGAGATGGATTACATAATAATCTAGACTGGAGACTTAAAAAGAAAGGCAACCGCTTGGTAAATGGACAGAAGTCTTTGCAACTGTTTAGAGAGCCACAGCCCAGGTCACTCCTTGCCTCCTGACACTCAGGAGCTGACTGGCCTCATTCTTGGGTTTACCAAAAAGAGTCCCAACTAAACCTGTTCAGAGCTGCATGGCCCAACTTCCCAGATGATCAGAGTCACCCAGGATGCTTATAAAATGCAGATTCCTAGGCCAGACCTAGGCCCCAGGCGAGACCTGAGTCAGATTCTCCCAGAGAGAGACCTGTACATTTACAAATGCTCATTAGACATTTAACAAGTGGCTGCAGGTAATTTTTAACATCAGGAAAATATGACCAGCACTGTTATAGATGGAGAACATTTGAGTAATTTTTAACCTTGGCTGCAAATTACAGTCTCCTGTAATTGGGCTTTTAAAAGCCCAATGCTCAGTTAAATCAGAATCTTGATCACTTTGAACCATGTGCAGGGGCCATTGGGAAGACCTCCGACTACATATAGGCCAAGAGTCCAGGGTTCTAGAGCTGGCTTTGCCACTAACTCACTGAGTAGCATCTCTAGTCCCGTTTCCGCACATGCAAAATGAGGGACATGGACCAGCCCACTGGGAAAACTCTCTCTGTCACGTGTGTCAGTCTGATTGACTGGAGGTGGCTGCGTGGGTTGCAATATTGAGAAGGATTCCAGGGTTGAGATTGGGCTAAATAAGAAGGAGTACCTTAATAGATTAGTGATGTCTGCCATGGGTGCAGGTGAGAGGGTGTTGGCTTGTGTGTCAAGGGTTTGTTATCTCTGGACTAGATTATCTTTAAGGTTTCCTCTGAACCTCAGTGACATAATAATAATGATAATGGAACCAGATTTATTGTGATGAATAATTGAGATAATCTATGCAAATAATATTTGCAACCTGTAAAGTGCTATACAGATGTTAGTTATTATAATAATAGTTATTATTTGAGTTCTAGGATGCTATTTCTTTGACACTTTTTAAGGCAGAGGCATGAACAGCAAGTGGCCTGCCTGGGTTGGGGGTGAGGTGTCTGGGTCAAAATGCACTATTGGATTGGGAATCACAAGGGATTGTAGAAATGGATAACTGAAATCATTAGGGGTTTCAAAGCTAGAATTTTTTTTTTCCAACCTAACTGAAGAATGAAATGGTAGAGGGAAGGCAATAAATGGTGTTCTGGATGCCAGAGAACATCTATGGCCCAACAAGAACCTATTGGACACATAGTCTTTCTACTCTCATGCAGGATTATAATTAAGGATACCCATCCACCCCGTCCATCCATCCATCCGTCCACCTATCCACCCATCCACCCATCTCTCCACTCATCCCTCTACTCATCCACCTGTTCGTCTATCCAATTATATATTTACGCTTATCAAGCATTTACCATGTACTGGCATATTCTAGGTTCTGGGATACAGTTGGGGCTGCTATGTTGTACAACCCCAGGGAGCAGTGTGCATGTAGATATTCACATAGGTATCACATAGGATAGATATTTGCATAGATCCACTGGACACAGAGGTGAACAAGACAGGCAAGGTCTTTGCTGGCATGGATCTTTCATTCTAGAGGAGGGACAGACAATAAACAAGCAAACAAAATGAATGAACAAGATTACTTCACATAGTGATAAGTTCTAAGAAGAAGCTAAAACAGGGTGACGTGATAGACAGTGATGGGTGCGGGGGGAAGACAGGGTGGGTGCCTAATTTGGATGGGGTAGCCAGGAAAGGTGATACTGAATAAAGGCCTGAATGACAAGAAACAGCTTGCCATGTAAAGTTCTAAGTTGAGAGCATATCAGGCAGAGCATGTGCAAAGGTCCTGAGGTGGGAACAATTCTAGGAACAAAAAGAATGCCAGTGTGGCTAGAGCTCGCTGCATGAAAGGGAGAGTGGTAAGAGATTAATGCATTTTGGGCTTAAACAGCCAGGTGAATAGTTTATGCATTTACTGAGATAGAGAAGACTGAGGGAGAAATAGATGGCAGGAAGTGAATGAGGAGATCCATTTTGGCCATGTTACCCTTGAGGTGCATATTAGACATTCAAGTGGAGATACTACATAGGCAACCAGATTTAGTAGTTTGGAACTCAGAGGTCAGGGTAGAGGTATGGATTTGGGAGTTGTGGTAGACATCAGGATTGCTTGTCCAATATCCATATGCTTTTTCATGATAACTACCCTAATTTATGCTCTGGTGTCCACGTCTGCCATGTGCTTGGGGGAATAACTCCATCCCTGCACTAGGAGTGGGACATGAAGCTCAAGTCTAAGCAGCGATGCATCCCATCCCCTGGCCAGGTAATGAGTCCGGAATGGCCACTGGACCCCATTTGAGGCAATGAAACTAAAGACAAGTGTTAAGGCTTTCTGATCCTTTCAAGAGTACTCTGGAAGAAGCCTCCTTTCTCTCCCTGAACATGAAGAATCTGGAGGTTGTTGGCAGCCATTTTGCAACCAAGGGGCAGGAGTAAGGGGATGGGAGGGCCAGGATGATGGTAAGATTGACACAATGGAAGGTAGAAGAGAGGACATGAGGGGGGAAAAAGGTACAAGTTCTGACATTTAGTCTCTGAAGCCTACCTGCCTCACAGTTCTGCGGGACAAGAAATCTACCCAATGATCTAAACCAGATTGGGCTGAGATCTCTGTTACTTGCAGCTGAACACAACCCAATGGATAATAGCCATGGCACTAGATGCCATCTTCTTGGAAGAGAGTGTAGATGAACCAGGAGGTGGGTGGACCCAGAGGAAGGCTAGTGAAAGTTTTCCAAAGAGAGGGAGCTGTTACCCCTGAATGCAGCAGTTCTGCAACTTTTCCTGTGTATAGTCTGGATCTTCTACTGGAGAGGAGGTGAATGCACTGGAAAAAACACAGTGCCAGAGCGGCTAGATCTGAACAACCTCTGCCATTTACCAGCTGTGTGAGTTCTGGGAACTCATTTAGCCTCTCTGAGCCTCAGTTGCATTCCCTGTGAAAAAGAGGTAATAATACCCACATGAAAGGCTTGTGTGAGGGCTTCCCTGGTAGCAGATTGGTTAAGAATCCACCTGCCAATGGAGGGGACATGGCTTCAATCCCTGGTCCAGGAGGATCCCACATGCCGCAGAGCAGCTAAGCCCGTGCGCCACAACTACCGAGCCTGCGCTCTAGAGCCCACGAGCCACAACTACTGAGCCCACATGCCACAACTACTGAAGCCCGCGCTCCTAGAGCCCGTGCTCCACGACAACAGAAGCCACCATAATGAGAAGCCCGCGCACCGCAACGAACAGCAGCCCCCGCTCGCCGCAACTAGAGAAAGCCCGTGCGCAGCAACAGAAACCCAACGCAGCCCAAAATAAATAAATAAAATAAATAAATGTATTTTTTAAAAAAGGGTTGTGTGACTAGGAACTGGTGACACAGACTTGAATGAGCAGGCTTCACAAGCTTACATGTTGGCTATGAAAATCATGTTTAAACACACACACTGCTATATATAAGACAGATAACCAACAAGGACCTACTGTATAGCACAGGGGACTCTACTCAGTATTCTGTGATAACCTATATGAGAAAAGAATCTGAAAAAGAATGAATATATGTATATGTATAATTGATTCACTTCGTTGTACACCTGAAACAAACACACATTGTAGATCAACTATACTCCAATAAAAAAAAATCATATTGAGGAAAAGAAAAGGGTTGTGTGAAGGTTACTGGTGTGAAGGATGTACTGGGTTCTGCGTGTGAAGCTTCCTGTGCCTCCCTTTTGCCTTCTCCTTGGTGGCATAAGCTGCTCTCTCTCAGTGCATTCGGAGGGATGCTGAGTCATTTTATTAAAAAAATTAAAAATTTTAAGTGCTCTCTTAAATGACTCTGTCTCCAGAGAAGCGGTTGATCTCCAGGCACATTTGTTCCTCCTTTTCATGCATCTATCACATTTCAGCATGAAAATAGATGCTCTAATTAGGAGAGAAAGAAGCATGAGCTCCAGTCTGGTGGTGGCTGAGTGATGACTCACACGGGACAGGAAGGAAAAGCTGCTTCTAACAGGGGTCACCCTGGTAGGATGACACCCCATCCTGAGAGGTCCCTGAGGTACAGCCCCAAAGGTGGGAAACGCACAGAGCTTTTCCGGAACTGGAATGTAACTACTGGAGACTGTGACAGTCACAGGAGGCCAGGATGCTGGTTATGGAGGGGTTAACCTCTCTAAGCCCTCTACCCAAAGGGTAGAGAGTGAGGTCTTCCCAGACTAATGCTATACATCTTATCCACTGGGGAAACACTTCTCGGCTGGGTCCAATGACCTGCGCACGTTATTTAATGCCCCTGTATCTCTGTTCTTTCATCTATAAAACATAACATTGGGAGAGTAATGTTTGTTCTGGGTGTGCTCATATATTGCTGGCAGGAATGCAAAATGGTATACCTACTATAGGAGGGAATTGGGCAGTATCTAGTAAAATTACATATGCATTTACCTTTGACCTAGCAATCCCACTTCTAGGAATCTGTCCCAAAACCACAATGGCAAAATACAAAAGATACATGCACAAAGCTATTTGTTGCAGCAGGACTTGTGGTAGTAAAACGCTGGAAACAACCCAAATGCCCGTCAGTTGGGGACTGGTTGAATAAACTATGGTCCATCCATGCAATGGAGTTCCAACCAGCTGCTAAGATGGTGACGGCTATTTCGCCAATACTGCTTTGGGGTGATCTCCCAGATAAAATGTTAAGTGAAGAAAGGTGGAGAACACATGAAAAAATGCTCAACATCATTAATTATTCGAGAAATGCAAGTCAAAACTACAATGAGGTATCGCCTCACACTGATCAGAAGGGCCAGCATCAGAAAGTCTACAAATAACAAATGCTGGAGAGGGTGTGGAGAAAAAGGAACCCTCCTACACTGTTGGTGGGAGTGTAAATTGATACAGCCACTATGGAGAACAGTATGGAGGTTCCTTAAAAAACTAAACATAGAGTTGCCATATGATCCAGCACTCCTACTCCTGGACATATACCCAGAAAAGATGAAAATTCTAATTTGAAAAGATACATGCACCCCAATGTTCACAGAAGCACTATTTACAATAGCCAAGACATGGGAGCAACCTAAATGTCCATTGACAGATGAATGGATAAAGAAGATGTGGCATATATATATATATACAATGGAATATTACTCAGCCATAAAAAGAATGAAATAATGCCATTTGCAGCAACATGGATGGATCTAGAGATTATCATATTAAATGAAGTAAGTCAGACAGAGAAAGACAGTATCTTATGATATCACTAATATGTGGGATCTAGAAGAGTGATACAAATGAACTTATTTACAAAACAGAAATAGACTCACAGACAGAAAACAAACATATGGTTACCAAAGGGGAAAGGGGTGTGTGGAGGGAGGGATAAATTCGTTTGGGATTGACAGATACACACTACTATATATAAAATAAACAACAAGGACCTACTGTATAGTCCAGGGAACTATATTCAATATCTTATAATAACCTATAACGGAAAAGAATCTGAAAAATTATATATTTATGTGTGTGTGTGTATATATATAAAACGGAATCACTTTGCTGTATACCTGAAACTAACACAACATTGTAAACCAACTTTACTTCAATAAAAAAAATGTTAAAAAGTAAAAAAAAAAAAGCAGGGGGGATTCTAAATTGGAAACACACACAAACAGAATGAGTTAATGGTATGTAAAGTGTGATTTGAATATAGGAGTCAGGAACATTCAGTACTTTTGCCTGTTTCACATGGTATGCTCCTGACAACTACTAACAGACAAGCTATTTGGAACAAAGGCTTCCCTTCCTCTCTCTCTCTCTCAAAAAAAAGGAAAGGTGAAGAAAAGTATGCTTAGTATACAGCCATTTATTCAAGAAAGGAGGGAGAGAGCATGCATACACGTGCAAACAAACAGAGTGTTTTTTTTAAAATTTATTTTTGGCTGTGTTGGATCTTTGTTGCTGCATAAGGGCTTTCTCTAGTTGTGGCGAGCGGGGGCTACTCTTCATTGCGGTGCATGGGCTTCTCATTGCGGTGGCTTCTCTAGTTGTGGAGCACGGGCTGTAGGCACGCGGGCTTCAGTTATTGTGGCACATGGGTTCAGTAGTTGTGGCGCACGGGCTTAGTTGCTCCGCGGCATGTGGGATCTTCCCGGACCAGGGCTCGAACCCGTGTCTTCTGCATTGCCAGGTGGATTCTTAACCACTGCACCACCAGGGAAGCCCAGAGAGTATTTTTAATTGGGATGATAACCAAAAATTTTTTTGAGTGGTTACCTTTTAAGAGAGGTGGAAGAGGAAAGAGAGATGGAAGAGGAAAGAGAGGTGGAAGAGGAAAGAGAGGTGGAAGAGGAAAGAGAGATGGAAGGGGAAAGAGAGATGGAAGGGGAAAGAGAGTCTAGATTTCTCTGAGGGTGCTTCATGATACCATTCCCTCTTTTGTAGATGTTTGAAATCTTCCATAGTACAATATATATTTTTAAAATGCTTGTTCCTTTGACCTCACACTAACCAATGGACCCCACAGCATGGCAAAGAGCCACCACTGACCTAAGGCCTTACCTCAGACTTTTATGTGAGGGGCAGAAGCCTTTTCTTGGTTAAGTGACTGAATGTTTGGCATCTTTGTTCTGCAGCTTAGCCCACCCTAACTAATACACAATCCCACCATTTATCTTCTAGGCCTTGGCTTAGCCTTTCCTTCCTGGCTTGAGAGGTTTGGATTCACCTCACAGAGGACAAGCCCTGCTCTCACAATATGTTCTCCAGGAGACGGAAACCGTGAGTCTGGACCCTGCCTCCTTGGCTCCAGCCCCAGGCCCACAAAGGAGTTGGAGGTATTTTGGTGGCTCTATATTTTTTCTGTTCACTTGTTCTATAAGCTAGGGAACCTGCTTGGGCACTGTGGTTTTGATTCTTCATCTTTAAAATATAGAGTTCTTATGTTTAAATCTTACAGTGACACCAACTTTTTAAGCAGATAGAAGCAAGCTCTGGTTAAAACGGAAAGAATTCAGAACTCTAAGGTCTCAGCTCCCTCTGCAGCAGAACCTACCAATTGTCCACATCATCATCCTTTCCCCTCTTCCTCCTTTGTTAATAGAAATCCTATTTTTAGCTGGGCATACTGCTGCCTGGAAAAAAAAAAGACTCTTGTCAAATTCCCCTTTTCAGCTATGTACAGTCATGTGACTATATCCTGGCCAGTCAGAAATAAATGGAAATGTTGTACATGACCTCTGGTCTTATTAAAATGAAAGGGGAATTTCCTCCCCCGTCCCCTAACTGCATTCCACTACTCGAAACACAGATGCAATGGCTGGAGCTCTAGCAGCCATTTTGAGTTATGAATACAAGGACCACATCCTAGTAATGTCAGAGCAGAGAACTGGAGGGAAACTACATCCCTGATAACCTGTGATATCACCATACCAGCTCTAGGCTAGCTACTTCTGAATTTTGTAAAAGAAGTAAAAATGCGGGGCTTCCCTGGTGGCACAGTGGTTGAGAGTCCGCCTGCTGAGGCAGGGGACGCGGGTTCGTGCCCCGGTCCAGGAAGATCCCATGTGCCGCGGAGCGGCTAGGCCTGTGAGCCATGGCCGCTGAGCCTGCGCGTCCGGAGCCTGTGCTCCGCAACGGGAGAGGCCGCAAGAGTGAGAGGCCCATGTACTTTGTGATTTAAAAAAATAAACAGTTTAATCTAATCCTAATCAATGTCTTCACACATAACCCTCCACCTCAACAGCAGCTTTAAAGTAGCTCTGCAAGGCCCCAGACTACTGTGGAACACCATTCTGGCCACAGGAAAATAAGCTGGTCATTGTGAAGTACACTGGCTCTTAAAGCTTCTGCCTAGAACTAATACACGTCAGTTCAGCTCACACATCATTGACCAAAGCAAGTCACATAGCCAAATCTGATGGCAGTGGGCTGGAGATGTATAGTCCTCTGAGAGAAGGGCAGGGAATATTTGGAAATAATAAAAATCCACCTTAACAGATGAAAAAACCAAGACCTGGAGAAGTAATGTGGCTTACCTGAGGCTGTACAGGCCAGAAGGAGGCAGAGCTAGAACCCAGATGGAGCTGATTCCAACTCTAATGCTCTTCCTTTCTACTTTACTGTCTCTCAAAAGGAACATGTCATTTGGGAACTTATAATAGCCCCCAAAGAAGCAGTGCTTGGCAAAGTCAGGCTCACACTCCAGGTGCCTGTGTCCATGACCCCTTTCCTGCACTCTTCTTGGGGGAGCAGTTATAACTTGGCTTCTTATCCTATCTCTCTCCTCTTCTTCCCCACTTCTGGGGTCCAAAGTGTCAAAATTTATGATTACAGAAGAGAGTAGGAAGTACAACCCTGCCCTAACTTTAGGAAGGATTACAAAACATGTGGAGGAATGTGTGAAACAGCTTCTACATACAAGCATGGATATTCCCAGGGGCAAAGAAAAGAGAGCCATTTAAAGAATCCAGTATGGCCATCTTGGGAAACTTTCAATGAACTCAGATATTTTAAGGATACACACAAAAGTTGGGAGGACAGGCATATTCCCAACTGATATGCAGGAAAGAATTGTAGAGATTCTGGGTCTATTTTTCTCCTGTTGTGTGAGCTGTTTCTACTCATTGATCTTCCAAGCTGCTAATTTGATTAAAATGAGAAAAAAGAAAAAGAAGAGAAAATAAATAGCAAAAAGTGAAATGAAGAGCAGGCATAAAATAAAATTGGTAGGAATAAAAGACAGCCAAAGTAAATTTATAAAATAAAATATACATGAGTACACTTAAAGTAAAACGGTAAAAGGGGTAGAAAATAAAGGGATGAGAGAAAAATAAAGTAGAAGTGGCAATGTTAATATGAGTTAAAGTGGAATTTAAGATCAAAAACATTAAATTGGGGTACTTCCCTGGTGGCGCTGTGGTTAAGAATCCACCTGTCAATGCAGGGGACACGGGTTCAAGCCCTGGCCTGGGAAGATCCCACATGCTGCAGAGCAGCTAAGCCCGTGTGCCATAACTACTGAGCCTGTGCTCTAGAGCCTGCAAGCCACAACTACTGAAGCCTGCGTGCCACAACTACTGAAGCCTGCGTGCCTAGAGCCCGTGCTCCGCAACAAGAGAAGCCACCGCAATAAGAAGCCTGCGCACCGCAATGAAGAGTAGCTCCCGCTTGCAACAACTAGAGAAAGCCCGCACAGCAATGAAGAACCAATGCAGACAAAAATAAATTAATTAAAAAAACAAACAAATTGGTCAAATAGGAACATTAAGCAATGATAAGAAAAATATTATTTACGGAGTAGTAAACATAAACATTTATGTACTAAACAAAATAGGTAAATATATAAGGCAAAAATTTCTAAAATACTGAGAAAATTTGATAAAAATTTACATATGGTTGAAGATTTTTTAATAACCCTTTAAGAATTTGACAAGTCAATGGGACTTCCCTGGTGGTCCAGTGGTAAAGAATCCGCCCTCCAATGCAGGGGACGCAGGTTCCATCACTGGTCGGGGAACTAAGATCCCACATGCCGCAGGGCAACTAAGCCCTTGCACCACAACTAGAGAGAGAAAACCCACACACCACAACTAGAGAGAAGCCTCCGCGCTGCAACGAATTATCCCACGTGCCGCAACTAAGACCCAATGCAGCCAAAAAGAAAAATAATAATAATTTATAAATTTATTGCAATTCCAAAGATACCTCCAACAGTTTTTGAAGAGGGAAGGAGAAAGTGATTTTAAAGTAAATATAAAGAATAAATGTTTCAGAATAGTGCCAACCAAATAATGAAGATGAAGAGTAGTGAGGGGAGACTTGCCTTACCATATATTCAAAAGTACTGTAATCAAAACAGTACAGCCTAGGGCTAGACCAATAGGTCAGTGGAAGAGAATAGAGTCTAGTAACAAATCCAAATATATGGGAACTTAATGTATGTCAAAGCTGGTGTTTCAATTTGGTGGGGAAAGGATGGTTTATTCAATAAATGGTGCTGGGACAACTGGCTACCCATCTGGAAGAAATCAAAAAAGAACTCCTTCTCACTATATTAAGAAAAATTAAATTCCAAGTTGTATTAAAGTTTTAATTGAAAATATAATTTTTAAATTAGCAGAAAATTTAAACACTGTATAATTCTAACAAGATAGGAAATCTGAATGTTGTAAAGAAAAGGGTAGATTATATTTGACAATACAAAATTAAATTTTGTACGTGTTTAAAAAAATCATAAACAAAGTCAATGATAACACTCTATGGAAACTATTTTCAATACATATGACACATAAAGGGTTAAATCCATAACGTCTCAAGAGCTCCAAAAATTGATTAAGGAAAGAAAAATACTCTGATAGAAATAGATGGATGTAAATAGGCAATTCCTAGAAGAGGAGCTCAAATGGCTAATAAATATATTTTAAAAATGATATTCATGTTCTCCAGAGGCCAAGGAAATGGAAATGAAAACAACAGAGAGAGATGCTATCAGATTGGCAAAACAAAGCCCCAAATGATAATGTTCAATCTTGGTAAGGATGAGGAGAACTGGCACTCTTATATATCTGCTGGTAGGAATGTCAATTGCTAGAACCTTTTTGGAAGGTGATCTAGTAAAATTAAAACACACACACACACACACACACACACACACACACACACACTCCACATACCATGTTTTTACATATGTGCTCTCTGAAAAAATATGTGAGAAACTGGCAACAGTGGTCAGTCATCTAAGGGGAAGGAAAACGTGTTTTGGAAAACAGGGATGGGTGGGCAATTTTTATATCATGATAACCTTGTGTACATTTTGAACTTGATGTTAATATATACTTTTTAGTTGACAAAATCTTCTTTTGTAATATTTTTGATTGAAGAGCTTTCTTTTTTTTTAATATAGGTGTTTACAGCTACAAGTTTCCCTCTAAGAACTGCTTTCACTGGATTCTATAAATTTTGGCATGCTGTGTTTCCATTTTCAGTCATCTCAAAGTATTTTCTAATTTCTCTTGAGATTTCTTCTTTGACTCATTGGTTATTTAGGACTGTGCTCATTTCCACATATTTGTGAAGTTCCCAATTTTTCTTCTATTACTAATTTCTAATTTCATTCCCTTGTGGTTGGAGAGCATACTTTGTATGACTTCAAGACCTAAATTTATTGAAACTTCTTTTATGTCCTAACATATGATCTATCCTGGAGAATATTTCACGTGCACTTGAGAAGAATGTGTATTCAGCTGTTGTTGGGTGGATTGTTCTATAGATATCTGTTAGATCTACTTGTTTTATAGTGTTGTTCAAGTCTTCTGCTTCCTTGTTGATGTGCTATCTAGTTGTTCTATCCATTATTGAAAGTTGGAAATAAAGTCTCCAAATATTGTTGAATTTTGAATTTTTCAATTCTTCCAGATTTTTGCTTCATGTATTTTGGAGCTCTACTGTTAGGTGCACATATGTTTATGCACATATTGTTATGTTTCTTGATGGATTGGCCCTTCTATTATTGTAAAACACATTTATTTTTATCTAGTAACAATTTTTGTCTTAAAGTCTTTTTTTCTGATATTAGTACAGCCATTCCATTTCTTTTTTGTTACTGTTTTCCATTCTATTACTTTTTTCATCCTTTTTCTTGCAACCTTTTTGTGTCTTTGAATAAAAATGTGCTTCTTATAGACAGCATATAGTTGGATAATGGTTTTTTATCCATTCTACCACCTCTGCCTTTTGACTAGAGTGTTTGATGTGTTGATATTTAATTTAATTATTGATAGGGTAGGGTTTACAACTACCATTTTGCTATTTGTTTTTTTTTATGTACCTTATGTCTTTTTTATTAATCTATTCTTCTGTTACTGCTTATTTTTTTTTTGTTACTGCTTTTTTGTTAAATATATATTTTCTACCATTTAATTCCCTTGTCACTTCTTTTACTATATTTTTTGAGTTATTTTCTCAAAGTTGTTTACCGTGGGGATTATAATTAATATTTTAATTTATAACAATCTAGTTTAAATTAATACCAACTTGACTTTCATAGTATATAAAAACTTTGCTCCTATATAGATCCATTTCCTCACCCACTTTTGTGCTGTTATTGTCATACGAATGACATCTTTATACGTTGTATGCCCATCACCACAGATTTATAATTATTGTTCCATGCTGTCTTTTAAATGAAATGGGAGGGGAAAGTTACAAACAAAAATATATTGATACTGTCTTTTATATTTATCTGTGTAGTTACTTATACAAGTATTCTTTGTTTCTTCACATGTATCTGAGTTACTGTACACCCTCCTGTCATTTCAGCCTGAAGGACTCCTTTTAGTATTTCTTGTAAGGGTGGGTCGACTAGTGATGAATTCTTAGTTGCTGTTTATCTGGGAATGTCTTTATTTCTCTTTTACAGGTTAGTTTTGCTGGATATAGAATTCCCAATTGACTGGCTTTTTATTCCAGTACTTTGACTATGTCATTCCACTCCTTCTGGTTTCAACTGTTTTGGATGAGAAATCAATTATCAGTCTTACTGAAGCTTCCTTTTATGTAATAAGTCATTTCTCTTTTGCTGTTTTCAAGATTCCCCAGAGTTTGTTCTTGTTGCTGTTTGTTTAATGACTTTCATAAAATATTTTCTTCTATGGCTTCTGGAAATTGAGTTATAATTAGAAAGGCCTTCCCTGTTTCAAGGTAACAAAGGAGTTTGCCCATGTTTTATTCTATTTCTTTTATGGATTAAAAATTTATTTGTAAGATCCCAACTTTAGTTTATTTAAACTTAGCCTAACATAAAATATGAGGTATATATGCAACCTAATTTATTTTCCAGGTGGTTATTTGTTGCTCCCAATACCATTTATTGCAAAGTCATCTTTCCCCCACTCATTTGCAATGCCTCCTTTATTTTATACTAAATTCTCATATGAATTAGGTTTTTCCTTTGGACCTCCTGTTTTGTTCTCTAGGTATGTCTGTCTGTTCACAAGCTAGTGCCATACTGTTTTCATAATTAAGCCTTTGAATTATATTAAAATATCCAGTAGGAATCCAGTAGGAATACTCCTACTCACTGTTCTCCTTTTTCATAGTTTTCCTGGCTCTTCTTGCTTGTCTATTTTTTCATATGAGCTTTCAGAATCATCTTGTCTGGTTAAAAAAATCTTGTCAGTATTTTTCTTTCATTTGCATTGAATTTATAAACTTTATATAATTGTATAATATTAAATATGGAAATATAATTATATAAAACTAATTTGGGGAGGATTGTCATCTTAAAGATATGCGTCTTCTCATAAGACATAAGAATATGTCATTGCAATTGCTATTGTCCATCAATAGTGTTTTAAAGTTTAAAAAATTTTCCTCATTTAGGTCAAGCTTAATCTCAGGCATTTAATTTTGTTGCTATTTTAAAAGAAGCCTTTTCTTTTGATATAATTTTTTTTTTTAGGAAAAAGAAAAGATATACACTTAACTTATGACCCAGCAATCTCATATCTAGGTATCTATCCTATAGAAATAAAAGCACCAATATCTCAGCTCATGTGTACAAAGCTATTTGCTATAGCAATGTTTGTAGTGATAAAGGCTACATATAACTTTATTTCTATAATAGTGGAGTGACTGGATAAATTATGGTAGGTCTACAGTATGAAATAATCTTTAGCTATATAAAAGCTGAATTACAAAACGATACATGCACCCCTATGTTCATAGCAGCACTGTTCACAGTGGCCAAGACATAGGAGCAACCTAAATGTCCATCAACAGATGAATGGATAAAGATGTTGTGGTACATATATACAATGGAATACTACTCAGCCATAAAAAAGAATGAAATAATGCCATTTGCAGCAACATGGATGAAACTAGAGATTATCCTACTAAGTGAAGTCAGAAAGAGAAAGACAAATACCATATGTTATCACTTATATGTGGAATCTAAAATATGATGCAAATGAACCTATCTATGAAACAGAAACAGAATCATGGACATAGAGAACAGACTGGTGGTTGCCAAGGGGGAGGGGGTTGGGAGAAGGATGGAGTAGGAGGTTGGGGTTAGCAGATGTAAGCTTTTATATATAGGATGGATAAACAACAAGGTCCAACTGTGTAGCACAGGGAACTTATTCAATATCCTATGATAAACCATAATGGAAAAGAAATTTTCAAAAAGAATGTACATATATGTATAACTGAATCACTTTGCTGTACAGCAGTAATTAATACAACATCAACTATACTTTAATAAAAAAAGAGCTAAATTAGATATGCACCTATTGACCTTAAAAATCAGTGATGGTATTTATGTGAGTAAAACAAGTTTCAGCAAAAATGTATCTAACATAACCTCAGTTTTATAAAAACCAAACAAAGATAGAATCGCTGTATGTACATGTTTGTGTTACTATAAGCATGGAGAAAGATACAGATGGATCCACAGCATATCATTAACATTAGTTATAGGGGCTGGGATATAAATATAGGGAGAAAATTAAAATATATGACAACAATTAGCATATAAAACAGAGCAGGATAAATAACAGCAAAAGTGTTCTAACGTCTTTGCATTGTCCAGGAAGCAAGGACAAGTGCCAATTAACATTTGATTTTTGATAAGGGTGCATATTGTTTATCTTTAGCATAACCTTTAAAGTAATAAAAAAAAGAGTTTATAATTTCTGAGCTAAGAGGGGGATGGATAATAAAATTCTCAATCAACCTGAAAGGGGTTAATGAAGGACAGGTTAAAAAAAAAACATGGAACAGGAGAAACATATAGAAAACACTAAGTTAGATGGTAGCTTAAAACCAAATATATCACTAATTGCAAAAAATATAAATAAAGTAAATGCTTCAATTATTGTCAGATTAGATAAAAAAATAAACAATTGTCTATTGTTTACCAGAAGCATATCCAATACACAAAGACACAGAAAGGTTGAAAGTAAAAATATGGGAAAAGTTCTATTATGAAACACTGACCAAAAGGAAGCTGGTGTTGCTATACTAGTATCTTTCAAAAGACTTTAAGGCCAAAAGAATTTCTAGAGGTAAATGGGAATATTTCATAACTATAAAAGGTTCAATTCACCAAAAAGATATAAAAATTCAAAATTTCTATTCACCTAACAGTACTGCCTTAAGTATATGGAAACAAAAATTAAAGATATAAGGAGAAATAGAAAATTCCACAGAGTGGAAATTTTTAAAACAATTCCTGGTTAATGTTTAAAAAATCCAGACAAAGATTTGAATAATATGATCAGTAAAATTGACTTAATGGAAATATATATTGAATAAAACACTGTACCTAATAATTACAGTCAATATAATCTTTTAAAGCATATGCCAAACATTTACAAAATTATCCATATGCTGGCCATAAAGCAAATCTTAAGAACTTTGAAAAAGCTGAAGTTGTCCAGAGAATATTTGTTCTATGATCATAATGCAATTAAACTGAAATCAATATAAAAAAGATAAATAGAAAATCCTAATATGTTTGGAAATTAAGAAATACACTCCTAACTAACACATGAATTAAAAAAAGAAATCATACTGGAAATTTTAAAATATTTTGAATTAAATAATACAAAAATACTACATATCAAAAGTTGTGGGATACACCTAAAGACATGCTTAGAGGGAAACTGAGAACTTTAAATTAAATGCATATATTAGAAGAGACTGAAAAAAACAAAACTAAGCTTTCATCTCAAGATGCTAACAAAAGAACAGCAAATTAAACTCAAAGAAAATAGAAGGAACAAAATAATAAAGGGCAAAAATTAATTGAAGTTTAGAAAACAAACAAGTACTAAAGAGTATCAAAAGAGTGAAGAGTTGTGTGTGAAAGAATGAATGCAACCGATAAACCCCAAGCAAGACTGATAATAGAGGGGCTTCCGTGGTGGCACAGTGGTTGAGAGTCCGCCTGCCGATGCAGGGGACGCGGGTTCGTGCCCCGGGGTCCGGGAAGATCCCACATGCCGCGGAGCCTCGAGAGGCCACAACAGTGAGAGGCCCGCGTACCGCAAAAAAAAAAAAAAAAAAAAGACTGATAATAGAGAGAGATAGAAAAGGCATAAATAGTGAATGTCAGCAGTGAAAATGGGAATCTCACCATAGATTTCACAGTTATTGAAAAGACAAGAAGAAAATACTGTAAACAACTTTATGCCAATAAATTTGAAAAATTAGATGAGATGAACAAATGCCTTGTAAAACATGGCTTACAAAAAGCAACACAAGAAGAAACAGAAAACCTGAATACTCATGTAAGACACATTCAATCCATCATTTGAAATTTCCCAACGAAGAAAACTGCAGATAGCTTTACTGACAAATTCTGTAAAACACCTAAGGAAGAAATCATTCGAATCTTGCAAACTCTTCTAGAGAATAAGAGATACTATTCCCCCACTTATTTTGTGAAGCCAGCATGACATTGACAACAAACTCTAGCTGGAACATTTGGAAAAAGGAAGATTATAGGTCAATCTCATTTGTGAACCAGATAAAAAAATTGTAAACAAAATATTTCCAAGCCTATTTGTAAATGACCAAGTTGGGTTTATTCTAGGAATGCAAAATTGAATTAATATTAGAAAAATCAATCAATGCATTTTATCCTATTGACAGAATAAAGGATGAAAACCATATTATTATCTCAGTAGATACAGGAAAATATTTTGATAAATTTAAACCCCATTCATGATTCTCAGCAAACTAGAAATGGAAGGGAACTTCCTTCACTTGAGTAGACCACCTCTAAAAAACTGATAGTAATCTTGATATATAATGGTGAAATGTTGAAAGATTTTCCTTTGAGATCAGTAACAAAATAAGGTTGTTTGCTATCACCAATTTTATTCAACATTGTATTAATCTAGTGCAGTTAGACATTAAAGGATTGAACAGGAAGAAATAAAATTGTCATTTGCATTGTAACATGATATATGATGTATAGAAAATCCAAGAGTCACAGATAAATTTTGAGAATTAATTAGCTTAGTAAGGCACTAGAAACAAGGTCTGTATACAAGAATTATTTGCATTTCTATATATCAGAAAAAAAATAAAAGGTAATAAAAATATACCATTTCCAATAGCATAAAACCATAAAATACCTAAGAATAAATCTAATATGTTGCAAAGTGAACCTTCAAACAATAAGAAAAATAGCAAAGAGGATCAAAATAAATGAAGGAGCATACCATGTCCACCAACCGAAAGACAATGTTGTAAAGATGTCTACTGTACCCAAATTATTCTATAGATTCAATGCAATCTCAATTATAATCCCAACGTTTTTGTGGAGTGTGACATTTAAAAAAATGTATATGAGGGGCTTTCCTGGTGGCACAGTGGTTGAGAGTCCGCCTGCCGATGCAGGGGACACGGGTTTGTGCCCCGGTCCGGGAAGATCCCACATGCTGCGGAGCGGCTGGGCCCGTGAGCCATGGCCGCTGAGCCTGCACGTCCGGGGCCTGTGCTCCGCAACGGGAGAGGCCACAACAGTGAGAGGCCCGCGTACCGCAAAAATAAATAAAAATAAATAAATAAATAAATAAAGTATCTGAAAATACAATGGATCATGCCATTCCTGAGTGAGAAGAACAAGATGGGATGACCTTTTCTATCTAACATCAAAAATTATTATAAAAATACAGCATTTGGGCTTCCCTGGTGGTGCAGTGGTTAAGAATCCGCCTGCCAATACAGAGGACACGGGTTCGAGCCCTGGTCTGGGAAGATCCCACATGCCGCGGAGCAACTAAGCCCATGCGCCACAACTACTGAGCCTGCGCTCTAGAGCCCGGGAGCCACAACAACTGAAGCCTGTGAGCCTAGAGCCTGTGCTCCGCAACAAGAGAAGCCACCGCAATGAGAAGTTCGCGCACCGCAACGAAGAGCAGCCCCTGCTCGCCGCAACTAGAGAAAAGACTGCACGTGGCAACAAAGACCCAATGCAGCCAAAAATAAAATCAATAAAATAAATTAAAAAAAATAAAATACAGCATTTAAGACAGTGTGGTGTAAGGACAAATTAATACATGTAGTAGAGTAAGAAGCTCAGAAACAAACGCAGGGGTATATATATGTGTGTATATATATCCGTGTGATGTTTGATAAAGGTAGCGCTGCAGATCAGCAGGGAAATGGCAGTCTTTTCAATAAATAGTGTTGGACAACACTATATATTCTTTCAAAGCAAGAATACATACTGTATAATTCTATTTATGTGAAACGAAAAACATGAGATAAATGTGGAAGGAAAAGAAGGAAGGAAGGGAGGAAGGGAGGAAAGGGGGGGACGGGAGGGAAGGAAACAAAACAAAACAAGGAAGGACAGGATCCTTCTAGATAATAGAGGTAAAGTTCTTCAAGACCTCATGGAGAGAAAAACTGTTAAAAATAGGTCAAAGGAAGTACCAGTCATAAAGGAAACAACTGCTAAATTTGACTACATTAAAATTAAGAACTTCTGATCATCAAAAGACATTAAGAGAATGAAAGGACAAGCCACAAGTGAGAGAAGATATTTGCAGCACATATAACCACAAAGGGCTCACATAGATAATATTTATTTTAAAAATTCTTTCAAATCAATAAGAAAAATGTAAACAACCAAAAAGAAATTAGGCAAGGAATTCGAAAAAGCACTTTACAAAAGATATATCCAAATGGTTAATAAACAAATGAAAAGATGCTCAACTTTATTATTAATCAAAGAAATGCAAAATAAAGCATACTGTAATACCATACACACTTGCCAGAATGGCTAAAATTAAACAGCAACAATAACAAGTGTTGAAAAGGATACAGGGCAATGGTCACTCTCATACGCTACTGATTGGAATACAAATTGATATTACCACTTTGGAAAACTGGCATTAGCCACTAAAACAGAACATCCACACAGCCTCCAACCCGAGTTCTTTCCTAGTTATTTACTCAATAGAAATGTGTGCATGTGTTCACCAAGGGATGCATATTAGAATGTTCATAGCAGCATCATTCACATAAGCCCCAAATTAAAAACAATCCAAATGGCCATCAAAAATGGAACGGATAGATACAGTTTGGTATGTCTGGACAACATATGAACAAAAGGGTCACATGCAGCAACATGGATGAATCTCACAAATGTAATATTGAACAAAATAAGCTATCACAAAGGAACACATACTTATAATTATATAAGGTTCAAAAAACAGGCAAAACTAAACTAGAATTTAGGAGCACATACTTAGTGAGTTAACCCCATGAAGAAAAGCAAGGAAGAGATTAATATCAAGATTGTGGTTAATTACATGGAGAGGGAGAGGTAGTGATTGGGAGGACGTATGACGGAAGCTTCTGCGACGCTAGAAGTGATCTGTTTCTTGACCTGGGGGAGGGGTGTGGTTAAACTGGTGTTTACAATAATCCACTGAGATACAGATTTTTTTTTCACTCTATGTATTATGTTATATTTCAAATTTTTTAAATGTTTGTTACAGGTATTGCCACCAATATTTAAAAATAAAATATGCAGAAAGATAAGTATTAAAGTATGGAAAAAATCATTGGTTTGATTAGGTTACATAATTATGAGCAATTTTATCTTGGATATTTGTTGTTATTTTAGCAACAATTTTATTTAAGTTTAATAAAGTAACTTCTAAAGAATATTCAGGAGCAAACAGTGTTAGGAAACAGAAATCAATCCAGAATGAGCTGAAGCCTGTGAAATGTGTTAAAGAAAACACAAAGATTTTTTTAAGGTCTATTCAGAGAAAGGGGAAAAAAAAGTCAAGGCTAGGCCAGGACTTGGGGATTTTGATGTAATATAAATAGATGATGGAGAGAAAGCAGAACTACTCAGCTTTTAAGTTGCTTCTGTCTTCATCCAGGAGGATAATCTTCAAACTGGAAAAGACAGGACAGACATCACGAAGACGGGGAATTAAAGCCCAAGATGAATGAAGAAACTGTGAAAACTTGCAGTTGTGATTGCAGACGAGTCAACACAGTTTGTGAGAAATCAGAGGACTGGAGAGAGGAGCCAGAGGACAGAAGACAAGGACATAATACAAAGTGAAGTAAGTAAGAAAGAGAAAAACAAATACCTTATGCTAACACACATATATGGAATCTTAAAAAAAAAAAAAGGGTTATGAAGAACCTAGGGGCAGGACAGTAATAAAGACGCACACGTAGAGAATGGACTTGAGGACACGGGGAGCGGGAAAGGTAAGCTGGGACGAAGTGAGAGAGTGGCATGGACTTATACACACTACCAAATGTAAAATAAATAGCTAGTGGGAAGCACCCACATAGCACAGGGAGATCAGCTCGGTGCTTTGTGACCACCTAGAGGGGTGGGATAGGGAGGGTGGGTGGGAGGGAGACGCAAGAGGGAGGGGATATGGGGATATATGTATACGTATAGCTGATTCACTTTGTTATAAAGCAGAAACTAACACACCATCGTAAAGCAATTTTACTCCAATAAAGATGTTAAAAAAAAAAAAAAAGACAAGGACATATAATCATCATTTCATAAAGGGAGGATCCAGTCAATGTATGTCCCTGTCCAAAATTCAAAGAAAGAAACAAATTGTGGATATTTCCATGTCATGATCACTTGGAGTCTCCAGTGAATCAGCGAGAACAAGTCTCACCAAATGGTTTCATTTCATAAATTTAGAACGGATCAGATTGGACACTTTAGACATAGTTCATGTAGGGTGCATGTTGAGATTTTCATAAATTTGATATGGTTCAGAATTTTCTAGAAGAATGAGGAGTTTATTGTAAATGGGAAGTTACCTTAATTGGGGGGCCTAATGCTTGACTGGGAAGACACAGTGTCAGTGAGGAGAGGATAGGTCATGCTGAATAACAATATGACCCCAAGTCAGTCACTTCAGCAACAAGGCTCATTTCTCACTCGGGCTGTGAGTCATGGCATGTCAGCTGGAAACTCTACCCCGCTTGGAGGACATTCTGGGACCCAGGCTGAGGGAGCAGCCCCCTTTGGAGCACCGCTGGTTGCTGTGACAGGAGGAAAGAGAACATGGTAAGCCATGTATTGGCTCTGAAATCTGTCATCCTGGACCGACAATGCAAGTCTCACGGCCAAGCTTAACTTTGAAGGCAGTGGGGAAGCAAATGCTACCACGTGTTGGGGAGATGAAGAGCCAGGAATACCCGGTCACTAGCACTCCCGACTTCCACAGACAGCCTTCAGCCTTCTCGTATGGCAATGTAAGCTGACCCAAGCAGGCTTTGGACAAGAAGACATACTAGCAGCTGGGCAGGGATCCTGCACTTTGGCACCTGACAGCATATGGGTTTCCCTTCCCTCCTGATCAGGGTCCCAGGAGTAGGAGCAAGTTGGAGGCATGGACCGGACTAGCCCATGGCTGGGTATAAAGAAAGAGGGAAGCAAATGCTAGATGAGGGCAGTATTTCCTGGTTCCACCCATCCTCCACACCTGTCTTTTCTTGCCTCAGGCCTCTGCTTCTCTTCACTGCTGGTTCTCCTTTTCCCCAGCCCTCTTGAATGGAAGGCTCTGAAATGATGTAAACCAATCCTTACTTAGTATTGCCTTTATCAGCCTGTATACCTCAAAAACAACATCAGCAGAAACAACCTAAAAATTCAACAGTAGAGCGGTGTTTAAATATTTGCCAGTATAGCCATACAAATGGAATATTACACCTATTTAAGATGATATAAACATGCATTTATTGACAACAAAATATATCATGATATCATCTTTGAAAAGCAAGTTGTGACAACATCCAACATTCATACATGATAAAATCTGTGAGTAAACTAGGAATAGAGAACTTCCTCGACCTGATAAAGAACATCTACAAAAAACCTACAGCTAACATCATACTTAATGGTGAGAAACTTGAAGCTTTCCCACTAAAATCAGGTACAAGCCAAGGATGTCCCCTCTTGCCACTTCTTTTTAACATTGTACTGGAAGTCCTAGCTAATGCAATAAGACAAGAAAAGGAAATAAAAGGTCTACTGATTGGGCAGGAAGACATAAAAAGCAGATTTGTAAGGTGGTGAAGGAATCCTCTTAAGAGAAGGAGCTCTTGGTGGTATTTGTGGCTGTGCTGTGGACAGGGTGTAAGCCAACACCTTTCTCCAGAGCTCAACCAAAGAAACCCTGATCCATCCCCATAATGGAAGAAAGACTGACTCTGTTGTACTGAATAAGAGATAAAGTGGCCGGCAGCAGCAGGGGCTCCTTCTGTGTGTGGCTTTCAGCGTACACCCTGGTTACAAAGCCTGAAAGACATGACTGCCCTATATCTGGCTAGTCCCCCCTCTTTTCCCCTCCCCAGCACCACTTATACACTTAACCCTGCTCCACCTTCTTTTCCCCAATATCATTCATCACTTTCTAATACACAATTTACTTATTTGTTAGTTTTATTGTATATTACCTGCCCCCCACTTCCCTGCACACACCCCCTCCCCACACAAACTGTCAGCTCCAGGAGAACTGGGAATTTCACCTGTCTTGTTCATTGATAGATCCAAAGTACCTAGAACCAAACCTGGTGCCTGGTTGGGACTTTACAAATATGTGTTAAATTAATGCATCCCAGGCTAGGGAAAGGCTTTCTAAGCTTGATATCAAAGAAAAAAAAAACACAAAAGAATATAGTGATAGGCTTCTCTACATAAAAGTATAAGACTGCTGAGATACAATCACAAAACAAAAACAACCGAAGTATCTAACAATAGGAAATCAATAAAATAAAAGAAATTGGTATATATCCATACAATGGAACATCTCCAGCCATTTCAAATGGTGATGTAAATCAACATAGATGGTCATGATGAATAGATCTCTGTGATATATCGTCAAGTGAAAATAACCATTTCTAAAACGTTAATCCAATGTTTGTTTACAAAGGTATAGAAAAACCCTATGACTACTTCCCCAAGGGTAACCTCTCAGTAGAACAACTGTTAAGACAATAATTTTAGTATCATATTGATTATCATTAATTTTGCCCTTGGGAGTTCATGAGACAGTACAGAGGTCTTGCCCAATAATCCAGAAATCTCTTCAAATTCTATTTTTCATAATTATTGCTATTTTGCATTTTATTATAATTGTCTTAAAAGATGTTTCCTATACTAGAGGATATATTTCTGGAAAGCAAGGACAAAGGCTATATATCTATATCCTTCACTCTCAACCTGCATATTGTAAATACTTAATACACATTTTTAACCCTAAGGAAAATACGAACAATGCAAAAATGAAAAGGAATTACAGAAAAGTGTCTGGGAAGATAACACTAAGATGGGCTTGTCTCTGGATGATTTAAATGTGGTTGACTGTGGTTTTTATTGCTTCTCTGTATTTTCTCATTCTTCTATAATAAACATGTACAAATTGAAATGAAGAAGAAGTTACTTTGACTTAAAATTAACAAATTAAAATGAAAAAAAAAGGAAAAAAAATGAAAAGGCAAATATCAAACTAGGAAAAATAAATACAATATATGTGATTCACAAAGGGTCCATGCCTTTAATATATAGCTTTTAAAATCAATAAGAAAGCCTTTCTCTTCCTCTTCTCCTTTTCCTTCTCTGCCCCACCCCCTGAACAATTTGATCCTAAAGTCATTAGGTGGGGCAGAGTGAGGCAGGCATCCCTATTAGTCTTGGGGATGCATGGATGCACACATATGTTTAAAGTACCGAACAGGTGTAGAATGATAAACAACAAATTCAGGATAGTAGTCTCCTCTGGAGAGGGCAGAAGGGTGGTAGGGAGGGAAGTGACATCAGGGAGGGGTCTTGAGGATCTTTAAGTGTATCTGTGAGGTTATTCTTTTTTTAAGTCTGAAGCAAATATGGTAAAATGTAAAAAATTTGCAGAACTGGGAAGTGGGCATGGGGTGTTTGTTATTCTGATGTTAAAAATACCTCATAAAAAAGTACTATAAAGAGGGAAGGGAGGGAGGATGAATGAATGACAGTCTATCCTCCCTTGGTTCCAGGGAGGTTAAGTGCTCTGCCCAAGGTCACACAGCATGTAGCGGCAGATCCCCACGGCCTCGCTGCCAGCCCAGTGTTGAGTCCACCCCACTGTGCAGTTCAATCAGCCCCGCCAGGAAGCAGCTCCACCCAGGACACCCGGTTTGACTGGGTGCACCGTCCAGGAGTTTGATCAGGTTCAACGTCTTGAACCTAAGAACTTCTATAGACTGTTCCTACTTAGGCTTCTGGGGTGGCCAGATGCCCAGGGAGGAGCTGGTGTCTGAAGGGTACCAAAGAGCATCCTCCCAGGACAGGGCAGCGCAGTGGAGCAGAGGCTTAGGAACGGGAGCGGGTCCTCCGTCCTTCCCCCTCACTCCCCTTCTTCCTCGCACCTGCCCTTGATCACCTGAAATCCTGGACTGCGGGAAGAGCAGGCTGTGATTCTCCAAGGTCCGCTGTTGGGCGGGGTCAGCTAGGAAGGAATTCTGACTTTTCCTATTGTTCTTTTGGAGGTGGGCTAATCCTGGGGTGGGTGGACCACTGGGACTTTCCTCTGCCCCAGTGAGCCTCCAGCAGGATTCTGGGAGCTGCTGCTTTAAGAAACACAGAAAATGTCCAGAGACCCACTTCCCTCCTTTCCTCCCTCCCCCAAAGCTACACCCAGCCTGCCCTGTGCCTCCCAGACAGTCATCCTAGAGTCTTCCCAAGTTTTCCGAGGCCACTGATAATTCCTCCCGTTTGCTTGGGGATTGGTGCTCTGAGGCTGTGTTTGCCCAAGAGCCTGGTGATCTCCTGAAGAGGTTGGTACAATCATCGCCCCATTTTACCCGGCAGCATAAGAGAGGCGGAGTCTGGTGTAAGCGGATTCAGTTCTAGTGCCTTAACCTTCCTAAGCTTCAGGGTTCACATCTGCAAAATGGGGGGAAATGTCAAACTTTCAATCGATCTCCTGCCGGTGTTTCTCTGGATGATCAAGGGTGCTGCTGGGGCTGAGGGCGGGAGGTGTCCTCGTCGTGAAGGACTATCCTGTGTGCTATAGGATATTTAACACCCCGGCTCCCTCTGTGCCCCCAGTCACTGGGATGACCCAGGTGCCCCCAGGCATTTCTAAGTGTTCTCTAAGCCAGCACTTCAGGTGGGAGACTCTAAACTCCTTGAAGGCAAGGACCATGTCACTGTGTCACCAAAGCCAGGTGCCCAGCAGGGGCTCAATTTGACTTTGCTCCTTCCGTGGACTTTTGGTTTTAATTAAAAAAAAAAAAGTCACCACTGGGGCAGCGATGTGATTAGGATAGACGTGCAGCCCGGTGCCCACGGTCCTTGCCCATGCTGCCGCCAGGGTGAGGATGAGAAGACAGGCTGGGCAGAGCAGAAGCCTGGGGGGAACAGACTCCCACCACCTTTTAAGTCCCAGAGCTCAGCTCAGCGGGACTTGGCTAACGGAGGCCTGCAGCGGGGCGAGGTGTCAGGAATGGGGTGCCGGAATGCGGAGTGACATTGCCAAGCTTTCGGGGCAGAGTGACATGACACTTGCAGTCAAACTGGCCTGACTCCACCCCAAATAGCCTGCCTTTCCCTGCGGCCCAGCCCATGTGCTCCAGGCTCCTCGGCTCTGCCCAGAGTGCCAACGGTCACATACCCCGTGGCCCTCGGCCCCCTTAAGGGCAGGCCAGCTTCTGGGAATGCGCTAGCAGAGGCCCCAGGGGCACGACAGCTCACCCCTCTGAGCCTTATTTGTCATCTGTAAATAGGAATCATGGCACTCACACTGAAATCACAGAGTGTATCTAAAGAACCGGGGATGCTGCAACTCAGTTCACGTCCCCACCCTTCCTACCAAGAGGCAGCTGGGGTATAAGATAACCCTGACAGCAAGTCCTGGCTTTGGAATTTGCTAGCCTGCATTCGGATGGGTCATTTCACCTCTCTGAACATCTGCTTAATTATCAAATAAACAGAGTAACTGTTGCTGACCGTCCTACCTCCCAGGAGCTGTTGTGACAATTAAATGAGCTAATAGCTGGAAATAGTTATGCAAACTATCCCAAGCCAGTGCGACCTCCCCTCTATCTGCAGCCCACCCGTCTGGCCTAGAATCTAACATGATGATGGTCCAAGGGGTGAGCAATGCCTTCCAATCCATTCCTACTGGGTGCCTCTGCGGACACAGCTCCCTGGCTTCCAGGGACTCAAGGGCTTTGGAATCACACATTTATTCAACAATCTGATTTCCTCCAACAAGAGGCTTTTTTTCTTAGCCCTACAAAAAAATTTTTTTTCTTTTACTTTGTTATCTTTGGCATTTTTCTCCCTTTTTTGGTGTGTGTTTTCTGTTCCTAAGGATACAAGATCCCTTGGCACAGCAAGACTCTGTCTTGGACCCTTCATCTTCCCCCACCTTCCCCTCCCCGTGCCCAGCAAAGGTTGTAGGCAGGCAGAGTCCTGTGCAGACAGGTTGCTTTGGTCCACAGTGCAGGCCCCTGGCTGGAGACCACAGGGCTAATAGGAGCAAATGTCATTGGTAAAGGACAGTCCATACCTCTGTAACCAGGAAAGAGGATTTTTTTCAATTCACTTATGAGGAACAAATCTTTCAGCTAGTTGTGCAACACACCTGGGAAAACAGAATAGCCTCAGTGAACTTGTGGCCCAGTGGTCTTACACCCCATGGTCCTACACCCTCGAGCCTGCCAGTCTCTGAGCCCCTTCTTGCCCAGAAGCTGTGGCTGGGTGCTCTCCCAAATAAAGGCCGCTCCTGGCAGACAGGATTTAAAACCAGAGATGTCTGAGCCTCCCTCTTTTTTTAAAGATAGGCTGCAGCCCAAAGCAGGAAAGCTTTAGCTGATGTTAAAGCTTTCTTATTGTGCTTCCTTACAGCTCATACTCCCCAAGACCCTGAACCTCGAAGGCCATCCCGAGGACTCTTCCTCCAGGAAGTCTGTCTGGCCTGCATCCCACCCCATCCTTAGTCACAAGTGAGCACTCTGTCCCTTGAAACCCCATGATACCTTGCTGTGCTGTCTGCGTCCTTTCTACACCTTCATACGTGTATCTGGACCCTTTTCTCATCCACGCCATCCTCTTATAACCATGAGCACCTACAGGGCAGCGATAGCTCTGCTCCCTGTCGTGGCCCCATGATGCCAGTGCAGAGCTGTCCCCAGAGCGAATGCCCAAACGAGCCAGGTTTTATCTCCCTTCAGCTTGACTCGACCTCCACCTTCCAGCTATGCCAGGGTAGAAGGTTCCTTTAAGAACAAGATGCAAATCTCACCTCTACCATTTACTCTGCTTACTGATACATCTCCAGCAGCTAGCACAGTGCTTGGCACTAAGTAGGTGCTCAAACATCCAAATGTTTGTTGGGTTAATGTGTAGCAGGACTGAAAATATACTCATGCTATACTCAGATTTATGAAGAAAACATCACTTCTTTCTCTGTAACTGATGTGCCTTTCTTGTGAGCCTCCTAGGGAGCCAGGCCAGCTCAAACTTAGCAATGAAAGAGATTCCATCCTACAGATTTAAAAGCTGGATAAATGGCCATTTGCTTGATGTTCTTAGTCATCAAGAACATGTCCCCATACCTATTTGCACGTTTCTTATTCCAAACAGGGGACCCTTCATTCTTAACAAAATCCCTTGGTAGAAGAGGTTCTACCAAGGCTTGTTATTTTCTCTGCCCCAGAGCAGTGACCCTGGAGTCCACCTGCCCAAAGAGAAAGTGATGATGGGGTCCTCCATGCTAGATGCTTCATGGGCCAGAGGAATGGAGTAAAACTACTGCTCTCCACAGTGCCTGGCTTTCAAGCTTATTGCCTTGCTATAGGTTCAAGTACAAATCTAACTGGACAATGTTCCATAGTGACTGCTGTCCTGGTAGATATCCACCATCCCCTGAAAAGAAACCAGAAATCCTCAATGGGTAAGAAACCTCACTGCAACAAGATTTGTAGGTGTGAACCTCACACCGGTCAGAATGGCTAACATCAAAAAGTCTACAAATGATAAATGCTGGAGAGGGTTTGGAGAAAAAGGAACCCTCCTACAATGTTGGTGGGAATGTAAACTGGTGCAGCCAGTATGGAGAACAGTATGGAGGTTTCTTAAATAACTAAAAATAGAGCTACCATATGATCCTGCAATCCCACTCCTGGGTACATATCTAGACAAAATTATAATTTATATTGACCTTTTTTTTTTTTTTGTGACACGCAGGCCTCTCACCGCTGTGGCCTCTCCCACTGCGGAGCACAGGCTCCAGACGCGCAGGCTCAGCGGCAATGGCTCACGGGCCCAGCCGCTCCGCGGCATGTGGGATCCTCCCGGACCGGGGCACGAACCCGTGTCCCCTGCATCGGCAGGCGGACTCTCAACCACTGCGCCACCAGGGAAGCCCCAAAATTATAATTTGAAAAGATACATGCACTCCTATGTTCATAGCAGCACTTATTTACAATAGTCAAGATATGGAAGTAACCTAAATATCCATCGACAGATGAATGGATAAAGAAGATGTGATATATATATATACTATGGAATATTACTCAGCCATAAAAAAGAATGGAATAATGCCATTTGCAGCAACATGGATGGACCTAGAGGTTATCACACTAAGTAAGACAAAGACAAACACCATATGATATCGCTTATATGTGGAATCTTAAAAAATGATGCAAATGAACTTATTTCCAAGAGAGAAAGGGACCCACAGACATAGAAAACAAAATTATGGTTACCAAAGGGGAAGGGGGGAGGGATAAATTAGGAGTTTGGGATTAAAATATACACACTACTATATGTAAAATAGATAACCAACAAGGATCTACTGTATAGCACAGAGGACTATACTCAATATCTTGTAATAACCTATAATAGAAGAGAATGTAAAAAAAGTATATATTTATATATATATATATGTATAAACTGAAGCACTTTGCTGTACACCTGAAACTAACACAACTATATTCAACGGTATTTCAATAACAATTATAAAAGTATATTTTACAATTTATATTTCAATATAATATTCAAATTAATATTAATTTCAATATAATATTTAAAATTATAATATAATATAATATTTATACTATTTCAATAAAAATTTTTAGAAAAGATTTATAGATATGGAAATACATGTGGAAAAATTATATATAATTGTATTTATAAGTATAAAATATATAGATATAAGAAGATGTGGCACAAATATACAATGGAATATTACTCAGCCATAAAAAGAAATGAAATTGAGTTATTTGTAGTGAGGTGGATGGACCTAGAGTCTGTCATACAGAGTGAAATAAGTCAGAAAGACAAAAACAAATACCGTATGCTAACACATACATATGGAATCTAAAAAAAAAAATGGTTCTGAAGAACCTAGGAGGACAGGAATAAAGACACAGACATAGAGAATGGACTTGAGGACACAGGGAGGGGGAAGAGTAAGCTGGGATGAAGTGAGAGAGCGGCATGGACATATATACACTACCAAATGTAAAATAGATAGCCAGTGGGAAGCAGCCGCATAGCACAGGGAGATCAGCTTGGTGCTTTGTGTCCACCTAGAGGGGTGGGATAGGGAGGGTGGGAGGGAGATGCAAGAGATATGGGGATATGTGTATCTGTAGAGCTGATTCACTTTGTTATAAAGCAGAAACTAACACACCATCGTAAAGCAATTATACTCCAATAAAGATGTTAAAAAAATAAATTAAATAAAACATATAGATATAATCAAACTATAATTCTATAGTCAGTCCTCATTATTCACAGATTCTGTATTTTCAAATTTGCCCACTTGCTAAAATTTGTCAATAACTTTCAAATCGATACCGCTGGTGCTGTCAGTCATTTGTGGAAAGGTGAAGAGGCAACACATTCAAGCTCCCCAACGTGCCCCGAGCCGAGGGGGAACGAGATGACGCTCCGTCTTCTTGTTTCAAGTCTCATGCTATAAGCATGTGTCCTTTTCACGGTCTATTTAGTGACACGCTTTCTGCATTTTTGTGTTTTTGGGTGATTTCACAGTTTAAACTGTGAAACTGGCCCCCAAGCATAGTGTTGAAGTGCTTGTAGTGATTCTAAGAGCAAGAAGGCTGTGCTGGGCCTTACGGAGAAAATATGTGTTAGATCAGCTTCGCTCAGGCATCAGTTATAGAGCTGTGGTCCGTGAGTTCAACGTGAGTGAATCAACAGTATATATTAAATAAGGTGTCTTTAAACAGAAACATGCATAGGACAAGATTATGTATTAACCAGTTAGCAAAAATGTCACCAGAGGTGTACAGGCACTGAAGCCTGTACTTCCCCCTAGAGCAATGGTTCAGCATTTGTTTATATTTATATATATATATAAATATAGTATATATTTAGTATATATATAAATATATATATCTAACAAATATATACTAAATAAATATAATGTGTGTGTGTGTGTATATATATATATATATATATATATATATATATAATTTTGGCCACACCACGCGGCCTGTGGGATCTTAGTTCCACAACCAAGGATTGAACCCATGCCCCTTGCAGTGGAAGCACAGAGTCCTAACCACTGGACTGCCAGGGAAGTCCCTAGCATTTGTTAATTCAGTGTTCATAGCAACTTACAGAGCATAACCACCATGAATGATAAGCTTTTTATATATATATATATATATATATATGAATATTCTACATCTAGGAAACATTTGTTATGATTTTTGGGCACCCAGCAACTAACCCTTCTTCTATAATTTGGGGAATTCCACCTCCTGCCCCCCACAAGTCTTGGTGACGCATGGAGCCCACTTCCCTCTAGACCAGGATGCAGGCATGTGACCCAGGCGCTGCCAATTCACTGGCCCAGAGTCTGAATTGGGGCTCTGGTCGTGGAGATGGTGGCAGCAGTGCCAGGGGTCACCGTTAGCAGGGTTGACAGTATAAGCTGCAGTGCCCACAGTGTCCCACGTCTGGTTCCAAGGTGCCCTAGCCTGGAGCCTGGGTTCCCAATTCTCTGGTCATTCTGGAGATGATCCAATATTCTTTTTTTTTTTTTTTTTTTTTTTGCGGTACGCGGGCCTCTCACTGTTGTGGCCTCTCCCGTTGCGGAGCACAGGCTCCGGACGCGCAGGCTCAGCGGCCATGGCTCACGGGCCCAGCCGCTCCGCGGCACGTGGGATCCTCCCGGACCAGGGCACGAACCCATGTCCCCTGCATCGGCAGGCGGACTCCCAACCACTGTGCCACCAGGAGAGCCCTGATCCAATATTCTTTTAATAAAGCCCTTTTCTGTTTCAATTAGCGAGAGTTGGTTTCCATTGTTCACAACCAAGATCTGTGTGTGTGCGCACACGCAGGCACACACATGAATGTATGTATTTCTTTGTTGTGTGTGTGTTTGCTTGTTTGCAAGGGAATGGGGGTCAAGGAGTGTTGGTGAAAGAGGCTTCATGGAGGAGAAGATCACTGGGTTAAGTCTGAGGGTGGCTGAGGGTTTGCCAGGGGAACAAGAAGGAAGGAGCATTCTAGGCAGTGAAGGCATGGAGGCAAGAAGAGCTGGACATTCGGGACATCACGAGACACTGAGCAAGGCTGGAGCTCGGGGTCTGGGGAAGGTGAAGGTGAAAGTGGGACCGTGTGGAGAGCCAAGTGCAGATGCTGGAGAAAATGTCAAACCAAGGCTCTCATTCCCTCCCTGTTACCCCTTCAGACCCCTTGACTCACGCTGTCATCTACACCAGTGCAACCTGCTTTCACCTGCCTAGGCCAACCTAACACACACAGTCAAGCCAAACAGATTCACTCCTGAGGGTGGAGAAAGCCAGTTCACTTGCCAGCAGGCCAGGGAGAAGAGGGGTTTGTTATAACAAGTTCTAGAGGCACCCTGAAGAAAATCAGAGCCAGGTTCCTCCAGGGATGCTAAATGAGAATGTGAGCGACTCAAAGGCTGTCTTAGTCAGCTGGAGTGGCTCAAACAATAGAAATTTATTTTCTCACTGTTCTGGAGGCTGGGAGCCCAAGATCAATGTTCCCGTGTGGTCGGGTTCTACTGAGGGCTCTCTTCCTGGTTTGCAGACGGCTGCCTTCTCACTGTATCCTCACATGGTAGAGGGAGGTAGAGACAGAAATGTCTCTCTCTTCTTCTTCTTATAAGGCCACAGTCCTATCGGATTAGGGTCCCACCCTTATGACCTTATTTAACCTTAATTACCTCCTAAAGACCCTGTCTCTAGATATAGTCATATTGGCGGGGTCGGGGGTGGTTAGGGCTTCAACATATGAAGGGGGATACAATTTAGTCCATGGCACTGACCTTCAGGGAGTTTCCTTCAGGGGGATAGAGGCTGTGCTGGGAGCCCAGAGACCAGGTTCCCACCCCAGCCTGCTCTTAACTGGCAGTGTGGCTTTGGGTGAGTCACATGCCCTCCCCGGCATCATCTGGAAAATGATAAGCTCAGGTTAAGCCTTAAAATTCCTCCTCTTACTAAGATTCTAGCAGTGGCCCTGTGCTCTTTATTTGGGGTTTGGGTTGGGGAGACTCTTTCCCAGTCCTGAGAGTCGCCCCCCACCCCCTGGAAAAGTTGGGTCAGGAAGAGCTGGGCTGTTTTCTTTCCAGTTCTTCTAATGAATGCACTTGGCGCTGGGACTGTCTGTTGCCATGGTGAGCGCTTCCTGTGGTGCTGGGCCTGGGAGACCTGCTACAGGGACTGCGGCATCTTGCGGGTGGAGGCTGTTCAGAACAGTGGGTAGAGAAGCATGTCAGTGGATTCCAACTTGGGAAGAGGCCCAGAATCAACAGATCTTCTAGCAGTGTTGGCTGAAAGTAGAACTTAGGGAGACACAAAGGGATTTTCCAGCTCCTCAAACCCCACCGATTCTACTGCTTTCTTTTCACGACCACAAGTAAGGAATCATTTCTCTTCTGCAAGAGTTGGCTCTTCTAGGCTGGAAGTTTCTCAAAAACCAATCTGGGAGGAGGGATGAGTGATGAACGGTGTGGTGTAGAACCTTGGTACTCAAGGCATGGTCCTGGACCAGCAGGCCTGCATCCCCTGGGCACTTGTTAGAATGCAGAGTCTTGGGCCCCACCTCAGACCCACTGAATCAGAATCTGCATTTTAGCAAGCTCCCCAGGGATTTATGCGCACATCAAAATTCTAGAAACCCTGGTATAGTAGAAAGAATGCTGGCCCGGAAGCCAGCAGACTTGGTCCTGGGGCCAGCTTTGCACTTGCTGTGTGACTCTGGGCAAAACACTATAGGTTCTGTGATCCAATTTCTGTAAAACGGACAGGCGACAAGAATTTTTTCTAAGGTGGCATTACCTTCCACTGAGAAGCTTTGCTCGGGACCAGTCAGTGCATCCTGGAGGCCTCACCTGGCTCTGGAAACCAATGAGCCAAACTGCGTTGCCCTAATCAACCTGCTGGAATCTGAGCCACTAAGGGGGGACAAAGGTGACCTACGGTCTTCTGGAAACTGAGAAGGAATAAATAAGTGTTCAAGGGACCTCCGGTGTGATGAAACTGGGAAAGCAACATATCCATTCAAAGGGAAACAGGACCTGATTTTTCCGGGAGGGAGGAGGCCATCGCCTGCTGACCAGACTCCATTCACAGCTCACGTCCTCAAGCGCACACATCAGAATTACCTGGAAGGCTGGTTCAAAGACTGACTGCCAGGTCCCACCCAGAGTTTGTGACTCGGGTGGGGCTAAGAATGTGCATTTCTAACCCGAGGGATAGGGATGCTGGCAACAAACCCCCATCCTTAGGTGCAGCCAGAAATCATCTCATTAACATAATAAGACACTTTGTCACTCTTAGCATTTAGGAAATTCCAAGTGTTCTAGAAGCTCTGTGCCAGAAACAAAAGGAAGACCAAATAGATATTTCTTACTATAAATCAGAATAGCGTAGAAGGGAAACGCAGCAAATGTTAGCACGTGAGGCTGGGCTGCCATCTTTACTCAGAGGTCAGTAAAGGAGACGGCAGGTCTTATTTTGGAGGGGCAGGGTCAGGGCAACAATGGAAAGAGGACAGCAATCCGGGCTTGGGAACTAGGGTGCCCAGGGGGCTCAGTCCCAGGAAGAAGGCAGATGCTGTGACACTAGGGCCTGGCAGCCACGCTAAACAGGTGCTGAGATTCCTGAACCATAGCGATGGACCCTCTAAATCTCTCTGACTGGGCTAAGACTGAAGGTGGGAAGTACTGAGGAGTCAGGCAGCCCATGACTCCAAGTCTCTGGGAAACAGGAGCAACGGGTGGGGTGGGAACCCAGAAATGATAAAGCCCAGGTGTGCTGAGCACAGACCTGGGATGATGTCACCCATTGGCTCAGTCACTGGGGAAAGCCACAAGTTAGCTCACCTGCCCAGGAATGGGCTTTCCCTCTGTTGTCCTCCCAAGGGTAGAAGCCAGTGAATTCCAGTAAGAGCTGAGAACTGGGATTTCTCACCTGCAAAGGCCAGAAAATCTGTGCCGTGCCAAGCTCATGGGGAGAAGGGACAGGGATGCATTTCTCAGTGTGTGGAGCCCAGATGGAGCCCCACACAGTGGGCAGCTGTCTGATCATCAGTCCTTTTTGTCCACAGATGGCAGTAGGCCCACAATGTTGAGAGCTAAAGGACCCTTAACGGACTACCTAGTTGACTCATTTTAAAGTTGTGGTCATTGTATTTGGGAGTGCCTGTCTGCAGTGCTGCTCTAGGAAATGTCCTTCCTCTCCATTAGCCTGTGCTGAAAGGGCAGCCTTAAGTGGCCAAGTGTATACCAAGTGACTCACCACTCCTTTCCAGCCATATTTGATTGGAGGAGAGCTAATCACCTTACCCAGGGGGAACCAATCTATTGGTTGGCCAATGACCAATCAGAATCAGTCTTTCTCAAAAATTTAAATTTAGAGTCACTGTGGGGTACCTGAGCTAAAAAAGGTTGGAGTGCCATGTTGGTCCATTTTTGAGCAAAGGAGAGAGAGAGAGAGAGAGACAGAGACAGAGACAGAGACAGAGACAGAGAGAGAGAGAGAGAGACAGAGAGAGAGACAGAGAGAGAGAAAGAGAGAGAGAAAGAGAGAGAGAAAGAGAGAGAGAAAGAGAGA
>NW_021703786.1:54820487-54833589 GCF_005190385.1 Monodon monoceros
AGAAAGAAAGAAAGAAAGAAAGAAAGAAAGAAAGAAAGAAAGAAAGAAAGAAAAGAGAGAGAAAGAAAAGAGAGAGAAAGAAGGAAAGAAAAGGGAAAAACTCAACATCTCCAACTGGATGTTTCACAGGTGCCCCAAAGCCGTTATTTCAAGAATCAAACTCTTCCCCCACTAGTCTGGTTGTCTTCCCACCATCACCAGCTCAATGAAGGCACCACCATCCATCCAATTAAGCAAACCAGAAAACTTAAAGTCATTGTTGTCACCTCCTTCCCTTCATTCACAACATTCAATCCATCATCCCATCTTGTTTTCACTGCCTTAATATCTCTCAAGCGCTGCTCACTCTGTCTCCTGCTTTACCCTGTAGTGAGGACACTGCCATCACTTCCCTGGAGCTCTGTGATGGCGTCCCCACATGCTCTGGAATTTCTCTATACCCTTTATAGCCATTGATCTTTTAAGCATGCAGATGTGATCATGTCACTCTCCCACCACAGGGAGCACAACCCCATGGGATCCTGCAGGTGCCTACCTGCACCTCCCATGCCTCTCACCATCCTGTTCTCTGCATTCAAGCCACACTGGCTTCCTTACAGCTTCTCCAGTCTGGAATGCTCTCCCCTCCTTCCTCCACCTACTGCATGAAAATGGATCCCCCACAGAGTGTGAAAGAAGAGGTGGGGAGAGAACTTGAGCTGCACCTGCAGCTTGCCCGCGCCTGTACATTCCCCTTCGTTTCAGTCCAGCGTGAACTGGGGTTTTGGTCATTCGCGACGAGCCCTAACTGACTTAGTTTGCCTCCTTCACTCTGAGCATCTACAATGGAAGCTCCTGCCTTATTCTTTTTTAGATCCCCAGTATCTTGAAGAAGGCGAGGCATTTAGCACTCAACTGTTTATTGAACAATGAACCTAAGTAGTGATACTGAAGATCATATTGTAGGAAGAGGCACTAGGCAGAAGCAGAGGGAAGCAAAGAGAGGAAGATGAGTCCTGTGCCTGCTCCATGTAAGCCAACCACGGACAGAGATCCTCGGGACTGAGGGTTCAGAGATTCCTCCATGGACTGAGTTTGGCTTCTTCACGGTTATCATCTTTTAAAGGACACCCAGTCTCTCCCCTGCCTCCAGAGGGGACTGTGCCTCAACCATCCATCTTCTTACAAATGGTTAGATCAATGACTAAATAGACAAGGTGAAAGCATCTCCATGGAGTAGGTTCCTCAAAACCCACTGAACTCAGAATGAGAAAACTAGGGTCCAAGTCCCAACTCTAACTCTTCCTTGCTGGGGTCCCTGGGAAGTCACTAAAGCTCTCTGTTCTCAGTTTCCCCATCTTTAAATTCAGGGTAATGAGGTCCGAACCAGCCCCTGCCCAGCGTTGACTTGAGATGTTGTATGTGAGTGTGAGTTCTAAATGCTCCACTATTATTGCTATCATTGTGAGTTTATTTGGTAAAATAAGTTAAAAAAAATACTACAATGCAGAGATCTCTGCTATTTATAATAATGAAAAATGTATGTATATATCAATGTATGCGATTCCAAATGAACAGGTAACATGATTGAGTTGAATGCTTGATACAGTTTTTTCCCTTTAAAATCACTTAAATAACTAATTATTCATCAAGAGTACTCCTGTATCACGTTTCAAAACTTAAGGACCTTTAACTAGATTACCTGAAAGTTGCTTCTAAGGTTTAACCTAAACCTCACTAAGTTAAATAGCTCTTCTCTTTACTGACTTAACGCTAATAATATAGAGAGAAAAATCAAGCTGGAAACCAGAGAAGAGAAAAATAAACATAAAAGATAAAATTATGTGAGCTGTTCAATGGCCTTTCTCTCTTCCATGGCCCACTTATCCTCTTCAACACCACCATGAAAGCCAAGATGGAAATCGTGCAGGCCCCCAACCTGCCTTGGCACCGGGGACAAGTATTACTAAGACACAGGCTTTCCCTGCAGCATCTTCCTGGCTGTCACTTCTACTCATGGTCACATGGTAAAAAGGGTGAAGAGGGTACAGTTCAATCAGAGGCAGAATGAAGATTTGCTAGAATGACTGTGTAAATGAGAATGAGATACCATTTTCATCTATTGAAAGTAACAATAAATTTTAAAAGTTATAAGGCTTAATAGCGGTGCTGAGGTGATAAGATGCCACGCTCATACACTGCTGGTGGAGTGCAAACTGCACGGGATTGGGGGAAAAGCAATTATGTTGTACCTACCAAGAGCTTAAAAATGCTCAGTTTTTGACCCAGTCATCCCACACTTCAGGATCTAAATTAAGGAAAACATATGAAATCCAAAGAAGTTTATGAACACAAAGATATTCATGGCAGTGTTCTTTAGAATGGTTTTCCTGTATCTCCAGGTTTTCAGGGCTTCTTTTTACGTTCGTGTGTTTCATACGCCAACCGCCTATGACTGTGTCAGGCTCATCACTGGCTGTGTCCCTCCCCTTCATCCTAGCAGAACAGGGGCCCAGCTTCAGCCTGGGCTATGTTTCTGCTGCAGGGTAGACCCTCCTGGTCATATCTGATAAACCAGTAGGACAGGCCTGTCCAGGACTCTACCCAAAGAGAGACTGCATCCAATACAGGTAAAAGAGGCAGGCCCACCCAAGTCTGCTCAGGGAAACACAGGGATCAGAGGTCAGAGGGGAGGGGTGAGTCTGAGTCCTTCATGAATCCCAGGCAGAGAACGGGCTGCAAATAAAAACTGAAAGAGCTATTTCATCAAAACCTTTGAATGACATTGGTGCCAAATGCTACTCTACTTACACCTGTATCTCAAAGTGTTCCACAAACCATGGCATGAGGCCTTCTCCTCACTTCTGCCTAGAGCTTTGTGTGCTACTGCCCTGGGAGGTGGCTCAGCAGTGGGTCCCAGGCCCCGCCACTCCAGGCGTGGAGGTCTCGACTGTCTGATGCTGATATTGATAAGCACCTTGAAGGATCCTCTTCTGCCTCCCAGAAAGAGAGAGGAGAGACTGGAGGCCCTTCAGGTATGCATGAAAGCTGACAGTCACCCGGGGAAAAACGCTAGTAATACATCCCAACTCTAGGAGTTTTACTATCTCCAAAACATTTTTATGACCATCTTTTCATGTGGTCCTCCCAGCAAGAAGTTCTTCCTTTCGGTTAGGGAAACGGAGGCCCGGAGGCCACCTTCTTTGCCCAAGAGCATCCTTGTGGCCAGTGGCACAGTCCAGCATCTCTGGCTCATTCTGGTACACCACAGGGGACTTTATCCTGCATTCAGCCTTAGGGAAGAGGTTCGGTAGATGTTGCAACCCTCAGCCTAGGTCTGGCTCAGGGAGAGAAGGAAGCTCCTTTTGAGCCTCTACTAAGTGCATCATCTTTTTAAAATCTCACAACAGTCTTTTAAGGTAACAGACACTTAGAGAGCACTTATGTCTCAGACACTGACCTGAGTTCTCTACAGATGACAACTCTTCCTACCCTGCACCATCCGTATGAGGTGGCTACTGCAAGTATGATCACCATGATGAGGAAACTAGGCCCAGGGAGGTGAAATAAATTGCCCACACAGTTCATAAGAGGTAGAGCTAGGATTTAAACCTGGCGTCTATCTCCTGAGGCCAAGATTATTCCAGTTTTACGGAGGAGGAAATTGAAGCTCAAAGGACTTGTTACCTCATTCAAGGTCTCCCAGTTAGGAAAGAGCAAGGTCTTTCTGCTTCTCACACACGGTGCTTCACAAGTCCTCTTTCAGCGGGCCAATCAGCAAGGCAAGCTACTTTCTCTTTCCTTTTGCCACCAGTGCTTTCTCTTCCCCCTCCTTGCCTCTGCACCCTCTATCTGCTTATCTGTACAACAGTATCCCTTCCCCAGCAGAATAAATACAAAATGCATACCTATAGACATATAATCAAACTACCAAACAAACCTTTAGCCATATAATCAAGCTACAAAAAAAGAAAAAAGAAAGAAAGAAAAAAACACAAGGAGAAAATTTTGAAAACAGCCAGAGAAAAAAACAACATATTTCATACAGAGAAGCAATGAAGCAATCACACACACACACACACACACACACACACACACACACACACACACACATATATATATAATTTCACTGACTTTTCATCAAAAAGAATGGAGGCCAGATGGCAGTGGTACACAGTGGAACAACATCTTTAAAGCACTGGGGAAAAAACCATGTCAACTCAGAATTTTATATCCAGTGAGAATACCTTTCAAAAATGAAAGTGAAACAAAGACATTTTCAGATAAATGAAAAACAAGAGGATTCCTCACCAGCAGACTCACTCAAAAGAAATGCCAGGACTTCCCTGGTGGCACAGGGAATTAAGAATGGCCCACAGCAGTTAAGAATCCACCTGCCAATTCAGGGGACACGGGTTCGAGCCCTGGTCCGGGAAGATCCCACATGCTGCAGAGCAACTAAGTCCATGAGCCACAACTACTGAGCCTGTGCTCTAGAGCCCACGAACCACAACTACTGAGCCCACGTGCCACAACTACTGAAACCCGCGTGCCTAGAGCCTGTGCTGCACAAGAGAAGCCACCGCAATGAGAAGCCTGCACGCTACAACGAAGAGTAACCCCCGCTAGCCGCAACTAGAGAAAGCTCATGTGCAGCAATGAAGACCCAATGCAGCCAAAAATAAATAAATTAATTTAAAAAAAAAAGAAATGCTAAAGGAAGTTCTTCAGATGGAAGGGAAACAATAGCAGATGGAAACAGATTTATCAGGAGCGAACAAAGAACCAAATTATGGATAAATATAAAAGATGGTTTCCCTTTCCTTAAAATGCATGTGACGGTTTAAAGCAACAATATAACAATAAATTGTGGGTTTGTAGTGTATGTAGATGTGATATACAGGACAACTAGGGTGGGGTCATGGTTAACAGACCCATAAAGTTGCAAAGTTTTTATGTTTCATGAGAGTACAAGTAGCTTGCCAGTCAGGAAGTGGTGGAGTAAAGTATGACTAATGTCCAAATCCCATCCTCTTTCTTCTACATCAGACAAGAAAAGTGAGTGGGCAGGAGGAGAAAGCTAGATAGGGAACAGAGTGTGACAGCTTCAAGCAGCCTCAGGGGCCCAACAGCCGCTGAACCCAGAGGATTCCCAGGCCTCAGAGTCTAGCCCAGCGAATGACAGGGCCCGATGTGCCAGGCCAGGGATGGGGCCCCAAGGAGGGGGTTTGTCAGTCCCTGTGTCTGAGCAGATGCACCTGTGAAAAGGTATCCTCCAGAGGGGATAGGGAGGTGCCTGTGGCCACAGTGAATCCTGCCCCTGCCCCCTGGCCAGGGAGTGGCTAACTCTCCATGGATGCCACCTTGCCAGCTGCCCAGGCTCACCGAGCCTCTGCAGAAGACCTGGACAAAGCATGGCGGGGAGCTGGGGCAGGGCACGGGTATTCCTCCAGCACCCTAGAGCTGGCCTCGTAGACCATAGGAAGCCTGTTCCCTCGTTCATACAATGTACAGAGAAGGAGCCCAAAGCCCAGACTCTGGGCCCAGCACCTCAGAACCAGCCCTGCTGCACCAGCTCAGCAGCACCCGCAGAGCTGGGTGCACCCCTCCTCAGTATTTGAGCTCCAGCTCCAGGGGCCCCTCCAAGCTCCTAGATTCTGGTACGTCAGCCTCTTCCCTTTTGTCCCTCCCCACACTGGCCGAAGGTGAGAGCTGCTTTCTATAGTTCTTTTCTCTGGGTTTCCCTCATTTCTTTTTCTGCTCTATGTAACCAAATCCTTATATTAAATTTCCCCTGTTGAAATCCTGGCATGATTTCTGTCTTCCTGACAGACTCCTGCTGATACAGAAACAGAGGTGCTTCTCCCGGGAGCCTGATGTGGCTCACAGGAGACAGTGTGGACCAGATGGAAGGGCCTGGCTTTGGGCTCCGGTGGTCCCAAGTCCAAATCCCCATTCTGCTTCTACTTCCCAAGTGACTCCAGGCAAGCCTCAGCTTCGGAGTTTCCCTGAACCTCAGTTTCGTCACCTGAAAATGGGGTTGATGGCACAAACCTGATTAGTCATTTTCTTTGGGTACAAGAGACAAAGCCACAATTTGAACTAGGTTAAGCAAACAGGTGAAGCGATTCTGGAAAGTTTCCAGAAAATAACCATCAAGGGCAAAGTGTAAGAAGGCAGGGGTAGAGCCTGCCTCACATCCGACTGGAGCCAGGAACGCAAATGCCTTCAGGATTTCTCTCTGCTTTTCAGACTGCTCCTCAGTTTGTGGAGCTGATCCTCTACCACAGACCCAGCTTCCCATGCAGTGGAGGAAAATGGCCTCTAAGCAGCCTTTTCAGACTCCTGCCCTTACAGCTTTGCCCACAGAAGAAAGGTCTCCTCCTGGCTGGACCCAGCTCAGTAGTTGCCAGGGAAGGACTCCAACTGGCCAGGATGGGTCACTGTGGCCTGGAAGCAGGGTCATTCATATAAGGGATGACAGCTGTCAGTCAGTCGTATCCAGGTCTTACAAAAACTCAGTCCCCATTTGACAGATGAACAAACAGAGGCTCAGAGAGGAAGGGGGCTGATCACAGTCATGTGGCTTTTGTCTAAGTACCAGTGCTGGATATTATGTCACTAAAAGCAGATTATTAGAAGTTCTGCAAGTTTCACAGAAAAGGAGCTGGCTGGGGGTGAATGCAGTTCTTCAGAATGCGAGCAGGGTAGGAGCCCACATTTTTTTCACGCCTAGAACATCCCAGGCACTGGACAGGGGTGGGCGGATAAACATGGGAGAGCCCAGCTTCCTCCAGGGGAGTGGGTGGTGGTATTGGCCCCATTTGAAAAAGAGAAGAAAGTGAAAGTAGCCAATTCCAGGTTCCACAGCTTAGAGGCAGGGCTGGGATTCGAACCATCTGTATTACCCATCATGGTATCAGTGCGCCCAGTCCCCTTGGGAAATGTCGTGCTATCGTGCGGGCTCAGGATTGGATGACCTTCCCTGGCTCCACTTGCTCTGGTCTTAGATGTCGGCAGAGTACAAGGTCCCTTTGGGATTGCAGCAATTGAAAAAATGTGGGGAAAGTGTGTAGAGAAACTAAAAATGATGATGAAGGGACCAAAAGGGTCATCTGGGGAAAGGTAAAGACAGATGGGGCTGCTGAGTTGCTAGGAGAGAAGGCATGGAAAGACCGTGGCTGAGGTCGAAGCTCACTGGCAAAGGTTGGCACTGTTGGCTGTAGGGCTCCGCAGGGCCCCGTGAGGCCATTACAGGCCTTCGCTGGCCTCACCAGGCCTCCCACACACCTGACACAGTACTATTTCATGCTCAGAGTGGAGTGACCCCGAATGAGGTGGGCTGAGCCCTCCAGGTAGCCCTAGCTGGGAGCAGTTCCCCCCACCCACTGGCCCACAGGCCAAGAAGTCACATTGTTTATGAGACGCAGGGCAGGTGAAGGCCCTCACCTGTCCCACCTCTCCAAAGCCTGAGGTTGCTTCCTGATTCATTCCTCTAGCAAAGACACAGAAGGCTGGCCTTAAAATGCAAGCGCACAAGGTTGCTATCAGCCAAAAGTAGACATCCTGGCTCCAGTTTGGGCTTCACCCCAGGTTTTCTGAGGGACCCTTTTCATCACTTTCCCCTTCTGAGCCTCAGTTTTCTCACAGGTTAAGGGAGTAGACCATTTCCGTGATTGTGAGAATAAAAAGTGGAAATGAAGACACACTTGACCACACCTGTGACACTGTGCAAATAAGAGGAATGAACAGCTTGGGTTTAACCCAGGTGGAGAAACTAGTGATGCCAACAGGGTGGGAGTGCGAGGGAAAGGAATAATAATAATAAGAGGAAGAGAAGATGTCAGAATTCTTAGAGCAGGTAACATCCGCTGGCTCAGAGAAGGTGCCCCCTGGAGAGAGTATCTCAGTCTGGACACCTCACCTCTGCAGTTTAAATCCAGACCCTCCTTTTGACCTCAAGACCCGGCTCTGGGTTTCTCCAGCCTTACCTTTGCCTGACCCTTCAGCCACACTAAATTACTTACAGATTCCTGAATATGTCACTATTTCCTGCTCCATGCCTTTGCAAAAACTGTTTTCTTTACAAAAAAAAAAAAAAAATCCAAACCCTGTCCTCCTGGGAAACTCCTATGCATCCCTCAAAACCCATTTCAGTCATCTCCTCTGTGAAGTCCTCCTGATTCTATCAGTGGACACTCCTTGCCCCACTCACCAGGGTTGACTGCCCCCTTTTCTTTGTATACCAATGTACCTAATACTTCCTCTCGGTCCTTATCTGTGGATCTGCTGCATCTGAATCACCGCAGGAGTGATTTCAAAATATTCAAGCTCAGGCCCCACCCCATGAGAGTTTGACTCAGGGACTCTGGGGTGGGGCCAGATGTCAGAAATTTAAGTTGAAGCTCCAGGTGCTTGTCATGTTAAACCAGGTATGGGAATCGCTGGGGTGTGTCCCTTGAAAGAAGGGCCCAGGGATTGGCTCAGAGGAGTGCTCAGTGAGTGAGGAAGGAAGGAAAGAAGGAAATGAAGAGGAAGGGGGGGAGGAAGGGAGGAAAAAAGGTGAGTAGAGAGAGGAGTGGGAGGATGAAGATGGGCGTGACTCAGGGATGGGCAAGAAGGGGCAGGAAGCGGAGGGTCTCAGAGGTGATGCTCCTGGACCATTTCTACCTCACGACTTGCTGGGTACTGGCAAGGATACCAATGCCGGAGACAGGCGTGCCAGTGTTTGAGTCCAGCTGTGTGTGCCTTAACAATTCACTCAGCCTCTCTGTTTGTTCTGCCTAATGGTGGTAAGCGCTGTACCTGCCTCACTGATGATCTGAGGATTCAGGGACCTCTTAGGGTCAGTGCTTTTCAAGCACTGTTGTGCGTGAGAACCATCTGGGGGTCTTGTAAAACTGTAGATCCTGACTCAGTATGTCTGGGCTGAAGCATGAGATTCTAAAGTTGAAATGACCTTCCAAGTGGTGCTGGCGCTGCTGGTCTGTGGACCATCTCTGAGTAGCGAGGACCTAGATCAGAAGTCAGACCTGCTCCCTTTCAGGGCACCAACCCGTTCCTCTCCAACAGGATGGGAATGAGGACCTAGGTCAGAAGTCAGACCTGCTCCCTTTCAGGGCACCAACCCGTTCCTCTCCAACAGGATGGGAATGAGGCCAGGAAGGTCCTTTCACTGAGCACCGGTGTGCGCTCCAGGCTCTGCGCTAAGCTGATCCGCACCCCACCTCACTGAGCGAACGGAGGCCCCTGTGCTCTGGGAACCTCAGCAGCAGTGACTGTACATCACTTGAACCATACTGTGCGCGGCTGCTGTGACAAATCGCCACAGACTTCGTGGATTAAAACAACACAAACTATCTTTCAGTTCTGGAGGCCAGAAGTGCGAAGTGAGTCTTGGGGGCTCTAATCAAGGATTTAGCAGAGCTGGCTCCTTCCGGAGGCTCCAGGGGAAATCTGTTCCTTGACTCTTCCAGCGTCAAGAGGCTGCTGGCAATACCTTACTCCGATCTTTGCCTCTGTTGTCACATCACTGCCTCCTCTCTCTGACCTGTCTCCTTACAAGGACCCCTGTGATGACATTGAGCCCACCCAGATAATCCAGGATAATCTCCCCATGTCAAGATCCTTAGCTTTATCACACCTGCAAAGTCCATTTTACCATGTAAGGTAACATATTCCCAGTTCTGGGAATTAGGAGGTGAACATCTTTGGGGGCTGTTATTCTGCTTCCTACGACAACCACCCTGAGTCAGACCCTGACAGCAGCTCCTAGGCTGCTCGTCATCTCCAGGGAACAAAATGTCTTGCATTGTCCCTTTGAAGTCCAGGCTCTGAGCTGCCAGCAGTGGCCAGTGAGAGTGACTTCTCCTGCTGGCCGTCCCTTGGCATGACCCTCAATGTCCCACGTATGGAGCTTCTGAGTGCTGGAGGCTGAAGGAGCAGGACCAAGGTCATGCTGTTCCCTCAAGCCCCAACCACGTGCTCGCCAGGAAACGCAGCGCTTGTAAGAGCCAGGCCAGAGGTGACCTCTTGGTGCCAAAGGGGAACACAGGCAGGAGGGCCAGACAGAAGTGGGCAGAACACTGGCCAAGGAGGCAGAGTGGATAGTCAGTGAAAAGGAAAAGAAAGTTGAAAAAAATCTAGCCTGACTTTTCCCTAAAACAGTTACCCCCTTGGCCCTGTGGACCCTGCCACACGGGTGCGAGCTGAGCTTGGCAGCCCTGATGGCTGCATGTTCTGAGTCCACTAAGGGCTCTTTGGAGTGAGGTGAGGTGCCCTTTCCTGCCAAGCGTCCAGGTCAGAGGGTGAACCCACAGGGCAAAAATGGGACAGGTCCCTTGGCCTGTCCACCATCTCTATCCATGCAGACTGTGCTTTGGACTTGCAGGGAGGGGACCAGCCCTTTGGATTTTCCTGGGACTGAGAGCTTCCCTGGGAAAGTGGAGACAAGCTGGTCACCCTACTTGTAGGGCAGCTACACAGACCCCAGCAGTGGGCTTGGCTGCCATCCGCCCTCCAGCAGCGGCTTAGATGGCAGGCTCCCAACCCCGTCAGCTGGCAGGGTTCATATCTGTTAAGAAAGACTATTGGGGACTTCCCTGGTGGAGCAGCGGTTAAGAATCCGCCTGCCAATGCAGGGGACACGGGTTTGATCCCTGGTCTGGGCAGATCCCACATGCCACAGAGCAACTAAGCCCGTGTGCCACAATGACTGAGCCTGCGTTCTAGAGCCCGTGAGCCACAGCTACTGAGCCTGTGTGCCACAACTACTGAAGCCCGTGCGCCTAGAACCCGTGCTCCACAACAAGAGAAGCCACCGCAATGAGAAGCCCGCACACCGCAACGAAGAGTAGCCCCTGCTTGCGACAACTAGAGAGAAAGCCCGAGCGCAGCAAGGAAGACCCAACGCAGCCAAAAATAATTAAAAAAAAAAAAAGGAAAGACAGACTATCCGTGTGAAGCAATGTCTGTGGGTGACAGGTGGAGCTCAGGGGCCCATTCCTTCGGGGCTGCTGAGTCACACAGGCTCAAGGTCTGGGAAATTCAGGAGCTTGCTTTTTCTCAAGTCCCTAGGGGGTGGAGGTGGAGCTCAGGCTAGAAGGAGGGGCGTGGGGAAAAAGACCCCAGGGTTAAGTCTGCACTGCACATTCAGAAGCCTACAGTGGAGGCACGCCTTTCCAGGGTCAAAGCTGTGGTGCTGGGACGAAGTGTGGTATGGAGGACACGGGATGCTGGGGTCGGACAGATCCTGGATTCCCTGCTTCCCAGCAGAGTGCCCTTGAGCAAGCCCCCTAGCGTCTCTGAGCTTCTGTTTTCTCACTAGTGAAAAGAGGCTAATGAGACTGCAGAGTTAAGATGAGCAATCAACAACCATAAAAATGAACTTATGGTTATGGGCGGGGGGGAAGGGAGGATAGATTGGGAATCTGGAATTGACATGTACACAATGCTATATTTAAAATAGATAACAAGAACCTAATGAAAATAAATAATTTGAAAAACAAAAAACAACCAATGTGAACTTGCCTAATACCCAGGAGGCAGCTCCTGTCCTGAGGCCCAGACCAAGGTCAATAGGAAAGCAAATGAGCAACCAGAGGCTGCCTGGTGAGCCTTGAACTACAACAAAGGAAGCAGGACAAACCCAGGGCTCTGGACCCAGGGCCCTTCCCTCCCTTGGACAGTATTTCTCACTAGTCCCCTGGCACACCCATCCTTCCAGCGTGACCTCATATTGGCTGTGTTACAGATGAATCAGGTTCCAGTTCCATTGTATGACACACAGACACTCTGCTAGGTTTTTTTTTTTTTGCCTAAGTGATCTCATTTGACTGTTCCAGCAACCCTTTTGGGAGTAGGTGTTACTTTCCCCATTTTACAGGTGTGGAAACTGAGGCTTGGAGAGGTTGAGGAAGCTACTCACGGTCACATGGATTCAGGCCCGCACTTCCAGACTCAAAGTTCAATGTTTTCCCCACTGAAGCAGACCCTGTGACGTTGGTCATGTGAATGGAGTGTCCCCCTGCAGAGAATGTAGGGGGGCAACCCACCCTAGTGGACAGCAGCTGGAAGGTACTCCCATCTTTGGGCAACTTCCTGACCAACAGTCCCAATTACTTGACTGGTAGAAGATTCTTTTCTAAGGAACATGGTCCTTCCTCTCATTCCTGGCTCAGCTGCTGAGAGATAACGTCCTGGTTCTCGTGTCTGACTTACCCTCCCACAACCTTCACCCCAGACACTGTAAGCCAACTCCCCTCAGCTGCTAAAAATGGAAGTGATAACTCCAACCTCCTTTTATGAGAGTAATGGAAATTTATCAGACTTGAGCAGCAAAAGATATACTCTGATAGGAGAGCGACGCATGTAAACTACAGTCAGGGAGAAGTTCCCAGTCATGTGGCTGGCTGTGCTGGCCTAAATCACGTAGTCCGGCTCTGGTATTGCAGTACTGCACACCACCCCAGAAAAACCGGCCTGGCATCCTTGGGAATCCAGCCAGAGAAGGGGTCAGGGGCTAGGGCTCTGGACACTGTCCCCTGACAGAGGGCTCCAGAACTTTGCTGACTGACTTTTGTAAGGTGGGAGATTTTGAAGCCCAGAATTGACCAAGACTTTGATCTATGAAGGAAGCACCAAAGCCTTTGTCATTGGATTTGGCTGCAAATTTGACCAGCCTCAGAGCTGGTGAAGGAAGGGGAGGAAGCCAAGGGTACGAAGCAAAGCGGGGGTAGAAGGCAATCTCGACCTCAGAGAAGTACACCCAGGGGTGCTCACAGCAGCATTCCTGGTGGCCAGGCAGCACTGGGAACTGCCCACCTGCCCATCAATAAAGGAAACATTACACGGACTATAACAGCCTCACCCTTTCCAAAGAATTCTCTGAACTATTAAAAAAATAAGGACAGTATAAATGTTCCTTATAAAATTAAAAATAGAACTACGATATGATCCAGCAATTCTACTCCTGGCTATTTAACCAAAGAAAACAGAGACACTAACTCACAAAGATATTGTACCCCTGTGTTCATTGCAGCATTATTTACAAGATATGGAAACAACCTAAGAGTCCATCAATGGATGAATGGATAAAGAAAATGTGGCTTGGGCTTCCCTGGTG
>NW_021703786.1:54833989-54884703 GCF_005190385.1 Monodon monoceros
TATATATATATATATATATATATATATATATATATATATATGCATGTATGTATGTACACATACACACACACAATGGAATATTATTCAGCCACAGAAAAGAAGGAAATCTTGCCATTTGTCACAAGATGAATAGACTTTGAGGGCATTATGCTAAGTGAAATAAGTCAAACAGAGAAAGGCAAATACCATATGATCTCATCTACATGTGTAATCTAAAGTAAACAAACTGAATTCATAGATACAGAGAACAGATCGGTAGTTGCCGGAAGTGGGGGGATAGGGGGGTAAGCAAAGTGGTTGAAGGGGGTCAAAAGGTACAAACTTCCAGTTATAAAACAAATAAGTCATGGAGATCTAATGTACAGCACGGTGACTATAATTATACTGTATTATACATTGAAAGTAGCTGAGAGTAGATCTTAGTAGCTCTCATTACCACGAAAAAAAACTGTAACTACGTATGGTGACAGATGGTAACTAGACTTATTGTGGTGACCATTTCCCAATATAGACAAATATTGAATTATTATGTTGTACACCTGAAACTAATATAATGTTGTATGTCAATTACACCACAATTTTTTTTAAAAAGAATGTCGATAGGAACTTCCCTGGTGGCGCAGTGGATAAGACTCCACACTCCCAATGCAGGGGGCCAGGGTTCGATCCCTGGTCAGGGAACTAGATCCCACATGCATGCCACAACTAAGAGTTCACATGCCACAATTAAGGAGCCCAGCGTGCCACAACTAAGACCTAGTACAACCAAATAAATAAATAAATATTAAAAAAAAAAAAAAGAATGTGGATAGAAGATAATTAACACTGATGGGAGTGATCTCTAAAACTGATTTTTAAAAAAACAGATTGTAAAACAATACATACAGTATATCATTTATATTAACAAATTAGACAAAGCAATTATATATTCATATTCATGTATATAAAGTCATAGAAAAGGATTTGGGGAGATAAACACCAAACTGATAATAGAATCTCTGTTATCTCTGGAGAGGAAAGTGAAATTGGAGTGGTGGTCAAGGGGGAATTTATCTGTACTATTTGGACTTGTATTTGTGTATTAAGTAATTAAAACAAACAACTTTTTTTTTTTTTTTTTTTTGCGGTACGCGGGCCTCTCACCGTTGTGGCCTCTCCCGCTGCGGAGCACAGGCTCCGGACGTGCAGGCTCAGCGGCCATGGCTCACGGGCCCAGCCGCTCCGCGGCATGTGGGATCCTCCCGGACCGGGGCACGAACCCGCGTCCCTTGCATCGTCAGGCGGACTCCCAACCACTGTGCCACCAGGGAAGCCCAAAACAAATAACTTTTAATAAAAGAAATGTTTAAAAAAGAAAGCAAGTGTGGTCTCCAGCTGGCTAAGATGCAAAAGAGAGATGGGGTTGAGTTTCCATGGAGGTTTGGGGAGGAGTCTCAGGATGGATCTGGAGGAGGTGGCTTCACTCTGTCCTGGGTACCTGGGCTGCAGCCACCCGAACACCGAGGACTTGCCTGCTCACTGGTCCAGCAGCAAGCGTGTCCCACCAGAGAGCATAAACGGAGAGCAAGTTCCTCTCAACTAACAGCCTCACCTTGACCCGCCCCCCCCCCCATTCCAGTACACAAAGAGCTGGTGTCTACATCTTCGCCCATGCCTGGGGGCAGTGGCTTCTCTGGGGGCCAACTGAGCTGCTTTGAGTTCCTTCAGGCTATGAATTCCTGTGTCCGCAGAAGCAGAGGGTGGCTTGTCCATTCTCTGCTGGAGCCAGCTGAGCCTCTGTCTATCAGTACTGTACTCTGGGAGCAGAATGAAGGAGGGAGGCCGTGGGAGAAGAGATGGGAGGTGGGGGGCAAAAGTGGCTCTTCTATGTTGCAGCCTCGCATCTCTAGCTCAGCAGGAGACAGACGTGCTCAGGAGAAAGGGGCAACCACATGGAGGCCTTTACCCAGTTAAGGAGGGGAAGCACACAGCAGTGGGCAGGGAACACTGGGCAGAGGCTGTAACTCCAAGGTCCTCGAGTGCTGGACTGGAAGCAAGGAGCACAGGCCTGGATTTCAACTCCTATGGGAGAGCAGGGCCCACTGTCCCCTCTCTCATGGTTGGGGGGCAGAAGGGCCAAGTTTTTATGCGTTTTTAAAATTGAAGTATAGTTGATTTACAAAGTGGTGTTAGTTTCAGGTGTACAGCAAAGTGATTCACATATATATATATATATACAGATCTATTCTTTTTTGGATTCTTTTCCATTACAGGTTATTATAAGCTACTGAATATAGTTCCCTGTGCTATACAGTAGGTCCTTGTTGCTTACTTTATATGTGGTAGTGTGTATATGTTAACCCCAATCTCCCAACTTATCTCTCCCCACTCTACCCCAGTTTTGCTCCTCCAGGCCTTCCAACAATTTTATAACCAAATTACCCCATTAAATCTTCTACTTGACATACCTAGCATAATTTCTGTTTTATTGACTAGACTCCTACGGTTACCTCAGGTTGAACAACACACACAAACAGTATAGCGTAAACGTACATGGCAACGATCTATACTGGGAGGGAGTTAATGGTGTCTAACTGATTTAAGGATCTTATATTGTTTGGGAGGAAAGAAAAGATTTTGATTAACTTTTGACCTTTATATGTTAAGAATGCATGTTGTACCTTCCAGAGTAATCATTAAAATAATGGAAAAAGAGGTTTTTAAAAAGTGGAATTAAGTTTTTTATAGATATAATTATTCCAAAAGAAGGCAAGAAAGGAAGGAAAAACAACATGGAACAGGCAGGACAAAGAGAAAGCAAAAGAAAGGAGGTAAATTTAAACCAAAAGATAAATATTAGATTAAATATGTAATTACTCCAGTTAAAAGATTATCGGGGACTTCCCTGGTGGCGCAGTGGTTAAGAATTCGCCTGCCAATGCAGGGGACACGGGTTCAATCCCTGGTCCGGGAAGATCCCACATGCGGTGGAGCAACTAAGCCTGTGCGCCACAACTACAGAGCCTGTGCTCTAGAGCCCGTGAGCCACAACTACTGAGCCCTCGTGCCACAAGTACAGAAGCCCGCATACCTAGAACCCGTGCTCCACAACAAGAGAAGCCACAGCAATGAGAAGCCTGCACACTGCAACGAAGAGTAGCCCCCGCTTGCCTCAGCTAGAGAAAGCCCACGCTCAGCAAGCAAAGGAAGAAAGGAAGACCCAACGCAGCCAAAAATAAATTTTTAAAAAAAGAAAGATAAAGATTATCAACATGCATTAAAAAGAAAAATCCGGACTTCCCTGGTGGACCAGTGGTTAAGACTCCGCACTTCCACTGCAGGGGGCATGGGTTCAATCCCTGGTCGGGGAAGTTCTACATGCCATGCAGTGCAGCCAATAAATAAATAAAAATAAATGAGAAAATCCAACTATGTGCTATTTACAAAAGACACAGAAGTATACATTAAAGGTGAATGCAAAAGGATGGAAAAAGATAAACCACGTAAACACTACCCTAAGAAAGTTTTGGTATACTAAATTATTATAGTCATTTTATTACTATCAGACAGAATAGACATTAAGTTAAAGACATTACAAAATCTAAAGAGGGTCGCTCAATTCTAGAAAATATAAATTTTATGCAAATAAGAAATAAAAGAATTGGAAAGGAAAAACAAAACTGTCGTAATTTGCAAATACAAATTTTGCACATAGAAAGTCTAAAGGGATCTATAGATGAATTCTTAAAATTAATAAGTTTGACAATATTGCTAGATAGACATCGGTATATGTGAAGTCACTCATGTTTTTGTTCACCAGCCACCAAAAGTAGAGAAAAATGTTTTTAAAATATACTATTTACAAGAGCATCAAAGAAATATTAATTGTGGAGAATAAAATCATCAAAAGGTGCACAGTCTTTCTGTGGTATAATTATAAATCTGTATTGAGATATTTAAAAAGGCTTCAATAAGAGGTCATGTTTGTTTGATCCATACCTTGGATCATATATGAAGGTTAACTCAAAATTAATCATAGACCTAAATGTAAATCCTAAAACTACAAAAAGAAAACACACGAGAAAACCTTTGCAACCTAGGGTTAGGCAAAGATTTCTTTTTTTTTAAATAAATTTTTAAATTTTATTTATTTATTTTTCACTGTGTTGGGTCTCTGTCGCGGCACGTGGGCTTTCTCTAGTTGCGGCGAGCTGGGGCTACTCTTCGTTGCAGTGCGTGGGCTTCTCATTGTGGTGGCTTCTCTCGCTGTGGAGCACGGGCTCTAGGCACACGGGCTCAGTAGTTGTGGCTCACAGGCTCTAGAGCACAGGCTCAGCAGTTGTGGTGCACAGGCTTAGTTACTCCGTGGCATGTGGGATCTTCCCGGACCAGGGCTCGAACCCGTGTCCCCTGCAATGGCAGGCGGATTCTCAACCATTGTGCCATCAGGGAAGCCTGGCAAAGATTTCTTAGATGTGACAACAAAAGCACAATCCATAAGAGAGCAGACTGATGAACTGGACTTCATTAAAATGAAAATCTTGGCTCTTCAAAAGATACTGTTAAGAAAATGAAATGACAAACAACGGACTGGGAAAAAAATATTTGCAAAGCAAATATCTGATAAAAAAAAAGTTGTATCCAGAATAAAAATAATTCTCAAAACTCAACAGTAAGTTAAAATGAGCAAATGATTTGAACAGACACTTCACCAAAGAAGATATACAGATGGAAAATAAGCACATAAAAAGCAACTCAACATTGTGGAGGGGAGGGTGGGAAGGGGTGGGGAGGAAGGATCACCAATAGAAATGAAGAAAGCTTCGGGGCTGAGGGATTTGTTCATTATCTTGCTTGAAGTGTTGGTTTCATGGGTGTACACAGATGTCAAAACATATCACATCACACACTTAAAATATGTGCAGTTTATTGTATGTCAGTCTTACTTCAATATTGCTATATTTTAAAAGACTTCAGTAAAAGCAGAAACGCATCATGTTTGTGGGCTGACAAACTCAACAGTCTCCCTAGTTTGATTTATAGATTCATTGCAATCCCATTAAAAACCCCAGCTGCTTTTTTCCTTTTGTGGAATTTGATGAGCTAATTCTAAACTTTATATGGAAATGCAAAGGACTAAGAATAATCAAGACATTCTTAAAAATTCTCCCACAGTGTGGGAGAATTTGGTTGATGAAATATAAAGATTATTGTACATCTGGAGTAATTAAGACAGGGTGGTGTTCGCTCAGGGATAGACCAATAGACCAATGGAACAGAAGAGAGAGCCCAGAAATAAGCTTGTGCTCACATGGACCCTTGAGGTGGCTTGCAGAGCATGAGAGAAAGAGCAGACTTTGCAATAAATGGTGCTGGGACGGCTGAGCATTCTTCAGTGGGGATTAGGGGGTGAAAATTGGACCCCTACCTCACACCACACACAATTCTAGGTGGAATTGATTTTTAAATGTCAGAGACAACAATTTTAGAAGATGCTATAGGATAATATCTTCAAGATGGCAGGGTAGAAAAGAAATTCTTAAACATACAAAAAGCACAGGTCATAAAACAAAACATTAATAATCTCAATTATGTTAAAATTAAGAACTTCTGTTCTTAAGAGAACAAAAAAGACAATTCACAGAGTGAAAGAAGATATTTGCAACTCGTAGAACTGATCTAAAAAAGTAACATCAAAACTATATCAATAACAGTGGTTACCAGGGTCTGGGAGGGAGCAAAGAATGGGGAGTTATTGTTTACCAGGTAAGAGTCTCAGATTTATAAGATGAAAGAGTTAACGCGTGTGCACGATGGTGACAGCTGTACAGCAATGTGAATGTATTTAATACCACCGAACCGCACACTTAAAAATGGTTAAGATGGTAAGTTTTGTGTTACGGGTATTTTAACACAATAAAAAAGAAAAATTAATTACCATAACAAAAAACTGTGTATATGACAGACAACCCAATAGAAAATCGGCAAAATTTTTTCTAGGCATTTCATAAAAGAGGAAATACAAATGGCTCATAAACACGTGAAAAGTGCTCAATCTCATTAAGAATCAGGAAAATGCAAATTGAAACCACACAGAGATATTACTACATATATACCACACTGACAATCAAATTCTGACACTACCAAGCGTTTAGGGAGGATGTAGAGCTACAGGAACTCTCTTACAAGGCATATAAGTTGGTGCAACCACGTGGGTGAACAATTTGGCATTTTCTGGTAAAGCTGAATACAAGCATACCCAGAGAAACTCATGCATATCTGTACCAAGAGAACTTTCATGAACAATGAAAGTCCACAGCAGGGTTCTTGTTAATCAGATACGTTAAACCTCCATATCAATGAATTATAAAATATTCATAAATAGAGTACTATACAGAAACGAAAATGAAAAAACTACAGCTATATTTAACAACATGAAACTTACATTTAGTGTAATTCAATTTCTTTAAAAATTTATATATGTCAAAAATATGCAAAATATATTGAAACCGTTTAGGGATGAATACATGGTGTTAAAATCAAATGAAAGTCAGAGAAGTCACAATGGTAGTTATTTCTGGGAGGAGGGAGCGGGTTGTTAATGGCAAAGGCACACACAAGGGGCTTCTTTTGGCTGGCAGTGTTCTAGGTGTTCAAGTCCAATGAGCCTCTTCCCTAGTCTTGGAATTGAAGTCCTTCCGTTTAGTCTGATTGGTCCAACCTAACTCATGTGCCTAGCCCTGACTAATAACCATGGTTAGAGGAATTGATTGGCTTATTCTGGAGTTCTGAAATTAGCCCCCGTTAAGAGAGATGAGATTTCTTAAATTTAGACCAGTCAGATCCATCCCTAAAGTTGGGTTGGGATCAGCTTTCCTCAAGGCGCATGAACCACCTGGTGTAGGAATGATGCCTGAATAAAATCGTGGTTCTTTCAAGAAGGAGGAAGGAAGAAATGAATACTGTGAAGGCACCTGACAATGTACGGTACACATCATTGGTGCTGCCGTGGTTAGACATTCATAGCTGCCATTCCAGATGTCACCAACACTGGACTCCAGACCCCTCTATTACCACCACTACATAAGAAACCTCTATCTCTCCCTGGTAGGACAAGGGGTCTTTGTGTCACTCCTTCAGAATTCCAGAACCCAGGCAAGAGCACAGAGTTGAGTCTAGGTCATTGGCACTCCCTATGAGCCAGGGAGTGGAGGAGAAGAGCATCTTCCACTTTTGTTTCTCTTAGTGAGAGGGGGCCTGCTTCCCACCTATTCTGAGAGCCCTCTAAAATAGGACAGGCACAGGCTCTTACGTTGGTTAGCCCGTGGGGGAGTGGAAAGATATCCTTTGACCGACAAACCATGTTCAGATCCATTCTCCCCTTTGCCCCTGCCAACAACCTTGTATGGTAGATAGGGCTGTTACTATTTCCATTGGCAGAAGAGGAAACTGAATCTCAAAGAATACAATCTCCTTGCCCAGGTTCACAGAGCTAGTAAGTGGCAGAACTGGGATTTGCATCCATCCCTTTGACTCTGACGCAGGTTCTCTCCCCATAGCCTCAGGCTGCCTCCTATCAAGGAGCTTCAGATCTTTAATACTGGGAGCAGATCTGATTGCGAAAGCAAATGGCTTCTCAGGATATGGGGCAGAGATCAGAGGCTGGGACAAATTCTACCCAGGACATTGCTAGGAACCTCAGTCCTCCAGAGTCTGGTCACACCAAGGATGCAGTTGGCTATTTTCGTCTGCAGCTGGCTAACCTGCGAGTCTTGATCTCCCTGTGGTCACCATCCTCACTCCTACCCATCATTTAGCAACCAGATTAAGACTGGAAGAGATGATATTCCAGAGACTGGAACGGGGGCTCCCTAGGAGGATCAGAATCGAAGACTCTTTCTCTAGCCCGACTCCCTACCCAATGCAGAAATCCTTTTGTACCATGAACCCATGACCAGGCACCTGCGGGGGCAGGGAGCTCACCTCCTCTGCCAGCCGCCCAATCTAGTGTCAGGCAAGCCTCACTGCTAGAGCCCCCTTACTCCCATTGAGTCAGAAGTCCCCTCCATGTAACGCCCACTCCCTGGTCCAGTTCCAACTTTCTACAACAGCATGGGATGAGTGTCTCCATGACACCCCTTCAGGGACATAAGGGGGGGGGAAGAAGAACAAAGAAGAGGGGAAAGGAGAGATAAAGGGGTAAAGACAAGGCAGAGACAAAAGGGATGTTTTCTTCCCCAGGCTAAACATCCCCAGTCCTGCAGTCCTGCCCACCATTACCTGAAAGCTGCTCCTGCTACCAGAATCAACCTTACACGGGCAAGAAGGGCCCCTGACTTGGGCTTGCCTATGACAAATGCACCCGGAATAAAGATGCTTACTAACAAACACTTGAGCGCCTGTGTCACTCGGGATCTGGCCCTCAGCCCTGGCACAGCACAGCTCCAGCCCTACACGCCTGACGCCCTCCAAGCCCTAGGAAATGCTTCCACACTGCTCTTGTCCCGTTTTACCCTTGCATACCATGAAGGTCTGTGGGTTTTACCACTGCCAAGGTTGGACACTGTGCAGAGGATACCAGGAACAGAAATACTTGGGTCAGGGAAAAGACAAATTAAATAACTTATGGGATCTTTCCTCTCAGATGGCAGAAATGCATCTTTGCATTCAATGTATCATTTTCTAAGAGTAGTTTTCTTGCTTCTTTTTGTGTTCTCAAGTAGTGATGGTAGAACTATTCGTGAATTACTGTGGAATTCCCAAGAGTTGCACAAGAATGGCTAAGAAACACTTTGCAATATTAAACAATTCATATTAATCTTAAATTTGAATATATCTAGGTCTAGACATACTATGCATGAAGATCAATGCCAATTCTTTACATTGTCAATTGGACAGACATTGAACTTCAGAACTGCAAAAGGTTTTTAATACAAATACAAATACTAAGATTTAATTCAATTTGCCAAAAATATAGTTTCAGCTTTATTTAAATAATTGTATTTAATCTTTTGATATTAAAATTTTCATTTTACCTTTAATTTTTTTTTAATTGGAGAACATTGTGTAAGTTTAAGGTATAATCATGCTACTTGATACACTTATATATTGTAATATGGTTGCTGTCCCTTTATTTTATTTCTTTTTCTTTAAAGATTTTTTTTTGATGTGGACCATTTTTAAAGTCTTTATTGAATTTGTTACAACATTGCCTCTGTTCTATGTTTTGGTTTTTTTTTTTGGCCCCCAGGCATGCGGGATCCCAGCTCCTCAACCAGGGATCAAACCTGCATCCCCTGCATTGGAAAGTGAAGTCTCAACAACTGGACCGCCAGGGAAGTCCCTATGTCCCTTTATTTTTATTTTTTTAAATAAATTTATTTTAGGCTGTGTTGGGTCTTCAGCGCTGCGCGTGGGCTTTCTCTAGTTGCAGCGAGCGGGGGCTACTCTTCTTTGCAGTGCACGGGTTTCTCACTGTGGTGGCTTCTCCAGTTGCAGAGCACGGGCTCTAGGCGGATGGGCTTCAGTAGTTTTGGCACACAGGCTCAGCAGTTGTGGCTCACGGGCTCTAGAGCACAGGCTCAGTACTTATGGCACATGGGCTTAGTTGCTCCGCGGCATGTGGCATCTTCCTGGAGCAGGGATCAAACCCATGTCCCCTGCATTGGCAGGCAGACTCGCAAACACTGCGCCACCAGGGAAGTCCCCCTATGTCCCTTTTTGTTTGTTTGTTTTTTGCGGTATGCGGGCCTCTCACTGTTGTGGCCTCTCCCGTTGTGGAGCACAGGCTCCGGACGCGCAGGCTCAGCGGCCATGGCTCACGGGCCCAGCCGCTCCGCGGCATGTGGGATCCTCCCGGACCGGGGCACGAACCCGTGTCCCCTGCATCGGCAGGCGGACTCTCAATCACTGCGCCACCAGGGAAGCCCTTTTTTTTTTAATAGATGATTTTAAATGATTTAGACACTGGTCAGCAAACGTTTTTTCAAAGGGCCAGAGAGTAAAAGTTTTTGGCTTTGCAGGCCATTTGGTCCCTGTTATAAACTACTCAACTATGGTGTTATGGGGGGAGAAAAAAGGGCAGCCATTGGACAATATGTAAATTAGTGTTTCAATAAAACTTTATTTATGAAGACAGGCATCAGCCCATGGGCCTCAGTTTGTTGACCTCTGATTTAGAAGATAAAAAGATTTTGAAAACAAAATAAATTGGTTTTGGGTTTCCCTGGTGGCGCAGTGGTTGTAAGCCATGGCCGCTGAGCCTGCGCGTCCGGAGCCTGTGCTCCACAACGGGAGAGGCCACAACAGTGAGAGGCCCGCATACCGCAAAAAAAATAAATAAATAAAATAAAATAAATTGGTTTTAATTTTTTTACATTTACCTTAATTTACATAATCTGATGAAAATATATTTAAATGTCATACATTTGGAATACAACTACACTTTACTTTCTGGAGTAGGTTACTACTATCAATAGAACGCAAATTATGTGAAAATATTATCAGCTAAATTTTGCTAAAAAGAAAGGCAAGAAAATCAATGGTATGAAAATAGATACATAATCAGCAAATTATGCATGTTTTTATTTTATTATTCATCCAAATATTGCTGGTCCATCCACAGAGTCATTATATTTAGTCATCAAAAATAATCTGATTTCTATTGATTCTTTTCTATTGATTTTTAATTGTCAATTATATTTTGAACTTACTGTTATGAAGATGTATTTGAATGATGGGTATTTTATATGACTAGTTATCGTTAAGTGAGCTTTTCATATTATATATAAGTAGTTTTGATTTATAACTTCTGATTATTTTGATTATTGATTTATAACTTTTAACCATTTTGATGCACAGCACATGAACATCGACTACCACTTTTGCTCTGGGCTCCGCCAACGTTAGGGACCGACCTGCCCCCCCAGGAGAGGGCCAGCCACGTGCCTGTCAGAACTTCAGGGTAGTGATGGGAAGCAAGAGCTTTGGAATCCAATTTCCCAGGTTCAAATCCTGGTTCTGCCGCTCAAGTGCTGGGAAATGCGAGTCAAAGCCTTCAACGTCTCCTCTTTTTAGTTTCCTCAGCTACACTATAGGGATAAAAAGAGTACCTACCAAATAAGATTGCTGTGAGGATTCAGCGGGGATTCAGACCCTGCAAAGAAACAGCTTATCACAGTTCTGGTCACAGATGCAAAATGTTAGCTGACGGTGTGGGTGATGATGTTAATATACGCCGCCCAGTTGTAAAAAGGATAAAGAAGGAAGTGCAGGACAACATGTACACTATTCCAACTTTAGTATATAAAGGGGAGACATTTATACAAGAAATATATATTTATAGTCTCTTATATAAGCTTTAAATAAATCCAGAGACTATTGAAGAAGCTAATGACAATAGTTACAGAGGGGACTGAGGGGGGAGAGGGGAAGTGGGAGACTTTTCACTGTGTACCTATTTGTGTGTTTTATTTTTATATTTGAACCTTGTGAGTGTAATTCTTATTCCTAAAATTAATGTTTCACTTAATATTAAAAATGTGCTGTTCAGGACTGAATGCAACCTTGTAACAGATCAGGGTAGAGCTGTTCTCTCCCTTTCCTCGCCCTGGAAGCTGCTGCATCCCCAAGACTGCGCTGGCTTGTTTTTGCCTCTGCATCACACACTTCATTCCACCTGGGTTTCTGGTCGACGAACTCAGGTGCTTGGCCTGGTCCCTGGCAGCAGTCACCAGCCCTGGCGGGGCCTCTGCGCCCACCAGTAAGGAGGCCTCTGAAGCCCAGCACAGGCCTCACCGTCCTGCCTGGTATTGACTCACCTCACACCCCCACCAGCTCACCTGTCTGAGCCTCATGACACCACCTGCAGGCCCGTGATTGCACCTCGGCAGCCCTCCCTTCCCCCTCCTCTACCTGCTCAGGCCAGGTGCTGAGCCTCCGCCCTCACCCTCCTGGCACCTCTGAGCTTTGGTCCTGGGCTACCACTCTGTGCTCTGAACCTTGCGCAGGTCCTCTGGGTCCCCTTGGACCACTTTGGGACACATGTTGGAGGAAAAAACAATAATCAATACAGTTCCTTTGAGAAGCCTGCAGTTTAAAGTTCGGGGAAGATAGCTGTTTGAGACATACTTTTAATTCCTTTCACAGTTTATGACAGAAATATCTAGTAGAGGAAAACCTTGCATCTACATTGGAAGCTGGGAAGCGTCATCCACACGCCAGAAATGATGAAGAATTTATGCTAAATACAGAGCATGTAGGAAGGAATAAATTAGGGAAGGACTTTTGGAACCGGCCCCTGAGCACAGCTCTCCACAAGGGGGAAGAATCATCAGACTGAATCCTTGGGAAGCAGGGTGTAAAACTGCAGGACTCAGCCAAGAAGTGGATCCCTGCTCCCCCGTCCTCAGCATCCTGGAGCACACCGTGAACCCCAGAGAACCATTTTCAAACATCATCACGTGGCAGCGGTCCCACCGGCGTCCATAGATATTTTTCTATTGACTTTTGTTTTCATCTTTAACAGTATCCTATGAACAATTTCAATAAACAGTGCAAGGCAAAGGAAGAGAAGTTTCAGAGAGCAGAATAAATCTTTGACATGTTAACATAAATTCCTAGCTAACTCTGCCTTAGACTGAGGAGGAGCCTGGGGCACGGGCACAGACCAGGCACAGATGTGGCCACCTGGGCTCTGCCAGCATCTCCTACAGCGTCACCAAGTGGAGAGGGAAAGAAGGTTCCAGAACTCGGGAAAGAGGCCAGCTGGAGAGGTGGGGGTGGGGAAGGGGGAGAAGACCCAGCCAATCACAGAGTTGTGAGGTGCCCCAGAGCCCCTCTGATCCTCCCCCCTGTGATGTTGGCTTACGAGTTCAGGCTGTGGAACCCGACTGCCTGGGTTCAAATCCTGGCTCCACCACTTACTAGCCGTGTCCCCTCTGGCCTCAGTTTCTTTATCTGTAACTGTGGGGTAAAAATAGCATCTACCACCTGAGGTCAGCATTAAGTGAGACAATTCACGTCAATTCGCTTAGCACAACGGACAATGTGCTCAATAAATCACACCTGACATGATTTTACAGGCCCAGTTCCCCCAGGGATGAGCAAGTTCTGGGAAACAGGGTGCCACAAAACATTAATTTGTTTACAGCTACTGATTGTGGGTGATGGGCAGATGAATACCTGGACCCGGCCGGTTAAGCCGCGTTCCGGGAAGCAGGTGCATTCAGGGAACCAGACCTCGGGTGGGTTGGAGGCTGTTGAATGGGCGGATGGAGCTGCAGGGTCCCGGGTGGAAGGAGCACAGCTCTGGGGCAGCACCTGGTTCCCACCGCTGCTTGTGTGGACCCTGGCACGTCATTTAACCTCTCGGGGCCTCGATTTTTCTCTTTTATAAGACGGACATGATTGTACCGTTGCCAGGATTTCTGCCAAAAGCAAAGTCAATAGCAAATGTGAAGAGCCTGGTACGAGCAGGTACACCTCCCACCTAGAGGAACTGAGCAAATGGTGTCCCCACTGAAATCAGAAGATCCGATGGGTTTCCAGCTCAGCTGGACCCTCAGGCAAGTCACTTCTCTGTCAGGATCCAATTGGATAATGTGCCTTAAAGTGCTTTAAGAATGACAGTAATTTGCCAAGCATCGTATTGTTTACTAATACATGCTTTTATGTACTGGGCCTCACTGACACCTCTGAGGCTCAGAGAGGTAAAGTGATTTTCCCAGGGTCACACAGCAAGAAAATGGCAAAGCAGATCGGATGCTAGTTTTGCAACTCTGAATCCCCAGCCTTTTCTCTGTGTGCCTGGCCTGGAGCTTGGGACTCTGCAGCCCCATGGGCAGGCTCACCCCACACCATCCCCAGGCCCTGGCATGGAGAGCCCAGCCTAGACCTGCTTACCAGCTCCTTCCCCACTGGTGAGAGGAACCAGAGAGTACCTGCTGCTGCCACCCCAGCGTCTGACGAGGTGGGGCTGCGGTTCCAGCCCCGATCCATCTAACTCTGCAAGTGTCAATTGGGATAATATCAGAAGCACTAAGCACAGAACTTCACCCCTGCCGGTCCTCAATGGCAGTTAGCAGGCTACTGTCAGACTCTGAGCTCTTGTGGGAAGGGACTGTGTTTTCTCTACCTATAAACTCTGGTGACTGAGGACTGAGAAAAACACACACAGGACTGCAGGGAAGAGCAGGCTTTAGGATTGTGGCCGAGAAAGAAGACTGCGTGGAAAAGACAGGGCAGAAATGACCGGCGAAGTACGAGGAGAACCAAGCGGGTATTGTAGCCAGAAATTAAGGAGGAGAGTTTTTCAGGGAGGAGTAGGCCATGGTGCCAAATGCTGCAGAGAGGCCCCCCAGAGGGTTGGAATGAAGAGGCCTTTGGATTTTGCAATCGGGAAGCACAAGAGGCCATGGCAAGAGCCGTGTCCTTGGGGAATCAGATGGCAGAGGTCTGCGTGCCTGAGGGAGAAGAGACAGGGAACGGAGAGCTCGGTCCAGCACGACAGAAACAGCTCACATTCATGGGACAGTTAACACATGCCACCCACTGTTAAGCTTATTTTTGTTCATTATTTCAGTCATTCTTTTCAACAATCCTGTAAGATGTGCTATTGTCCCCATCTTATACATGGTAAGATCAGAGAGGTTAAATTGTTTCCCCAAAGTCACACAGCAAGGAAGATGGAGATCCAGAAGCTGAGCGTAGTTCTCTCTGATCTTGTAACCAGAGTCTTAAGCGATGTATGGGGAGAGCATGAGGATACAGGAGAGGACGCAGAGGCGGTGGGGACCTGGGATCCAGGCCACGGGACTGAGGACATCCGTTTCTCGTTTCTGTCTATATGAGGCAGTTAGTCTAAACCAAGACTGACTTTAAGGGCTCAAACATAGTTTTTACAGACTGATGGAACTTCTCTGCACCCCGATTCTACAATAAGCTCTTTTGGCAGTGCAGGCCAGTAAAGAAGCCTCTGGAGGAGAGTGCAGCCCAGAATCCATTAACGATTAAAACAAACAACACACACACACACACACACACACACACACACACACACCATTTACATGAGGGTAGTATGCAAACTTGCAGTATCTCAACTGGTCTTCCAACCAGCCCTGGGTGGACACACATGGAATCACCGCCACTTGGCAGATATGGAAACTGAAGCTCGGGGATTTTGTCAGGCACCAAGGCACCAGACTGCTCAACCGCTCTGCTGAGAGCAGGTTTTAATCTCACCCTCACTGATCAACTCTGCCAAGAGCCCAAGGAGAATGAGATCAGAGGGAAAAGTCCAGGATGAGTCATTCGCTCTACATTCATATATTGACCACCTACTACGAGCATACTGTTCCAGGAGATTTAGAGACAGAAGGACAGCAATCCCTGCCTCCAAGCTGGGGAGACAGACAAGGACACGAACGGTGACTTATTCTCCTGCAAGTGCCGCGGAAGCCCAGGGCCCTTGAGGCATGGGCGCTGCGATAAGAGGTGGCTACTAGTAGCTGGGAGAGGAAGACTGCACTCTCTCTGGGGCTGGGGTAGCTGCCCTTCACCTCTGAACATGAGTGGCATCTTCCCCATCCTGGTGTCCTGTCCTATGACAGGAGAGCCAGGCACACCCCACAGCACTTCTGGGCATCCTGACGCCCCAGGCAGCCCGGTCAGTAGACCCTGTGCTGTCCCTTTTCTCCCTAGCAACCTCAATGGCAAGCCCTGGCCACATGCCACTGATGGGCCAAGCTTTGGGGAAGAACCCGGACCCGGGATGAGTCAGGTTCAAGACACTCTCGTCCCTGCCACAAAGTCTGTGTCACCTGGGGCCACTCAACTCACACACTGAACCTTGATTTTCTCATCTGTCCAAAGCAGTTGGGCTGAGTCCACCGAGCTGCTGGGAGAATGAAATGGGATCGTGTTCGTGGAAGTGCTTTTTAAGCCGAAAATCTCTTTACAGAGAGCAGGGGCTTTTCTAAGGCTTCTGTTGAAGTCCTACGATTGAGCTTCAAGATCGTCATTGCCTCTCTTCCAAAAGCAGCGGACGAGTTAATTCCTAAGCTCTTCAGCCCATGGGGAGTAGGGGCAGAGTAAAGGGCAAGTCTGGAGGCCTCTTTTGGAAATGACAAGATCCATTTAGCAATCAATTAGCGCAGTCCCCAGGCTCCAGGCCTGCACGCCCGGCAGAAAGAATGCATCTCACCGCGCTGATTAGAAACAGATGCGCTGGCAAACAGACCTGGCCGAGTGGGGTCGGAATTCTTGGGCACCCAGCTCCTGGCTGGGAGATGGGGTTCGTTATTACGTTCTGGGTACCGATGTGGGGAGGGAGGCCAAGGAAACCAAGCTCAGAGAGCAGCCTGCCTGGAGAATGTGTACCTTTGAGGGGATTCGGAGGCGGGAGAGGGAAGAATGTTGACTCTTGTCAGAAATAATCTGGGATAAAATTAGTTCAGCCAAATACAGAATATGACTTTTGACCCACAGAGGCTGATTCCAAACATGATACGCCTGACACGTGAGAAAGTGAGTGACTTGGGCGCTGAGCAAGTTGCAGGAGGCCCGAAAAATAACCCACTGCCATCCATCTCATTTACTGAGTTCTTACTGTATACAAGGCCCTGCACCAAGCCCTCTATACACTCTCTCATTCATTTATCACAGCTACCCTGACTTTATGTCCATTTTGCAGATGAGAAAACTGAGATACAAAAGAGGTTCAGTAACTTAACCCAAGATCACACAGATAATTAGTAGATCCAGGACTTGAGCCCACTTGGGAGGTCCCCTCTCCTGACCATGATGGTAATTATTTCTCTCCTTCCAACTTTCTCCTTCTCCCTTAACAGATGGAAGAGGACTTTGAGCTCCTCTTCTCCAGTCTCCCAGCACTGCAGTAAAGCTCACCGCAGTGTCGCTGGCCATGGGCAGCAGCCTCTTCAACCCTCCCCATGAGGAAGCCCTCACCACCTCCCAAGGCTGTTGGCGCTAAGCTCGGACAGTTCCCAAAGCCGGCTATTCTTACTTCTATTAAGCCCAAAGCTGGGTCCTGGCAAGCTTGGGGTTTCCCGCAGTCGTGCTGCTTCTGACCTCTGCATCCCCTCTGACAGTGTCTAATTCCTTTTCCCTGGGACTGTCTCAGGCATGACCATGACCCCATCCTTATTTTTCTAATTTTTCTAGGCAACACAGCCTCTGTTTGTCAGCTGCTCCCTGCAGGCAGCTGTGCAATTCGCCCATCATCACCAACACCCTTCCCTGGACACCCTCCAGCGCCAATGTCCCTGGTGGGTCCAGATGTGAACATGGGGTCAACCAGGTCTCCCATCCCCCTACAGCACAAAATGGAACACTCTTTAACATATTATTTTAATACAGTTTGTTTACCATTATAAGAGTGATACAGTCTCACTGTAGGAAATATTAAAAATGCCATAAGTAGAGCAAAACTGCCTCCCCAGAGAGAGAGAAATCACCTGTTATTCCACCTCCAGCCTCTTTTCTGCATTTGTATCTGGCTTTGTTTATTCTAGATCTGTAAATTTGTGACCTGCGTTTTCACTTACCATTATAGCATAAGCACTTGGCTGTATTATTAGAAAGTCTTTGAAAATGTCACTCATAATGGTCACATCATAGTCTGTTGACATGGACAGACCTACTTCACTATTTCCCTCATTTGGGACAGTGCTACGAATCTCTGTCTCCAGTTCTTCCTAACTACAGAAGCTCAGTTTTGTTTGAGGTCTCCACAAGATGTCACCTACATCTTAGGAGATAGGGCCCTTGACTCTAAACTCCTGGCACTAATGTCAAGCCCCCTCCCCCGATGTTTGCCTGATCAACCAACTTTATGTTATCAGGCCTGAGCAGAGGTTATCGCTAATACACAGACCAGTAATCTAGCACCTAAGCCCTTATTAGTACCTTGCTTGATTTTGTAACCTCATGATGTCACAGCTGGAGAGGCCCTTAAAGATCATCCTCTCAAGTTTCAGATCACAAAACTGAGTTCAGAGAGAGCAAGTGAGTTGCCCCAGGTCACACAGTGGTGATGCTGGGCCAGGAACCGAGGGCTCTGGAGCCCCAGCTTGGAGGTCTCTCCACAGCCACCCCCATGCTGCCCAGGGTAAGTGCAGCTCCCAGACAGCCAGGGAGGGCTCATGTTAGGGCAAGGTTTGTTATTCCTTGACACTAAGAAGAATAAATCAAGCAAGTCATTTTTAGCTAAGGCAACCGGCCTCTTACCAAGAGTTCAAATTTAACAACAAAAAAAAAACCAAAGAAAGGAGAGAATGGAAATCAACAATGGCACATGGGCCACAGAAGCACACAGAGCATTTCCATTTTCCTTGCTGGCCACCCTCTCCAGCTTCCCCGCTTCCTTTCCCACAGTCTCAAGCTACCACCACCAAGAAGCCCTCCAGAATCATCAGACTTGCAGCTCTTAGGCTGAGATATTGATGTCCTGAACCCTGGAGAAGGGAGTGGGAGGATCATACTCTCCAATAAAATAAGATCCATAGGGCAGGACCAGAGGACTTCTTCTGTCTTCTTATAACTACAGGAATGGATCATTTATAGAAAACACAAATATGTGAATGAATGATACCACCTAGAAATCACCTTGACCAGCATTGAACTGCCAGAGACTTAGGTTACTTCATGTCTCTGGTCTCAGAGTCCTCATCTGTAAAATTTATCCTCCCCAATTCATTCTACAAACATTTCTTGAGTGTCTGCTGTGTGCCAGGCTCTGTGCTGAGCACTAAGGGAAGAGTAAAGGCTTAAGGATCTCCGTTACCAGGAGACACAAAGAAGAAAAGAATGTTTATTCAATATCTTTTTTTCCAGGCATTATGATAGGCAAAAGGGACACAACAATTAACAAAAACAAATAGTAAGGCTTACAATTTTAGAAATGTAATTTGCTAGATAAACTCTAAACCCTTCCACTAATAAACACTTACATACTGTGGATAAAGTATAACAGACATCTTTGAAAAGCAGAGCTAAGTTCTCCAGTAAGAAAGGAAATCACCAAGGGCCAGAAATTGAGAAGCGACTAAATATCAAAGGAATAAGGTTTTGAGTTAATGCTGTAGCTGTGTGGGAAGAACCCTACCCTACCAGTCCAGAAACTCCCAGACTGGTAAAGTAACACGGTAACATTAGTCTCAGGACAGTGATACCCCTAGGATTCCTGACAGTAACAAACATGAAACTGCTTGGGAGAGCACACTGTCAACGAAGGCTGCACATGATTCCCACAGATCGAGTGCTGCTGTAGATGAGCTCGTAATCCAAATTACAAGATGAGTGAGCAAGAATGAGACAAAATAAGCAACAGGATTTGATCCCCCCCATGGCCACCACAAAGACTTTAACCATTAGAGCAAACAACATACAGAATACAAAATAAGTAAATCTTAAATAATTAACAACATGAAGGAATTTTAAAAAGGAAAGAGAACGATATCTTTAAAAAACCAAGCAAATTTTGGAAAATATCCAACTTGAACTATTAGAGAAATACAGGAAGTCCCCCAAATTAAAAACACAATGGGGACTTCCCTGGTGGCGCAGCGGTTGAGAATCCGCCTGCCAATGCAGGGGACACGGGTTCAAGCCCTGGTCCGAGAAGGTCCCACATGCCGCGGAGCAAATAAGCCCGTGTGCCACAACTACTGAGCCTGTGCTCTACAGTCAGTGAGCCACAGCTACTGAGCCCGCATGCCACAACTACTGAGCCAGTGTGCCTAGAGCCTGTGCTCCGCAACAAGAGAAGCCACCCTGGTGAGAAGCCCATACACCGCAACAAAGAGTAGCCCCCGCTCTCCACAACTAGAGAAAGCCCACGTGCAGCAATGAAGACCCAACGCAGCCAAAAATAAATAAATAGATAGATAGATAAATTTATTTTTTAAAACCCCAATGGATGAGTTAAACAGCAAGTTAAATCCAGCTGAAGAGATGATTGCTACACTGGAAGGTACCTCTGTTAATAATTTACCTTATTGCTTCTTATGCAACAGAATATTTTTGAACAGTATTATATTGTTATAAGTTGCAATGTCACTTTGAGACTAATCATTTAAAGGATAAACAAAGAGAAACTGATTGGTTTAAACGTCGATGTGATGAGCTTTTTAACATTAACTGGCAAACGTCTCTATCATACTTTTGAACAGATTAGCTTCTGGCATCGTGCATTTCAAACCTTATTTCTCCTTCAGTATTCATATACTTCCAATCCTGAACATCATAAGACCTGTTATACTACAACATCTGGCCCCTGTACCTTATGCCACAATCCCAGGTGAACTGACACAGTGGGCAGTAGTATTTATTATCCCTGGAAGCCATTCCCAAGCCAGGATGGCTAGTGATCCCTTACCTATACATGGAAATGACTGCAAACCACATAAATATATACCACTGGGATGGATGGTCTGTTGTCAACTTGCAACCACCATCATCACTTCTTATAAGTCAGAAAATCACTTCCCAGTATGGCTCCAGGTTAGAGTTTGCCAATAAGAGAAACCTGAACAAGATTGGAAAGTAGAAGAGATGTAAGGTGAAATAACGGAAATATTAGCATTTTTTCAGAAGTTTGTGGTGGTCAGACACAGCTTCAAAATTTCTCTACGAGCTACCACTCTGAGGTTGTGCAAAAGTAGCAGTTCACGGCCTTTCCACAAACTCTTACTTCACAGTCATAGTGGCAAGACATGGTGGTTTCTCAGACCGTCCGATTATCAGTGGCTTCTCCCAGTCTACCCTACCTCCCCTTTCCCACCCCGGGCCAGAGTGCAGATACCATGTTGATTCACAGACAGAGGCTAATAGTTTGGCTGGATGGACAGGGACTTTGAAATAATAAGATGGGAAAGTTGGTGACAAAGATATAAGGGGTGTGAGTGGATAGATCTCTTCAAATGAGCGTATTTATGTGGGGTTGCTCAGCAGAAGAGGGCTCCAGCATCAGTGGAGAAGAAAACCCATTCTATGGACATCAGTCAGCCTTCCCCACCACCCCCCAGCACTTCTTCCCTTGGTCAAGGTGCTCATGGACAAAATGGCCATGGTGGAAGCAATTCAGGTGATATGTGAGCTCAGCAATAGAGACTCCCACTCACCATGGCTGATGTGGCTACAGCCCGTGTTGAGAGTCCAGCCTGCTGACCAAAAGACAAACACTGAGCCCTGAATACAGCTTTCCACAGGGACCGGCCAAGCCATTTGATGGAGCATTGATGACATTGAACCAAGTCCATCATAGAGAGTTTCATGGAAACTAAAAAGCTAATTCCAAAATCTGTATGGACGACTACAGGACCATGAAAACATAAGTCATTCTTGAATAAGAACAAGAGGAAAGGATTTGTCCTACCAGATATCAAGAGAAAGCTAATCAAAATAGTGTGGTATTGGTACGGGAGTAGACAAACAGTCTGATGAAACAGAAGAGAGAGCCCAGGAACACACAGGCATATATGGAAACTGGCTTTATAGCAGAAAAGATGTTATAGATTTACAAGGAAAAGGATGGACCATAACAAATGATACTGACACAATTGGTTATCCATACAGAAAAAATTAATTCCTTCTTCATGTCCTACATAAAAATCAATTCAGGGTAGATTAAACACAAATATGAATGATAAAACTATAACAAAAATTAGGACACAATATAAAACAATTTTTGGTCCTCAGGGTAGAGAAGAAGTTCTTAAATAAGGTATATTTGTATACACTCATCTTTTTAAAAAAAAAAACAACAAAATAGATACATTAAGAACTTCTGGTTTTTCAGAGGACTTCAGAAAGAATGAGAAAAAACAAGCCACCAAGTTGGAGGTGAAAATTGCAACACATATGACAAAGGATTAATTTCCAGAACATGTAAAGAATGCTTATAGGGGCTTCCCTGGTGGCGCAGTGGTTGAGAGTCTGCCTGCTGATGCAGGGGACACGGGTTCGAGCCCCGGTCCGGGAAGATCCCACATGCCACGGAGCGGCTGGGCCCGTGAGCCATGGCCACTGAGCCTGCGCGTCCGGAGCCTGTGCTCCGCGACGGGAGAGGCCACAACAGTGAGAGGCCCGCGTACTGCAAAAAAAAAAAAAAAAAAAAGGATGCTTATAAATCGATAAGAATAAGGAAAATAACCCCAAGAAAACAGATGAAAGGCAAAAACAGGAATTCCACTGAAGAGAAAGACAAATGTCTGATAAACATGAGAACATGGTCAACATAATTGAGAATAAAGGAAGTGCAGGTTAAAATCACAATGCCTAAATTAAAAGTTTAAACACACACACGCACACAGTGCCATACCATTCCACACTTACACCAATTTGGCAAAAATTAAAGCACTGACAATACCAAGGGTTAGTGAGTATGTGAAGGACAAGAAACATATTGAAAGTAGGAATACAGAGTGAAGTAAGTCAGAAAGAGAAAAACGAATACTGTATGCTAACACATATATATGGAATCTAAAAAAAAAAAAAAGGTTCTGAAGAACCTAGGGGTAAGACGGGAATAAAGACACAGACCTACTAGAGCATGGACTTGAGGATATGGGGAGGGGGAAGGGTAAGCTGGGACAAAGTGAGAGAGTGGCATGGACATATATACACTACCAAGTGTAAAATAGATAGCTAGTGGGAAGCAGCCGCATATCACAGGGAGATCAGCTCGGTGCTTTGTGTCCACCTAGAGGGGTGGGATAGGGAGGGTGGGAGGGAGGGAGACGCAAGAGGGAAGAGATATGGGAACATATGTATATGTATAACTGATTCACTTTGTTATAAAGCAGAAACTAACACACCATTGTAAAGCAATTATACTCCAATAAAGATGTTAAAAAAAAAAGAAAGTAGGGATATAAAGAGGTGCATAATCACCAAAAATTGGTAACATCACAGGTGTCCATAATGAGTAGGTTAGATTTATATATTGTGATACATTCAAACAATGAGTCCATTGTTAGACTCCACTGCAGTGAAATGGATTAACAACACAGCTACTCATCAACACAAATTAACTTCAAAAACATAAATTTGAAGGGGTAAAAATAAGTCACAGAAGAATATGTACAGTATGATCCCACTTGTATAAACTTTAAAGGCAGGCAAAACTAAAAAGTTGTTTAAAATACATATACGTGTGGTAAAAACTACAGAAAAGCAAAGGAATCATCAACATAAAAGTCAGAATAGTGGTTATGTGGGAAGCGGGGCAGGATGCCCCTGACAGAGGCACAAAAGAAGCGTATAAGGTATTAGGTAATGTTCTAATTGTCAACCTGTATGCTGGGTACATCATTCTTTGGTGTATGGTTTACATACACTTTTATGTATGATACACAATAAAAGCAAACACACAAATGGCTGAAGTGTCACAGAACTGAGGCCACAAAAATGGTCCATTATATGCAATATTGTAATAGCGAAGAACAAATCTGACTCCCTACTGGATCTGTTTCTTTTACTTTAACCTTTGTATTGTATTGCTTTTGCTACAAGAATGTTGCCTATAGCCTGAAATATACAGGATAGCCCATTCTCAAGGTTCTGACCTTTAAAGGTATAACACTTTTCCATTCATATAGAGATAAAAAGTCGCAGAACTGAGAATAGCATTTGTCTTGTTGGAGGCTTATAGGAACATTGTGAAGGGACCTCCATGGACAGCTGCAAGAACAAAGGATTCCGGCACCAAGAAGTTGGCAGCAACCAACCACACCCCCTCCCCCCTTTTAGTATAAAAGAAGCCTGAATTCTATCTAACTCAAAGAAGACGGTGTCCACCATCTTCTCGGTCTGGTGGCTTTCCAAATAAAGTCACTATTCCTGACCCCAACAACTTGTCTCTCAATTTATTGGCCTGTCATGTGGCAAGTAGTAAGAGTTGGACTCAGTAACAATATCTAGAACGTTATAATAGCTATGGTGGCTTTAAGGGGTACAGGCAGATCAGACAATCGGAGGAGAAAAGGACATATTAAGTTGATGATATATGTATTACTTTTTTTTCTTAAGATACAATTTTAAATGAAAGGTTTTTAATGTAGGCCTTTTAAAAAGAGAAAAGGGTTAAGCAACTCACCAGAATTGATGGATTTTTAGATACAGGAAGCACAATGAGTCCTTAGAGGGTAAGGATAAATGAAACTATGCTTATATACATTATAGTTAAGGTGACTACATAATTTATCATTCTACACAGGACATTTTTGAGAATGAAAGAGGTGCTATTAACAGTTATGCAAGGGTAACAGGTATAAACAACGACTGCCCAGGGCAAACAAGAACATATCCTGGTGAAACTGCAACCACAGAGAAAGTACAGATTGCTTAAAAAGGAAACACAAGTAGAATGGCAATAGACTTCTCAACAGACACCAGGAGACAATGGAAAAATATCTTCAAATTACTCAGAGAAAATAAAGTTCAACCAAGAATTCTACACCCAGCTAGATGTTACAGGGATAAAAACATGTTTGCTCAAACTAAACTAAGAGAGTTTCCCATTACATACCCATGCTGAAAGAAGAACTAAAGGATGTACTTCAAGAAGACGAAAATTAAATACAGAAAAGGAATGAGAAGCAAAAACAATGGTAAGCAAATGAACTAGTAAAGACACAGATGAATCTAAATAAACCACAACAACTTAACTAATGCCAGGGAAATGTAAAAAACACACTTCTAAACAACAAATGGATCAAAGAAGAAATTAAAATTAAAAAAGAAAATATTTAGAGCTGAATGATAATAAAATTCTACATATCAAAGTTTGGGATGTAGCTACAAGCAGCACGTAGAGGTCATAGCCATAAAAACCCATGTTAGAAGGAAAATTTATGGATTAAGCGCAAAATTCAAGATGTTATATAAAGTGCAACAAAGTAAATCCAAAGAAAATAGAAAGAAATCAGAAAGGATGAGGTATTAACAAAATGCAAAACAAAGAAAGAATAGAAGAGGTAATCAAGTTTGGTTCTTTGAGAATACCAATAAAATAGACAAACATCTGAACTGATGAATCAAAATATGAGAAGGCACAAATAAATAACATTAGGAATGAAAGAGGGACATAACTATAGATATAGTAGAGAATTTTAAAACAATAAGAAAATACCATGAATGAGATTATGCCAGTAAATTGAAAAAGTTAGATGAAATGGAAATTTCCCCAGAAAAAAAAATAATTTATCAAAACTATTGAATAAGAAATAGAAAATCTGAACACACAAATCATTAAATAAACTGAATCTATGTTTTAAATATCTACACATATACGCAAACACCCAAAACTTGGCTCAGATGATTGTACCAGTTAGTTCTATCAAACATCTGAGGAACAGGCAATCCAACCTCATGCAAACTATTCCAAAGACTAGGAAAAGAAACTTCCCCCAACTATTTTATGAGGAAAGTATAACCTTATTACCGAAAAAAAAAAAAAACCAAAAAAACAAGGAAAATATAAGAAAGGAAAACTACAGCACAATCTCACTTTTCAACATAAGTGCAAAAATCCTAAAATGTTTGCCGTTCAATACAGTATTATGTACAATAATCACCACCACCAACTTAAACCAACTAGGTTTACTCTAGGAATAAAAGGATGATTTAATATGAGAAAATCTGTTTATATAATTCACAGATCAAAGAGGGAAATTATATGACTATTCAATATACATAGAAAAATTCTTTGAAAAATATTTAACACCCATTTATGATATAAGCTTTTTAAAGTCTTAGCAAACTGAGATTTGAAGGGGACTTTATAACTTAAAGTGTATCTACAAACACTTTGGAATGAACATCAGACTTCATGGGCAGATATTAAAAGTATCCCTTTAAAGGCAGGATCAGGACAAGTCTGCCCATTATCTCCTCTTCTATTCACCATTATTCTAGAGGTCCTAGTCAGTGTACAGAGACAAGAAAGAAAATTACAGCTGTAAAGATTTGAGAGGAAGAAATGAAACTTATTCTCTACAGATTATAGGATTGCCCATATGGAAAATGCAACAAAGAGCTACTGCCAAAACATAGGAACAAATAAAAGGCTTCAGAAAAATGCTTGCTAAACCATCAGTGTGCAAAAATGAGCAGGGCTCCTACAATCAGCAACAAATGATTTAAAATGTAATTTTTTTAAATTCCATTTACAATAACAAAAAACTGTAAGATACCGAAAATTAATACAACAAAAAATACGCAAAGAGCTTTACAGAGAAAAGTATGTACCTTTATTAAAAGACCTTAAGAAAGCAAAAAATAGAGACAAACTGTTCATGAATAGGAAGACTCAGGGTCATAGAGATGGCAGTCCTTTCTCCAAATCATCAATAAATACAATGCAAATGCAAACAAAATTTCAACTCGGCGCGTGTGTGTGCGTGCACACATACACACATGCCTCCAATCTAACAAGTCGATCCTAAAGTTTGTAGGGTAGAGCAAAGACCCTAAGTACAAGCTGATTTTCTAGAACAAAGTAGGCTGACTTACCCTACCAGATAGCCGGACATTTTATGAATTACAGTAATTAGCACAGTGTGGTATTGGCATAGGGACAGAAAAATAAACCAATGACACAGAATGGAGCTCAGATACAAGTCTAAAGCCATGTGGAAATCTCATATATGACAGAGCCCTACAACTGGAGGCAGGAGCGATTCTCTAGTCAATAATAGTGTTGGAAATATTGGTTACTGAAATGGGGAATGGGGGAAAAAGACATTCTTAACTCACATGGTAGACAAAAATCAATTTCAGGTGAATTCAAGACCCAAATGTCAAATGCAAAGTTTAAAACCTGCCAAAGAAAATATAGCAGAAAACCTTTATGACCTCAAAAAAAGTTCTAAAGGAAGCATAAACCATAAAGGAAAAGATTGTTAAATCTGATGGCAGACAATGCCCTTAACAGAGGTAAAAGATGAAACACAGCGCTTCTCATAAAGTTAAACATACACCTTCCCTATGCCCCAGCAATTCTCCTCTGAGGTATTTACCCCAGAGAAATGAAAACATATGTCCACAAAAAGACAGGTACAAGAATGTTTATAGCCATTTTATTCACGGTAGCCAAAAATTGAAACAACCATACTGTCCATCAACAGGAGAAAGGATAAACATATTGCAGTATATTTATACAATAGGAATCTTCTCAGCAATAAAAAAGAAATCTATATAACATGGATGAATCTTAAAAAAATTATGCTGAGCAAGAAGCCAGACACACTATATGATTTAATTTATATGAAGTTCTAAATCAGACAAAATTAATACAATATGGTAAAAGAAGTCAAAGCAGTGGTTGCCCAGGAAGGAGCACAAAAGACCCTACTGGGGTGATGGAAATCTTCTACGACATGATAGAGGAGTGGGTTACACGGCTATACGCATTTGTCAAAATCCATCAAACTGCAGCAATTAAGATTTGTGTATTTCGCTGTATTTTTTTAAAAACCTCCCATGCCTCGCCCCCCCCACAACAAAAAAAGACAAACTACAGCCTGGGAGAAGATCGTTGCCTGCCAAGAAATTCATGTTCAAAATCTATAAAGAACCGCCACAGATCAATAAAATCAGCAAATAGAATAGGCGAAAGACAGGAACCGGCAATTCACAGACGAGAAAACAACTGAAAGTATGCTCAACCTCACCAGCAGTCAGGAAAACAAGACAGCACTTCATACCCTTTGGCTGCACAAAGATTTTGAAGTCTGGGAATACTGAGCACTGGTGAGACCACAGAACAACTGGAATCTGGATACCCTGAGCATGGGAATGCAGATTAGTGATATCTAGGAATAGGGAAGATGCTCATACCTTATGGCCCAGGATTTCCATGCCAGGATTTCCATGCCAGGTCCATGGCCCAGGATTTCCATGCCAGGACCACCCCCGGCGGTCTTCAGCTGAAGGGCATCTGCGTCTCTCCTGTGTGGACGGCAGGGATCCTCACCAGAGCACTGTTTGTAACGGGAGAAAAAAGAAAAAGAGAAGAAGTCAGACGAGTGAGGAAGGGGAAAGGCTAAGTAAATGTCTACTACATCTACCAGCAGAATGGACAAAATAACGGTAAATCCACATAACGGAATAAAAATCATTAGTGAAGATAAATGAATTCCAGGGTACACGTAATGTCAGAATAAAACGTTAAACAGCAACAACAAAAAGCAGGTCACAGAAGAACATAAACTATGTTTCCATTTACATAAAGTTTAAAAAAAACCAGCAAGACTAAACCACCTATTGTTTAGAGAAGCAAATATATTTGGTATAAGTATAAAGAAAAGCCAGAAAATCATACACACAATTCAGGATAATGGTTACGTCTGAGAAGGGAGCTAAGGGGATGGGATGAGGAGGGCTTCATAGGGACTTTAACAGTGATGATTATAGCGCTTCCCTGGTGGCGCAGCGGTTGAGAATCCGCCTACCGATGCAGGGGACGCGGGTTCTGTTCCCCGATCCGCGAAGATCCCACATGCCACGGAGCGGCTGGGCCCGTGAGCCATGGCCGCTGAGCCTGCGCGTCCGGAGCCTGTGCTCCGCAACGGGAGAGGCCACAGCAGTGAGAGGCCCGCGTACCGCTAAAAAAAAAAGTGATGGTTATAGTCTTCTTCCTAAATTGCGTGATGAGTACACAGATGTCCACTGTTCATTGTTGAACAGAGCTAGAACTCTGGACTGAGTGCCAATCATCAACGACCCATGATGGGGTGACAGGAGGATTCCAGGGTGAGGGCCATGGGATAGAGTGACCTGTCTAGCACCAAGAAGAAATGGCTGCAGGCTGGGAGGGCTGGGGATGTGCGATGCTTATGGGTAGGGACATGGACAGGAAACCGAGGGACCCCATGGTGGGCCTCTACCATGTTTTCTTTATGACGGAGGCAACAAGGGTGACTCCTGACAGACTGGAGGGAGGGGCCACCCATCTCCCCAGCCTGACTGCAAATGCCTGTGTATGCAAGTGTCCTTCAAGTTCAACCACCATAGGAGGCCGCAGATACCTGCTAGAGGGGATGGTGAGAGGCTGCCCTGGACTGGTGCTGGAGAAGAGGTAGAACCTGCTTTGACTGATGACCGCCTCTCCTGCCGGTAGTCACTTTACAGTCAGCACAGGCCATGAGCAGCAGGGTACAAGGGGCGTCTGTGGGTGCCCGGTGGAGGCTGGGGTTCCAGGAGAGAAGGCGGGCTCAGGTCAAGGGGTGGGAGCCCATGGCTCTCTCCCAGATTCATCCACTCCCTGCCCCCATCCCAACAGGAGCTCATTCACAAGCAAACACTAGGAAAACAAAGGGAAATCATCCAGCAGGGCCCTTCCCATCTGCAGAGCAAGGAAGTCTCAGTCTCAAGGTTAATGGCAAAGAGGAACTTGCCCGGCTGTGCAGGTCATGAGGTCGGCAGGAATTTTGATAAACAAAAGGGGACGGTGGCACCGGGGCAGGGTGGGGGGCAGGGGTATCACTAAGAGCTCTGGCCACAGGGTCAAGAGGAGGCCAAGGGTGCACAATCTCAGGGAAATGAAATGGTGATCATTTACAAGCACAGATTGTTTTACATTCCAGGGGAGTTGGCTCCTAAGCCAAACTCTTCCTGCAGAAGTTGAGGTGGTGGGTGAGTCACTGTTATAAATAGACCAGCGATCAGAATGTCATCGGAAAGGACACAGTCCCATAGGCATAACCTTGGAGGGAGTGGAAGGCGCTACATGAACTGACAGCCAGGTTCTAAGAGGAGCACAGAGGGAGGCCTCTGATGGGTTGTCGTGGAAGAGGAAGCGGACGTTTGGGAAGGGGGTTCCAGCCAAGCAGGAGGAAGACGATGCAGGGGACTAGCCAGAAACAAGCCTCCCGCGTGGCTGAGCAGAGCCCAGCTCATGGCCTGCCAGTCCCTGGATCAGACTGAGCCATCTCATCTTCTAGAAGTTCTTCCAAAGAGTTCAAACTCTTCTAAGGGTCCCAAGAGACCCCATCCACCAAAGCACGGGAGAACAAAATGCTTCAGCGGAATCAGCTCATTCATTCGCCTACGGTTGACATGCCTGATGGGCACTGGGGACACAGGCGGCCCCTGCCCTCAAGTTCACAATGACTCAGAGATCTTAGGAAACTTGTAGAAGGGGAGAACAGCATCAGGGAAGTGAAGCCCTGTCCCCTGAGGGAATCTGACTCCGGCCCATGGTGGGGAGAGGTTGCCCAGAAGTCTTTCCTGATCCCTCGAGGCCAGGCTGGGTGCCCTACTCTTTGCTCCCACCGGTCCCTGCACTTCATCCTGGGAAGGATTTAACTGTCCCAGAACTGAGCTGAGGCCCCAAACTGAGGACAAAAGGAGCTAAGAATCTGGTATGTCCATACCCGGGAGAGGAGGCAGCGCCTGCCCAGCCACCGGAAACTACCAGCCCCTAAAGGGATCAGGAGGCTATGGAATGCACCCAAAATATGTCAAGGGACAGGAAAGGGGGGTTAAACCTAGCATAATGGAAAGCACTGTGGAAAAATAAAAACGTTTCCTGTTTAGACTCCTGTGAATTGACATTCCCCAATAAGCCATGAATTGCAGGATGATGGCTTCTGTTTCCACAATAGGATTGTAAACTCCTTGAGAGGGGAAGACATGTCCCCCACTTTGTCCCCAGCACCTGCAGCAGTCTCGGGCCCAGTAATACTTGTTGGAGGAACCCAATGCCCAGGGCTCCTCGCGAGGCATCTCCTGTCTGTTGGACAAGCCAACCCCTCAGAACCAGAAGCAGCCCCATCTCAAATGAGGCACCAACCACTCAGGGTCCTCCCCCATCCCAGGGCCCATGCTGTGGGCCTCAGAGCAAAACTCGCCTTTTGGAAGTGGCCTGTCCTGGAGCGGGCTCGGCCCTCTCTCTACTTCTGGCGTGAGGTCAAGGGCCCACAGAGCCTGGCCTGCCTTGTGGAGCGGACATTCCAGATTTCTTCTGGGAAAGCAGAGGGAGGGACCCCCCCTCATGGCCCACCAGCTGGAGGTCAACAGGAAGTGGCCAAGAGGCCCTGGATGAGATCCCCTCCTGCAGTGTAGACAAGCCCCAGCGTGTCTGTTTGGCAGGAGGTGGGAGAAGTAGGTGGCAGTCCCTGTGAGCCGAGCGGACAGCCCTGGCCTCGGCAACTAAGAGTCTGGGGCTGGACGGGCTGTTGTCTGACCAACTGACACGGAGAGCTTCCCCAGGTCTTCCTCCCGACACTGCCCCAAAGTGGGTAAGGTGTAGGAGGGAGGTCCTGAGCCCCCAGCCCCTCAGACACCTCAGCCAGCAGGGGCCAGAGACCCAGCACACACTCTAGTCTCAGGACCCCCTGGGAAGGCCTCAGGATACAAGCACATAGCCCCCAAAAGACCACCAAGGTCTTCACCACCAGCCCAGTGGTCTTCACCATGCCCCAAGGAGCCCCAGGACACAGGAGGGGGTGCAGCACAGCCAAGACCTGGGCCCTTCCTCCATTGTGGGAACTTAGCTTTGATCTGGTCTCTTTATGAGTATGAAGGGAAGGCTACCCTGGCAGGGTCTCATTCCACAGCTGGGGAAACTGGGACCAGAGAGAGGGAAGGACTGGTCGAACGTGACACAGTCAGCACCGGCTCCTTAGCCCGGTACTAAGTATGGCGGGCACTGGGGAGCCAGTGAAGATTTCAGGGAGGGAGTGACATGCCTGAAGCAGGCAGGGAAGACAGCAACAAGGGGATGGTGGAAATTGGCTACTCTGGGAGGAGGGAGATGTGGCAAGAACTCAGTGAGGGGGGAGGAGATGAGGAAGGTACAGACCTCCACTGAAGACGAATAGATCTGGGTCTGGGCCGCCGCTTGGATGGTGCCACCAAGTACGACATGGCGGTGATGGTCAGGGGAGCAGAGGGGCCAAAGATGACCCCAAGCTTCCAATGAGGTTGTCTGAGAGGCTGGCGGGGCCAGGAAGAGAGAAATTGGGGGGCTCAAATTCAGGCAGGTTTGTTTTGAGGAACAGGAAGGACAAGGACATTTCTTATGAGAATAAGTAGAGCTAGGGTTGGGGGGTTAAGTCTACTTTCCTGCAGTGGCTTTAAAGTCAGCTAGGCCTGAGATCCAGTCCCCCAAACTCTGCCATTCACTAGCTGTGTGACCTTGGCAAATTGCATAACCTCTCTGAGCTCAGTTTCCTCACCTGTAAACTGAGGGTAATAATAGTGCTCACCCAGAGGACTGTTGTAAGGACTTAGACACCACACGTAAAGTGCCTGGTGCATTATAATCGCTGATAAATATTTGCTGTTATTCTCACTATGATATGCCAGGCGCTTAATATATATAACCTCACGTCATCCTCCCAGCAATTTACAAAGCTGGCTTTGTTTTTTCCCAATTTGCAGGTGAGAAAAACGGAGGCTCAGAGAGGTTAAAGAAAGGGCTCAGGGTCACACAGCAAGCATTAGAATCAGAGCAGAGAGTCAAACCCAGATCCTTCAGGTCCAAAGCACAAACTTTCCAGCATCGGGTGGTACCTCGATTGCTTTCCTGGGGATACAGGGCTGTCTCCCACTTCCAGGATGGGGGAGAGTCAAGAGGCTCAGAGATCAGGCAGTAGGTTTGAACCCATAGGACATGAACCCAGAATCACCTGGACATAGTTTGGACAATTTTATTTGTCTCCAGTGGACCTGATGACATTTTCCATTTTTTCTCTCCCCACTTTTTCTTCTCCCGTCAATGAGACTGTACTCTCAACTCCAGTGAGTCACCGGAAAATATAAATTAAAAGAAAAAAAAATTAAGAGGAACATTGCTTCTACGTAAGCCCCTGCCATCTGTGAATCATTCAAGACAGGTATAATGGACATAATTACAGCTCACCCACAAGCTAGACCCAAAATCAGTCCTGAGTGCTGATGTCAGAATCTAGTGGTTTCCCCAGCAGAGCCCGGGGCAAATCAAACCTGAACTGATGCTCTCGACCTTGGTCATCTCACTGGGAGCCCATGGTGGGAGGAAGCTGGGTACCATGCCCTGGCGCCAGGGACACAGCAATTTCAGGGCCCCCCTCCAGCCCCACCCCCACCCTATCTCCACCCCCCAGTTCCCATCCCACTCACTCAAGGCCCCTCCCTCCATTTGAACTCCTCCTTCCCACCACCTTGCTTCTTAAAGGAGCCAGACCTTTATTCCTCCATCTCTGTAAAGTCATCCCACCTAGCAAAACGTGGGCGGATATTCAATTCATAATACTATAAATAACGCATTCCTTTATGTGCCCAGGCAGCCGGGAGCTTGATTAATCACAGGGCTTTTGTGGCAATTAAGTGAGATGATGCATGTAAGGTTTGCACAATGTCTGTGTTCAGTAAATGCCAGCTATCTTTTTCCTTTTTTTTTTTCATTTATTTATTTTTTACAACTTTATCGGAGGATAATTGCTCTACAATGTTGTATTAGTGTCTGCTGTACAACAAAGTGAATCAGCTATACGTATGCATATATCCCCTCCCTCTTGAGCCTCCCTCCCACCCTCCCTATCTCACCCCTCTAGGCGGTCACAAAGCATTTAGCTGATCTCCCTGTGCTATGCGGCTGCTTCCCACTAGCTATCTATTTTACATTTGGTAGTGCGTATATGTCCATGCCACTCTCTCACTTTGTCCCAGCTTACCCTTCCCCCTCCCTGTGTCCTCAAGTCCATTCTCTACGTCTGCGTCTTTATTCCTGTCCTGCCCCTAGTTTCTTCAGAACCATTTTTTTTTTTTAGATTCCATATATATGCGTTAGCATACCATATTTGTTTTTCTCTTTCTGACTTACTTCACTCTGGATGACAGATTCTAGGTCTATCCACCTCACTACAAATAACTCAATTTCATTTCTTTTTATGGCTAATACTCCATTGTATATATGTGCCACATCTTCTTTATCCATTCATCTGTCGATGGACACTTGGGTTGCTTCCATGTCCTGGCTATTGTAAATAGAGCTGCAATGAACATTGTGGTACATGTCTCTTTTTGAATTATGGTTTTTCTCAGAGTATATGCCCAGTAGTGGGATTGCTGGATCATATGGTAATTCTATTTTTACTTTTTTTTTTTTTTTTTTTTTGCGGTTCGTGGGCCTTTCACTGTTGTGGCCTCTCCCGTTGCGGAGCACAGGCTCCGGACGTGCAGGCTCAGCGGCCATGGCTCACGGGCCCAGCTGCTCCGCGGCATGTGAGATCCTCCCGGACCGGGGCACGAACCCGTGTCCCCTGCATCGGCAGGCGGACTCTCAACCACTGCGCCACCAGGGAAGCCCTATTTTTACTTTTTTAAGGAACCTCCATACTGTCCTCCACAGTGGCTGTATCAATTTACATTCCCACCGACAGTGCAGGAGGGTTCCGTTTTCTCCACACCCTCTCCAGCATTTATTTTTTCTAGATTTTTTGACGATGCATGCCAGCTATTATTAACACTTCCATCCTCTTCACCATCTTGGGAGGTGGAAGTGTCAAGAGCTCCCAAGTAAGATGACAGCCTCGTCCCACGGCCTTGGGGCCCCATAATCTGGTGGCCAGGATTAGGAATCACAAGGGTACAAGAGTTAGAATGTCCGAGCTGGCAGGTCATCCAAACCCAGGAGGGAAAGTGGGCCCCAAGAAAGGCAGAGACCAGCCCAAAGCCACCTAGCTGGTCAGCGGTGGAGCCAGGACAGGAACCCAAGCCTCCTGCACTCACGTCACTTCTCACTGCACTCCGGCACACATGCCCCTCAGAGTTGCAGAGATCAAGGAGCAAACTTAATGCATCTCTGTGATCCCCGGAGATGAGATGAGCTCCTGGGAAATGGGAGACATTATGCTCTCAGCTAATTCATTCCCAAGTTCTCTAGCTCAAGGCCAAGTGTAGGGAGCCTGTGGTCAGTGGGAAGCGTGCTCTCGCCTGTCAATGCCAGTGCCAAAAGGAAAAGAAAATACCCCTAGTCTTCTCAGGGAAGGGTCCTGGAATTAGCCTGAATGTCACCAGGAAGCACAGTTTAAAGACCTCTCTTTCCAACCTGCCCTCCCGGACCCCTCTGCATGGGCTGCACCCCCAGACCCACCAGCTCGCTGCCTTCTCCTGGCCTGGAGACACCCACCATGCAACTAGGGTCTCATATTTCCTATAGTCCTTTCCCCCAGCAGGAGTCCAGAAATTCCTCTTGCCAGGCAACTGAGATGAAGGCATGGTTCCTCCCCTCTCAGAGCTCATTGGCTGGCTGGTGGGCAAACAGGCAAACGGAGAGGAGACAGGTGTGGGCAAAGGCAGTCCAGCAGAGACGTGCACAAGTCAGAATAAGAAGATGTCAACCCAAGAGGCTTGTAGTCCTCCCTGCTGCTCTGGTCTCCTCCCCAAGCAAATCAGGTACATCCTTCAAGGGCCCCTCCTCCAGGAAGCCTTCTTTGATACAAAGGTTGCAATCTCACTCATCTGAACTTCTGTCCTAATTGGTCTGTGGCCATTCCATGCCCTCCCCTGCCCCGTAGTTGGGGCCCTTGACCCAACCTGCAGGGTCTACCCTGCCCCAAGCACAGAGCCAATGTCAACCTGAGGCAGGAATTAACAGAGCCTGGCTTCAAACCCAGACCTTTTGATGGCAGACCAGCCCCTTTCCCATTTTCCCAGGCTGCCGTGGTCTGCTCCCTCCCACCAGCGATCCAAGGCAGCAAGAGGCTTAAAAAAAAAAAAAAAAAAGCTTCCCCACCCCTAAGTGGTGTAGGTTCCTGGGTCTCAGTGGAGGCTGAGGTTTTGTATCAGAAGGGTCCTGATGACCCCACCTGCCCCCCGACCCCGTTACTGGTAGGGAGGGGCACTGCCCTCCCCCAACAGTCAGGATTCCACCCACTTGGCTACAAGTAGCAAAAACCTCAGCTGACGTGGGCTTCAGCACATTCAGGGTCATTTCTCCCACATGAGATGTCCAGAGATAAATGGTGCTGTTCCAGGTTGTCACCGAGGACCTGGACTCAGTCCATGTTCCTGCCATCCTTAGAGTTGGAGTTTTACTCTCAGTCACAAGATAGCTGCATTGTCCCCACACTGCTCTGAAGGGCCAAAGAGGCATGCCAGCCACAGCTGTCCCTCGGGGACACCAGCAGACTCCTGGACGTGCACCAGGACAGGCACAGGAGCCTTGACCAGATGGGCTGGACTGGCAGGAGGGTGGCCCAGTGTAGGCACTCTGGGGATGGCCTGGGGCTTGTTAAGGGTGTCCCGACCTGGGCAAAGGGTGTAGAGTGAAACCCAAGCCTCACGCAAGACTTCCCTCCAAAGCCTGCTCTTTCAACGACCCCACACAGCCGGGAGTAAACAGACCCAAGGCTCAAACCCGTACCTTCTAATGCCAAAACCAGAGTCCTTCTCACTTTCCCAGGCTGCCTCTGGCTTTTCCATTCAGCCAGATCGCAGGCAGCCAGGCCGCAAAGCCAGAGGTGAGAGCTGGGGCTCTGACGGCTGGTGGGGCCGAGCCCAGCCTGGACTCTCGGGGACTTTCTGGAACTTCTCTGGTTCTAAGGCACCTGCCAAAGAGCCACCTGCCAGGAGAGTAGGCTGCGGGGTCCAGGGCAGCCAACGACGGGCCGGGCCACCCCCACCCACACCGATCCTTAGGTAAAACTCTGCGACATAAGTAGAAGGGTGAAAAGGAATTCAAGGAAAATGCTGGGGCGAGGTGACTTAGCACCATTTGACCTGCCTTGAAACTGCCCTCAAGAAGTTCTGATTAAGACCCACCCACTCAGGGAAGTGGAACCAGCTGGGGGGGTGAGGCAGGGCTGGACTAAGGGAGGTGTGGCCAAGCTGACCTGCACCCAGAGCCCCCAGGACCGCCAGGCCTCTGGTTTCCCCCTCAGACTCCCCCTTCAGCTTCCCCAGCCCATATTTGCGCATGTGCTCTGGTGTCTGGAGCCCCCTCTATACCAACAGCTTGAGGATGGACAAAATACATTAAGCCACACAACTGAAAAATAAAGTTACATTTCTTATAAAGTCTAAAGGCTGACATTCAGATGTCAGTCACAGTGCCTGACCCAACAGGCAGCGAGTTTTACACCATGTGACCCCACCCTGCAGCTAATGGTCAAGAGACTGGCACGTGATTCAGAGCCGGGCAGCCAGAGAGTAGCAGCAACAGGGCCTGGGGTAGAAATATGAGCTGAACAAATCAGGCTCCCTCTCTGAAAATATGAACTGAGATCTCCTGAAGGACTAAGGTGAAGCTGCTCACCCACCTTGGGGAGGGCTGTTTGCTTTACTCAATCCACTAATTCAAATGCTAATCTTGGGACTTCCCTGGTGGCCCAGTGGGTAAGACTCCGCACTCCCAATGCAGGGGGCCCGGGTTCCATCCCTGGTCGGGGAACTAGATCCCACATGCATGCTGCAACTAAGAAGTCCGCACGCCACAACTAAGAAGTCCACACGCTGCAACTAAGAAGTCCGCACACCACAACTAAGAAGTCCGCACGCCGCAACTAAGACCCGGCTCAGCCAAAATAAACAAATAATCAATCAATAAATAATCAATAAATACTAAAATGCTTAAAACGTTTAAAAGAAATGTGAATCTTGTCCAGAAACACCATCACAGACACACCCAGAAATAGAATTTAACCAGACATCTGGGCACCCCATGGCCCAGCCAAGTTGACACATAAAATTAACCATCAGACAACCTTAGAAAATCTGATTCAGAGGCGTGGGCAGGAATCTGATTTAAACCAGCAAACCAGGGGAGTACGATGCAAGTGACACAGTGACCACACTTTTAGAGCCAACGGAGCAGAGGGCGAGGGGGCCAGCTGACAGCATAGAGAGGAGCAGACACCTGGCGAGTAGCGGGTGGCATCAGTCCCATGAAATCCTAGAGCTGAATCTCTAGAGGCACCTTGGCTGGGAAACCCCCTCCAGCGCTCATTTCCCCAAGGCATGTTTGGGGGGGCTCGTGGGCCCCTGCGTGTATATCCTACAATGTCTTTCCACTACAGGAAGGGATTGGAATGTGTCTCTGGGCGTCATAACCAAAAGGGCCGTGCCAGGGCCAGGCCCCAGCCCCACTTCTCCTTCACATGTGGTGGCTCCAGGGAGCAGGGCCTTAGAACCTCTGTCTTCCCCTAACGGAGTCACGTGTGCAGTAGTCAAGCGGGCAATCTTTGGAGGCAGTCATACTTGGATCTGAATCCTGACTCCACAGCTTGCTTCTAGGCCTTGCTGACCAAGTTAATTCACCCTCGGGAGCCTCAGTTTCTCCTCGAAATACCAGGACAAGAGTACCTGCCTCAAGAAGTTGTCCTGAGGGGTAATCGGCCTTCCATACAGTGTGACTTTCTCTTTCGATCACATCTAAAAACTGGTTTCAAAATCAGGCACAAGTTGCAATATACACAACACAATACACAATTGCCCCGTGCGGAAGTTGTAGTGACAGATACCACCGTCATCCCCGTGAGCTACACAGAGCAGAAGCAGCAATGCCGCAAGCGGTTCTTTTTCTAGACTTAGGTTTAAAATATATATAAACATATAATATAAAACATTAAAATTTAAATATATACAAATATCTTTCTATATTTATACATATATTTACAAAGGGAGAGAGAAGAAGAGGGACCCAGAGATCTCAAGACAGGATGGCATTTTTTTCATCCATAACCAGTTGCTAAAACAAGCTTATTTTTTTTCAAAATAGAAATACCTTTATTATTGTATCTGATTATAAAAGTAACAATTGCTCATTATTTTAAAAAATCAAGTACTACAAAAGCTATATGATAAAAGTGTCAAATTCCCACAAAATCCTAATCCACATAGAAAACCACCGTTAGTGGTTTGAGCTATGTCCTTCCAGTTGCTTTTTAAAATGCACATATGACTTACACCCCAATGTTCACTGCAGCACTATTTACAATAGCCAACACAGGGAAGCAACCTAAATGTCCATCGACAGATGAATGGATAAAGAAGATGTGGTACATACATCCAACGGAATACTACTCAGCCATAAAAAAGAATGAAATAATACCATTTGCAGCAACATGGCTGGACCTAGAGATTCATACTAAGTGAAGTAAGTCAGACGAAGAAAGACATATCATATGATATCACTTATATGTGGAATCTAAAAAAATGATATAAATAAACTTATTTACAAAACAGAAATAAACTCACAGACACAGAAAACAAACTAATGCTTACCAAAGGGGAAAGAGAGGGGGAGAGATAAATTAAGAATTTGGGATTAACAGATATACACTACTATATATAAAATAAACAACAAGGACCTACTGCACAGCACAGGGAACTGTATTTAATAGCTGGTAATAACCTATAATGGAAAAGAGTCTGAAAAAGAATATATATATGTATCTATAACTGAATCACTTTGCTGTACACTTTAAACATTGTAAATCAACTAAACGTCAATAAAAACTGTTTTAGGGCCTTCCCTGGTGGCTCAGTGTTTAAGAATCTGCCTGCCAATGCAGGGGACACGGGTTCAAGCCCTGGTCTGGGAAGATCCTACATGCCACAGAGCAACTAAGCCCGTGTGCCACAACTACTGAGCCTGCGCTCTAGAGCCCGTGAGCCACAGCTACTGAGCCTGTGTGCTGCAACTAAGGAAGCCTGCAAGCCTAGAGCCCATGCTCCACAACAAGAGAAGCCACCACAATGAGAAGCCCGTGCACCACAACCAAGAGTAGCCCCTGCTCGCTGCAACTAGAGAAAGCCTGCACACAGCAATGAAGACCCAACACAGCCAAATAAATTTTTAAAAAATTGTTTTAAATGCATATATGACTTTTTAGAAACATAATGGAATCATATTATACTGTTCTGATTCTGCCTTTTTCCACTTATTATATCATCATCCTGGTTTCAAGTGCACTCTCCTTGCTTTGGGATTTCACCCCTTGCTCATAGAGAGAACGCAGCTGGTACCCAAGAAAGATGCTGTGAAGGACTCAGTAGGTGTATTGACATAGCACAGTATGCAGTGTACATATTTTTCCAATAAATGCTAAAATGAGAAATCTTAGACACTGGAGTAATTGCTCCCATTTTAAAAGTTGTGTCTGTCAAAGAGGTGCTACATGCATAAAAAGTAATTTCACCAAAAGGAGAATTGCATTAAAGAGATAGTGCAAAATGCAAATTAAATAACAAAAGGCTATCATTTTTCCTTTACCAAATTAGCCCCCAAATTATTTTAATTATATATCTGGTGGTGGCAAGGAATATAGCAGGCTCTCTATGCTCCTGGTGGGTGTATTAATTGGAATACACTTTCTAGAAAGTAATTTGGCAATATATATCAAAAACCTGACAGATGTTCATATCTTGTGATCCATTGTTAGGAATCTACCACCAAAGAAATCATTCAAAATGCTGTCAAAGAGCTAGACACAAAGATGTTCATTATAAGTATTTTGTAATAAGGGGGAAATGTGAGCAGCCTAAATACCCAGCATTAGGAGACCAATCAAGTAAAATCTAGTCCATTCAAAGTATTGCATATTATCTGGCTATTTAAAGTTTTTGCTAACACGTGGAAGATCAAAATCAAGTGTTGTGATTGAGCAGTGATGTCTGCTACTTGTGCGACTTTGTGGAGAGGAAAGGGGAGGAGACTTATGCCATGTACACAAGTACTTTGGTGGAAGCCTTGAGGTCACCAAGTGGGAGCAGGGGGCTGCGACCTCTGTGGTTTCTATTCTGGAATTAAGTAGGTATGGAATTCATTTAGCATCTTTGCCTTCTTCAGGCCAGTGCTAATCCACCATGTCTATCTACTGACACTCAGATAACTGGGATCTCCTCTAGAATCAGGCACTTTCCCGTGTAGAAACTCAGACTGAATGGCCTCTCTCATTATTTTTGTTTGCATGATTATTTGTTCTAATTTAAAACAATGTCTATAATTAGTATGCAGAATTTTGGAAAGTAGAGAAAAAAAGTAGAAAAATTTACAAATCCCACAAGGCTACATCCTCCAGCTAAGGGTAGACCAGTAGCTCTTGCAAGGACCAACACCTGCTTCAAGACATTTGAGGAACTCAGGAATCTCAAGTCCCAAACATAGATCAAGTTTATCTCAGATTCTAGAGCCCCCAGGCACCTGCCAAAGAAATTTAAAATCCTCTTAAGAGGAAAACCATCATTTATCATTCTACAAATAATTTCTTCTGATCCCGTATCCTTCACGCAAAGATAACCAAGTGCACAGGAGACAAGACACCATGAGTGAAAACCGGTAGAAAAAATAGACAAGGGATACAAACCAACAGGGAGCCTGGATCCTGGCATTAATAAGACAGGACCGTAAAATAACTATGCCTGCTATGTTCAAAGAGGTAAAAGCAAACTTGAAAAGACTGGCCCCAAACTAGACATTATAAACAGTGACATGGCAGATTTGCAAAAGAACCAAACAGAATAATCGCATTTACTAAGCTGAAAATATAACAACCAAAATGACTAGAGAAGATGTCAGCATCACAGACTGTCCCTCTCTGGGGTGTGTGGGGTTGCTGACACCGAGCCAGAGCTGAAGTTTATTTCCATCTTGTGTTGAAGCACGTAGGGCTTGTCACTCCCGCCACACCTTGCGTGGAGTTAGGAGATTTTGCTTGCTTCTCGGCCCCTGACTCCAGAAGTACTTTTCATATCAAAGGCACCAGCAATCACAGTGCTGTAGGGTAATAACTGAGGGCTCTAATATTGATCCCCATGCAAGAGAAAGGGTCTCATCAGTATGCTCTGTTGGCTAAGGCAGGGAAAGGTGAGATATATTTTAGGAAGACTTCCTTCAAAATGTTTTCAAATCTGCTTTACATTGTTCAACTTTCCTTCTTGGGAAATCTCATCTGTAGAGCAAGCATGGCCTCGCTCTTTGCCAACTTCCCTGAAGGGTTACCTGGGCCCATTTTCAGTGTTCATCACAACGTTACTTATAACAGAAGCCACCTAAGTGTCCAGCCATAGTGGGATGGCTACATTCATAGGACCACAGCTGCTGCTGAACCATTTATTAAGCTACCCTGCTGCCTCTCAAAGCTGGCAGGGTAAGAGAAGAGGCCAGAGGGGCAACCCCTGGCCCTCCAAACAACCTGCAGACATCCACAGCTCCCAACTGCGGGCTTGGGAAGAAATGAAGATAAAGAGCTCTCAGATGTGAAACAGTCCCGAGACAACCTGCCAGGGAGGTCAGTGGGATGGCTGACCCTGATCTTCAGGGCCTCTGACCTTTTCTTACTGATTTAGATGGACTGAAATCCAGGACCCAGCTGCCAACAGAGTGACCTGGTCGTTCCTAGGCTCTGGAGCCAAAGGTCTGGGCTTTATCTCCAGATGACCGAGGGGAAATCATCTGTTCTCTACCGTGAGAGTTGGCTTCCCGTCCCAGGCAACACACGCTCTCCAAGCCCTGTTTTAACCCAGCCTCGAATGGCACAGGGAAGACCAGGAGTAAAATATTCACAAGCTCCCAGGAGATACCAAGCATCAGCTCTCACAGAGGCCACATGAAAACCTCGCCAAGTGCAGATGGCCGTTTACCTGATACAGATGAGGACAAGCGTGGCAGTCAAAACGGGGCAGGAATGGGATTTTACCCTAGGTCTCGCACCGATTACCATTCTCTGTTTACTGTACCAGCCAAGCTGCTTAGGGCCGGACCCCACTGCTCCCTCTCACACGCCAAAGCTGATCCATGACTTTCCCAAACATTTTAAGAGAAAGAAGTGACAATATGGTTGTTTTGCCCAAGAATTCAACAAGACATGTGGTGATTTACCCAAACATACTCAACCCTGGAGAAAATACGACATGATTTTGTAAAATCCGTCCTCAAACACGTCATCTGTAATCTCTTCTTCCACATGCTTGGAATTTAAAAAAGAAAAAACCTTTCTTATACAAAAAAAGATAAACACGTGAGGTGATGGATGTATTCATTAATGGTAGGAATCCTCTCATAACGTATACGTACATCATATCACCATGATATACGCTTAATTTTTTTTTTGATGTACACTTTAAATACCTTACGATTATATTCATCAAGTATACCTCAATAAAGCTGGAAAAAAAAAAACCTCACAATGATTACCAAGAAAAAAGAAAAGAAAACTGAGTTTTTTTCCCCACCTAGAAGGAAGAGGCTTAACATTCAGTGGGTGATTGCTCTGTGCCAGTTACTGAAGTAGGCAATTTAAATTAATTATCTCATTTAAACCCAACTATCAGATGAGAACATTGAGGCTTGGAGGGCTTGGCCCTCTCAAAGCTGCATATGGCATAGGAGTGGCAGACCAGTTACTCAGACCAGCCAAAGCGCCCTACTAGAAGGCCTTTCTCTTTGCCGACTAGACAGCCAGTAGAGCGGTCAATTCATCCAAGTCAGCCTGGTTTGCCTGGGACTTTCCAGGTTTTAGCACTCAAAGTCCCACATCTCAGAAGCCCTTCAGTCCAAGGCAAACTGGAAAAGTGTGTCACTATATTGGGCAGTTATCCGAAGCTGGGGAAACATCATGATGGCTGCTGGTTTTCACATCACTTTGGTTTAAATTGAACATTTTTCTTTTCGGTACGTCTAATAATGAAGCACAGAACATGCCAACACATCCTGACTTCCCCACTTCTAGGTTTTTCTTCCTTCCTCGCTTTGAGTAGCCCTGAAAACACCAACGTCATCCTGAAATCTACTGAACACTACCCAGAAAGGCAGGGAGCTTGGAAATTGTGCAGGAGTTGTTGACAGCCCCATATTTCTTTCTTAGAGAAAATGAAGTTACTAGGGAAGTAGAGGGCTCACCTAGAAACCAGAACCCCTGAGCTGGTTCTGCATGTTAAATAGCTGTGTGCCCTTTGGTAAGTCCCTTCCCCTCTCTGGGCCTCCATCTGAAATACAGGAGTTTTAAGTGATCCCTCAAGGAGTGCACAAGCCTTGGGGCTTAGCCCCCTCATTCCACAGATGACAACTGAAGGCCAGGGAAGTAAGGAGGCTTGGCCAAGGTCACCCAGCAAGCACTACGGGGAATCTCGAGGGCTTTGTCCAACCCCTCTAACACACAGCAAAGGAAAAGCAGAGTGTGCTAAGAAACAGAATCTGTTTAATGTTGCTTTCTAAGCCTGTGAGGAAAATGAGCCAAATGCTGAAAAATTAAGGATTCTGATCTTTAAAAACAAATCAGGGTTTAATTTGGGTTTTCTTAGAGCCTCATAAAAAGGGGGAGCTGAATCCTTGACCAAATACTCAGCATTCCAAACTGGGAAGATGAGACAGATTTTAATCCCCTGTGTGAGGAGCGGGCAGATTGGAGGATGTGTGTTTCCATTGGCCTGCATATTTCTCAGATGTGTAAATGGCAGGCAGCCTGGAGAAGAGGCCAGCCCCAAAGGGCCAGGCGGGGAAGGTGGGGGCTTGAGCAAAGGCATAACGAGAGCTAACTGAGCTGCGCGCTGATGGCTCAGTAAGGCTAAGTAATTTGCTTAACGTCATTCAGTTAGTAGGTGGCAGAGACAGGAGTTGAACCCACATCTAACTCCAAGCCCACGTGCCCACTGGCTATGCTGTGTAATCTCAGGAGCTGGAATTTGAGCGGAGAAATTAGGGCGCCTTTCGATTATCCTGGGAGTCTGCTGTAGACTCTTCAGGCTCCCTTCTGGGTGTCTCTCCTGCTACAATCTTCCAGGTTGTTTCTTTAGCCTCCCTGTATGAGATCGAAACTTAATCATTCAGTCGTTCATTCATTCAACAAACGCTTACTAAGCATCTAGTATGTGCTGCCTTCAGTGCACAAGAGGATCCTGGTTGACACTTCCCATCAAGGAAATAAGCCAATCAACCTAACGTGGAGATGTGTCCAAGTGCTGTGGGGTTAAGGAGGATTTCCCGGAGGAGGCGATATTTGCAGTGGGACTTGAGTTGGATTTGCATGTATCAATTGTCACGATAAAACCAGATAAAACTTGGCTGAATTATTTAGTCATTTACTAGGAGCTTGGGTCCCCCCTGGATCAGTACCACTGGCTGAAACAAACTCGGGAGTTGTCTAGGAATGCCAATTATCCCCAAATATTCCAAAACCCAATGTATCAGACTCTCAAGGATCTCTGTATCTCACTTATGTGACACTTGCCTCTACCAGCTTTGGGAAGGCACATGAGGGAACTCCCATAGCCCTAGCACCTCTGCACCAGTTATTTCAATAAATACACCGGCCTGTGTGGGAAATAATGCAGCCTCATGTTAGAGCTGAAGAACAGAAGCTGAGAGAACATGGGTGACTTGCCAAGGTCACACAGCTATCCAGGGCAGTGCCGGGATTGGAATCTAAACCCCACGCTGTTTTCATGGCCCTACCTGACTTCTGTGTGCCAGACACAATTAGATGCTTGAAAAACAAAATCTCTGCAAACGACAGTCCCATAAACCAGGGGTTCATAGATGCCGAACCTCAAGGAAGGTCTTGCTCTGCTTGGAAAGACCTAAAAAGTCTAGAAACCACAGAGGCCCACAGATAACCTAGAGTTGAATTGTGTAGCATCCCTGGTGTTCTGGGTGGTAGGTACAAATGAAGCCTTCGGGGATCAGTGATCAGAGTCCCAGGGGAGGCAACTTCGTGCTGGCTAAGAAGTCTGGGAAGGGTGTTGACAAGGATGTGGAGAAACTGGAACCCTGTGCTTTGTGGGTGGGAATGTATCAATAAAATGGTTCACCCACTGTGGGAAATATGACAGTTCTTCCAAAAAATAAAACCGGTAACCCCATGTGATGCAGCAATTCCACTTTTGGGTATACACCCAAAGAACTGAAAGGAGGGTCTTGAAGAGATATTTGTATACCCACGTTCATAGCAGCATTATTCACTAGCTAAAACATGGAAACAACTTGAATATCCATTGATGGACGAATGGATAAACAAAATGTGGTATATCCATTCAGTGGAATATTATTCAGCCTTAAAAAGGAAGAGAATTCTGACACACTACAACATGGATGAAACTTGAAGACACTGTATTAACTGAAATAAGCCAGACGTAAAAGGACAAATGTTGTATGGTTCCACTTATATGGGGTAGTATATACTAGAGGAGCCAAACTCATAGAGACAGAAAGTGGAATGGTGGCCACCAGGGGCTGGGGGATGGGGAAATGGGGAGTTGTTTAATGGGTACAGAGTTTCAGATTTGCAAGATGAAAAAGTTCTGGAAATTTGTTGCACAACAATGTGAATGTACTTAATACTACTTACCTGTACACTTACCTGTACACTTACCTGTACACTTAAAAATGGTAAATTGGTAAATTTCATGTTATGTGTATTTTACCATGATTTTCTTGGCAAATCAAAAGGAGGGGGGAAGAAAAGAAGAAAGGAAGGGGGGTAGGAAACATCAGGAAGGCTTTGGACAGAGAGAGGGGAGGAGAAAGCCAAGCAGTGGCCATTCCAGATGGGAAAACAGTCCTCCAGTACTAACTGGGACCAGGTTTCTTTCCCCCCCAAGCTCAGCTCTACCCCTAAGGGTGGCTCCTTTTATTTATTTATTAATTTAATTTTATGTATTTATTTATTTTTTGCAGTACGCGGGCCTCTCGCTGCCGTGGCCTCTCCCGTTGCGGAGCACAGGCTCCGGACGCGCAGGCTCAGCGGCCATGGCTCACGGGCCCAGCCGCTCCGCGGCATGTGGGATCCTCCCGGACCGGGGCACGAACCCGCGCCCCCTGCATCGGCAGGCGGACTCCCAGACACTGCGCCACCAGGGAAGCCCCAGGGCGGCTCCTTTTCAGGCTTGATTCTCAAGCTCAGGCTGCTGCAACCACATCCTTCCAGATTCAAATTCAGATGAAAAGAGCAAGTGTCTGGGTCTCGGCAAAATTCCTGCGATTCACTCTGGTTGGACCAGCTTAGGTCGCCTGCCCACCCATGAGGCAATGAGGGGGCATGGAAACTTGGGATACACTACTCAGCTTTGCGCTGGATCGTGGGTTCTACTCCTGACACAGGGAGCAGAACTAACTCCACCCAGAGGTTCATGGACTAAAAATGGGGCAGAGATGTTTCCAGAGGAAAATTAGGGTATGGCTACCAAAGGCATAGTATGGGTGAAAATGGATGCAGAGCTTCCAGGACTCAGTAAATATCCACTGGTTCCATTTCCCAAAGAGAACCCAAGGTGCAGAGTGGTCACATGACTTGCCCTAGATCCTAGGGCAGTAAGAAGTAGACTGAGAACTCAAGTTCAGATCTTCTGCTCAAACCCAATGATGTAAACTCTGCGTGTCTTGGGAGGTAAGAGAACTAAAGCAAAGAGTCAGGTTGGGTGGTGATAGAGATGAAGGATGCACCCAGGTTATGGAGAGTTTTACAAGTCAGGAAGAGGAGGTTGGGTTTAGTGAAGAAGGAAATAGGAAACTTCTGTGGGTTTTAGTAGAGACAGTGACAGGATGGAAGCTGAGACCCACTCAAGGCTGCAGTCGGGGGTCTGGACTCCTGTCAGTTCAGATGGATACTCTCTGTTACACCTTGGGGATGTTTTCAAAAGATGGTCTCTGCAAGGCGTGTCCACTCCCCACCCCCACTGCCTGGCTCCAGCCTGTCTTTTGAGACTCTCAGTGCCCCCCGCCCCCCACCGCCCAATGCTGTGGCTTTGGCAGCCACTTTGGAAACTGCAAGTTTTAAATGAATTTCCACCCCAGAGGAAGTTGAGAAGCAGGCATGTTCCACTGGCCACATCTGAGCTCCCAACGTTTCTCCTACCCCTCAGTAAAAGGATCAAACACTCTCTCACAATGGAAGGAGGGGAGGGAGGGAGGAGGGAGGCAGAAGCAGGAGCAAAGAGAAAAGAGAACAAGTAAGAGAACCTCATTTGATCTTAATCAGACAAAGTTTATGTCTGAATTATACATTTTCCCCTTCCCTGCTGAGAAAACCAATACATAATGGAAAACAAATCACATGTTATTTATTTACTTCCCTTGAATTTTCTCTGATTGATTCCAAAAGGATTTAGGAGGCTCTCAAGACTAAACACAGTGGTGACTATGATAATTAGGGACAAAAAAGGGACCAAGACCATGAAGGTAGCAGAGACAGTACGGATCAGCAGGCACCTGAGGGAACACCGATTTGTAACTCGGATACTCGATTTGGCCTCATGTGGACAAAATACTAGCTTTATATTAGTTTTGTCTTCTGAAGATAGAAAACATTCAAACGCATCTGTGGCCACAAACTTTTTTTCTGGGACTACACTCAAGCTGAAATATATCACATGGGGCTGACAAATTATATTTGAGTTACAGAGAATAATGAGGGCAGTAAACCCAAAGGGCTTTTGAAGGAGGCATTGTCCGGAATGGCAATGAATGTTCTACACGGCATTTTTATTGCCAAAAGAATAAGCATACTGTTTGATTGAATCATGTGTTCTTTGAGTAGGAAGAAGTCAACCTCAACCCAGGCCTGGAAGAGTTAACTGCAGCAGGATGGGCAGTCTGGGAGGTGCTGAGATGTGGAACTTGCTGACCTGCAACTGGACCTACAGACTAAACTGGGGCAGACACAGGAGAGGAAAGGGACCACAGCCAGGTGCCCACCTGTTCCTGGCCCTTTAAGCAGCCTGACCCCGTCACACACGCCATCCCTGGAGGTCAGTCAAGCACCTCTTCCTCTGCATCCCTTAATCCTTGCATGCTTTAAGACCCTGGCATCACCTTAAGTCTTCAGCTGTGACCCCCACCCCGGAAGTTCAACCTCCAATTAGAATGAACATCTGTAGGTTGCCTCTCCACATCCACTCCCACCTTCCCCCACTTCAGTGCCCCTGAATATCCTTTGAGGGCAGTCTTGCCCCATTTTCGGCCATGTGGTTTGGGTGGGATTGATTCTACCCTCCAATCTAGGGTTGAATCCTGTGACTCAACCCTTAATTAATCCATACCTCACATTTCCCTGACCCTAGCGGTTGCTTTCAGGGAAGGACAGTGACCCATATCAGGCCAATCAGGGCTAACAAAGCTCAGTTCTGGGACTTTTGGTTTTCTCTTTCTCCTCTGGAAAGAAAATGGGAAGGATGTAGCCCCCAGAGCTGTTGGCAGCCATCTTGTGACATGAGGGCAGAGCCAGTTGAAGAAAGAAATTAACCCAGAGGAAACCAGACTGTAAGATGGGAATAACTGGATTCTAGTGATACCATTTGAACCCAAGCAATGAGCCACGCTTGAAGCCAGGCTTACCCCTGGACTTCCCAATTAGTTATCTTGTTTAAACCGGTTTGGATCCTAATAGAAAAGCCATCTTTGACTCCTCTGGAGTTAGGATTACCTCATTCTCCCCTCCATCAGGACCTTGGCATTTTCTTACAGATACTGCCTTAGCCCACTCCTCTGAGTTTTTGGTATTTCCTATTGTCTGATGTAGGAACTTCCTGCCCACAGTTTCCACTATCAGTGGTGCTGGTGGAGCCAGCCCTGGCCTCCAAGGAAGGTTGGGAATAATTCAAACACCAGCTATAGACAATAAGAGAAAGTTGGATCAACAGGCGAAATGTAGCAGCCAGTCGATCCGTGCAAGCCTTCAGAGGCTTGGGTCCCCTGCTCTCAGGATCTTTGACAGCCGGGCTGTGGGGTGTTTCAGGGAATCCGGGCAGGTGGTATTTGGGAGACCTGTCAAAAGGTAGTAAGGCTCCACAGTACCAGATTGGAATTTGGAGCTAGGACTCCTGACTAGGAGAAGAACTGGCAGAAGCAAGCAGGGTTTCCAACTTAGAGAGAGACAGGCCAATTATTTAGCAAAGAATTCAGGCAAGAAAGCATCCAAATACCAGAACAAGGGGCCAGTTCAGCCTCTGTATCAGAAACAAGGCAGGAGTCCAATGACTTCGGTGAAGCCAAGATCAGAACCAGTTTGGAGGCCAAGCTGACCTGACTCTGGGTCCCTAAAGACACCCAGACAGAGTACAGTTCACTGGGCCTGCAGCTGAGGGTCCAAGGGCCTGAACTATGCACTTTTCCACCAAATGCAGGGAAGCACTTAAGACAGAGACTATCTCCTACCCCAAATCTACCTTCTCTTCTTACTAGATGTTTGCCTACACATAGCCAAAGTGGCAAGGTGCCAAACATTGTCAAAAGGAAAGTTTTTTCCCATGTTCCCCCTTCTTCCTGATTGGAATGCTGGTGTTAAATATGAAATGCCTGGAGCTATGGCAGCCATCTTGCAATCCTGAGGAAAAGACCAATAGAAAGTAAAGACATGGCCTAGAACCTGACATCACTGAGCTGTTAAACCAGCCCTGGGACCACACTCTTCTGGACTCTTTGTTCTACGAGGTAACTGAATCTCTCAATTGTTTAAGCCAGTGGTTCTCAAAGTGGGCCCCAGGCCAGCAGCATCAGCACCATATGGGAATGTGTTAGAAATGCACATTCTCAGGCCCTACCCCAGACCTATAAGAACCTGAAATTCTATAGGCAGGACCTGCAATCAGTTTTACCAAGTCCCCCGGTGATTCTGATGTGTGCTAAAGTTTGAGAACCACTGGCTTAAACCACTGTTTATCAGATTTTCTGTGAGACTCAGCTGAAAGCATTTATAATTTACACATTTCTCCACAGAATTCCTGAACTGTTTATGGGATATCAGGAGGCTGAGGGGTTTAATTAATCCGGTGAGAATGTGAATTTCTAACCAATT
>NW_021703786.1:54885103-55114947 GCF_005190385.1 Monodon monoceros
TCCCTGTGCTGTATACCTGAAACTAACACAACATTGTAAATTTTAAAAATGGTTAAAAAAAAAAAAACTCATCAATAATTCTCTTAGGGCTACAGGATTCTGGATAACTTTTCATTTGCTCCCATACATTTTTCAGTAATTTCCAAGATTCCTATAACGGGTGAATATTGCTCTTATTATCATTAAATGAAAAAGCCTTATTTCTCAGAAAGTAATTGAGTTTGGAAACCCAGCTGAGGGCCAGAGGCAAGCGTTGGGAGTAGTTGCTACAGAAACCTGAATCAGGCCGCATAGCATGAGGAAAAGGTTGAGAGGAAGGATTGAAATTCGGGAAAAAGAGCCCAGGGTGTGGTGTGAGACTGGGCACAAAGCAGAGGCAAGTGACCTGTGGAAAACCGCCGGGGCCGCAGAACTTAGAAGAACAAGCAGGTCTAGCACAGCTGCTCACGGAATGGACCCCAGACCAGCCGCATTGGTACCACCGGTCAGAAATAGACAATCTCAGGCCCCACCGCAGACCTCCTGAATCAGATCCCCAGGTGGTATGTGCGCATGTTCAAGTCTGAGATACAAGAGCAGGTCTATCTGGACTGTTAACCCTCCTCCAGCCACCATTCCCGCCCTCAATCTTTTTCAGTAAATTCATTACATTTAAAATACCTTCCAAGAGAGATCCGTGCCTCCCTCATGGATCAACAGGGAGGCTTAAAAGAAAAAAAACTGATAGATGGGCAAGGCTCTACCCCTACACAGACACACAGACACACACACGCACGCACGCCAGGCGTGAGCAAGCATCAGGAGCTGGAAAACGCCTGAAGAGTAGCAGGAGGACCTTCCAGAGGCCCAGAGAGGCCCGTCAAGCTGGATAGTGTAGCTGTTATTCTTGGGTCAAGCCCGAGAGCACAGATGCAATGCAGAGAGTGTTCCAAAGGCCATCCTTCTGCTGATTTCCCAGAAGATATTTTATTCCTTGTTAAAATAACTTGAAGAGCCATTTCAGCGCTGGAAAGACCAGACATAGGATGAAAGGGGCAGAGATGGAGAGCAGTGAACAGGACTCGGGCAGGGGTCTTTGGCCTGCCGCAGTCCCTGCTAGCTTTCTGAGCTGTCACCAAGGAGGGTAACCGTAGCCCTTCCACGGGGCCGAGAGCTGCACGTGCATAATGCACACGACAGCCCACTGAGGTAGAGACTACTGTTATTCCCATTTGACAGATGTGGAAACCGAGGCTCAGGGAGTTTGAGTAGCTTGCCAAGGGGTGACACAAGGAAGAGACAGAGTAGGGATTCAGCGTGAGGTCTCTGACTCCCAAGGCCAAGTTTCTTCCCAGACACCAGTCTGTCTCATGGAAGAATCACCTTTGAGTCTAACTGGTAGGTAGAGGAGGAAGCTGCTGGGTGATCTTGTCAGGTTTGAGCGGCTCTGCTCAGAGATGCCCTGAGGTCCACAGCCTGTCCTGAGTCACAGCAATGAGCATGCGTACTCAGACGAAAAGTCCTGCTTCCCCCACTCTCAGAGAGGGGCCTCTCCGGGGCCTGTGTGGCTGCTCTGAGAGCCACCGGCTTACCAGTTCCAACCAGATGGGTTCCAGGACATAGAGTAGCTGACCAGCTCTGGCAAGGAGGGGTCTAGAGAGAGAGAGGCCAGACTCGGTGGCTAGTAGTATCTCAAAGCTTCCCAAGTTGCCCCTTACCAAAGTCAAACCAGGTCAAAAAGAAATAACACACCAAGAGGACTTCCCAGCATGAAGGTCAAATGGTAAGAGCTAGGTAGGAGAAGGGGAGGGGGAGAGAGAATGTTTAAGAAGGGAGGGGCATCAAAGACATGGAAGCAACCTAAATGTCCGTTGACAGATGAATGGATAAAGAAGATATGACACATATATACAATGGAATATTACTCAGCCATGAAAAAGAACGAAAGAATGCCATTTGCAGCAACATGGATGGACCTAGAGATCATCATACTAAGTGAAACCAGACAGAGAAAGTATCAAATGACATCACTTATATGTGGAATCTAAAAAAAAAAAAAAAAATGATACAAGTGAACTATATTTACAAAACAGAAAGACTCACAGACATAGAAAACAAATTTATGGTTACCAAAGGGGGAAGGGCGGGAGGGAGGGATAAATTAGGAGTTTGGGATAACAGAGGCACACTACTATATATAAAATAAACAACAAGGTCCTACTGTGTAGCACAGGGAACTATATTCAATATCTTGTAATAAAGTATAACGGAAAAGGATCTGAAAAAGAATGTGTGTGTGCATGTGTGTGTAACTGAATCAGTTTGCTGTACACTTGAAACTAACACAACATTGTAAATTAACTATACTTCAATTAAAAAATAAAAGACAGATTAACAAGAGAAAAGAAAAAAAAGAAGGGAGAGGCATCAAAAAAATTAAACATGGAATTACCATATATGGTCCAGCAATCCTACTTCTGGGTATATATTGAAAAGAATTGAAAGCAGGGATTAAAACGGAGACTTGCTCACCCCTGTCCGCTGCAGCCTTACACACAATAGTCAAAAGGTGGAAGCAACCCAAGGGTCCGTCGACAGATGAATGGATAAACAAAATGTGGCAAAAACATACAACAGAATATTATTCAGCTTTAAAAAGGAAGGAAATTCTGACACACACTACAACACAGATAACTTGGAAGACATGATACTAAGTGAAATAAGCCAGACACAAAAGGATAAATATTGTATAACTCCATTTACGAGGTACCTAGAACAGGCAAATTCATGGAGAAAGAATAGAGATTACCAAGGGCTGAGGGGAGAGGGGCATGGGAAAATACTGTTAACGGGTCCAGAGTTTCGGTTTGAGATGATGGAAAAAGTTCTGGTGATGGATGGTGTTGATGGTCGCCCAACCAAGTGAGGGTACTCAATGTCACTGAATTGTATATTTTAAAGTTGTTAAAATGGTACGTTTATCCAACTTATATATAGTTACATATTTTACCACAATTTTTTTAAGAAAAAGAAGAAAAAGGTGCAGATAGGGCAAGAAAGGAGAGCCCCTCAGGCCCTGGGCAGGGGAGGGGGAATATGTATTAAGGATCTATAAGATGCCAAGCCTGGTGCTGGATGGGCTCTTCACATGTGCCATTTCATTTAGTTCTCAAAATGACCCTTTCAAGTAGGAATTGTTATTAAACTGAGGTTCAGAGACTGAACCGCACTGCCTTGTGCGGTGTCACCAAGCCAGACGGCAGTAGATGGGGACTCAAACCCAGGCCTGTGTCCTCCAGGGCACCAGCCATCCAAACACTGTCACAGGCAGGAAGCATTGGGAAGGCCCGGTCCCCACAGCTCATTCACTTTGCATCACCGAGCACCTCTCTGGACTAAACAGAGGAGATGGCAGCAAAGGGGACACAGCCCCTGACAATTAGGACAGCTGGAGGCTGAGGGACCACTCCCCGTCTTACTTCCCACCCTCAGAATCTTAACACAGAGCGAGCGACATTCTACCTCTGACATTACCTGGCCTGATTTCTACAGAAATTGGGAGCTGCAACAAGCTAGCGTGAAGGAAATTTGGGCTAGGGTCAAGGTGAGGCCAGAATTTAACCTTGAGCATCTCAGGAAATGAATCCCAGACATCCCACAAGAGCAGAGGGATACAGGTTCAAACTCTGCCCTGGACTGGCAGACACCTTGGCGGAATAGAAAATGCATGGGCTCTGGAGTCCGATAGACCTGGGTTTGAAATCAAACTCTGCTACTTACGGTGTGATCTAGGCTTATCCTCAGGCAAGCCTCAGTTTTCTCATCTGTCAAAGGGGCATGTAGTACTTACTTTATAAGGGCCACCCTCACGTAAACTGTGGAGCCAAACCACCTGGGTTTAAATCCTGTTTCCCTAGGTGTATAAACTAGAATAAGTTACTTAACTTCTCTATGCCTCAGTTTTCCTCATCCAAAAAATGGGAGTAGTTATTACCTTAATGGGCTGTTGTAAGGTTTAAATGAGTTAATAAAGATAATACACTGAGCACAGTGCACACAAGAAGTTATATATATATATAAGTTTTTGGTAACTGTTACAAATTGTACATAAAACTCTGGCAACGTGGTAGGGGGCTCACCAATGGTAGTTTCCCCTTCCTTGTCCCTCCAGTTGCCCTCCTGTGTGAGACTCAAAGAAACTGTTAATGGATATTTGTCCTGAGTTTTTCTCTAAATATCCGGGTTGGACACAGCCAGCATTGGCAGGAACCTCTGGCCCTTCCTGTGCTTCCCCTCCTACCCACACCAATAGGGGCTTCTGGAGAGAAACCCGTCAGGCTGAACTCTCCAGGAAGGAGGCTATAGATGAGTCATTCCAAAAATGTGCTTCTTGGCTGCCTGTGCCAATCCCACCCCCATTGGTCCTAAGTGTGGGTTCCAAAGTCCCAAGGCGGGGGGGGGGGCACTCCCAGGAGCATTAGTGGAGCCCCAGGCCTTCCCTCGAGCAGGGAATGATCCTTCCTCCGAATGAGCGTTAATTGATCGTCTCCAGCTACCCTACAGGAGCAGTATTGCTGTCTCCACTTTACTGATGAGGACACAAAGGCACAGAGAGGTTAAGACACTTGGCCAAAGTTACCCAGCAAGTCCACACAAGGGTCAAATTTAAATCCAGGCCTTTCATGATCCAAAGCCTAGGAGCTTTCCACTGCCACGTTCTCTCCCTACTGAACCATATCAGCACCAGCGCTGCCACTTACCGGCTCTATGAACTTGAGTAAGTCCCTGCACCTTTCTGAACCTCAGTATCCACAGTCATAAATGGGGAAGCTACGTTACAAGGTTGTTTGTTCGTTCAACAATCACCAACTGAGCCCAGGGCCGTATTTACGGGGACGCTACTGAAGCTTCCGTTTCGCAGCCTCTCCTGCACAGGCTCTTTCTAGGATCCTGGGAAGGGTCTTGTAATGTTATATGCTTTTCCTAAAGAGAGTCCCCAGCCTCACAAAACCTGGACCCACCCCGGCTACCACAGCACCCAGCACCACACCCTGCCCTGGATGTCCGATGGGGTGGGCACAAAGGGACACCAGAGGAGCCTATGCCTGTGAAGTCCCCAGCAGCGGGCCTGACCCAATACTACCTGAGAAAAGGGTAGCTGGCATTATTACTACCTGTTTATTGTCTGTCTCTCCCCCATTAGAATGTTAGCTCTCTGAGGACAGGGAACTTTGTCAGTTTTGGTTTTTGATGGAGTCCAAGAGCCCAGAACAGTGCCTGGCACACGGTCAGAGCCCAGTAAATATTCTCTGACCCTTGAGATGGTGTAGTTCAACTCTCCAGTTCACAAATGAGAAAACTGTTCCAGAAGGTGTGTCTTTCCCACGATCAGGGCCAGGCCCCAGGGCCTCACAATCCCCGTGAAAGGCTCTCTGTTGCTTCTTGCTGCCTCTCCAGTGACTCACACTGGGGCCTGAAAGACATTTTTGGAATAAAAATCTAGGGAGCAACATTCTGAGTAAGAAAAGCAAGGGAAGTGACAGAGGGGGAAAGAGTAAGGTTGCCAGACTTAACAATAATGCAGAACAATCAGTTGATCTCGAAACTTAGGGAAACAAGAAGTCCCATTTTAGTATAAACATGTCCCATGCAATGTTTGGGGCACACTTACGCTATAACATTCAGAGTCACTGTTTATCTGAAACTCAAACTTATCTGAGCATCTTGTATTTTATCTGGCAACTCTGCCTTAGAATTCCATAGAACTTAGTCCAAATTCCTGCTCTGCTATTGACCATGTAATCGTGGGCAAGAATCCTTACCTCTCTACGCCTCGGTTTCCTTGTCTGTAAACCATGGCCAGTCCTACTTCCTCACAGAGTTGCTGTGAGGATTAGATGAAATGATGTCTCTTACTATGGGCACATGGTAGACAGGCAATTCTAATGTTGGTTTCCCTCCCCTGTTTTTAAGACACCCTTGAGGAACTCAGTAGGGAGACTGACTTGACAATTATAAGATAACATGGTAACTACGATGTTGAAATTCTTTTAAGCAGCACCCTTGTGTAGAATACAACACTATGGGTCCTGTTTTAAGAAGGCCAACACCAAACCTGGTATTTCTCAGCCCTATCAGACCCAATACTCCCTTTTCATAAACAGTTTTAATGCTTCCTTTGCCTTTCTTAAATGAAACTTGGTGATAAAAATGACCCATTTACACACAAACTGAAAAGACTTAATACTCCACTTGCAATTTAAGTGCAAAATAAAAGGAATGCAATAAGATAATATTTCAACCTGTGAGTGCTTGGGCATGAGGTAGGGAGATGCTTGCATAGGCTAAGAAGAAGTAAGTTTGGATTAAGAACTTGGACAATATTTAATATTAAGCTGAACCATGTGAAATTACTGATATGGAACTGTTTTTGATCTATGAAAATGGAATTTCACGTGATTCAACCTAATATTTGACATTCTAAATACAAGCAAACTAAATCTACCTATCATGCGTGCACGTGCGTATGTGCGTGTGTATATCACACCACGAATCAACAGTGACAAACACAGGTAGGTATAGATGTGCTGGTGACTCAAATGCCATAAACATCATCACCATTCAGGCTGTGATTTTCCAAAATGATAGTCCACTCTTATAAAAATTACAAACAGCACGAAGTATAATCTTTTCTTGTTTTGCCCAGTAGTTGCACTTCTGAAAAATTAAGCCTGTCCTTTTTAAATGCAAGAGCAAAACATTGCATTTGGTTGAAGGTCTCAAAACCCTTAACCCAGTAATTCTACTTCTAAGAAGAATCCTCTTCTAAGAACTCCACTTCTAAGAATATATGTAAGTAAACAATCCAGATTGCCATTAAAATCTGTGCACAGAAAGCATGGTATAGAATGATGGAACTAATGACATACCAACAATAGGGAAATGGGTGAGTAAATGATGGTACAGTATCTCTGTGGTCTAGGCAGTAGCCATCGGAGATGAATGGTTGGCAGCTGTTGTACGGCATGGGTGCTTTGGGGCTTTTCCCCCATTGCTTTTCTCATTTTCTATAATGATTTTCATTCCCGTAATAACTGGAGGAAAACTGACTCCAGGGAAAGGAAAAACAAAGAGCCGTGAAGCGCATGGTTGGAATCCCTTCCATGGAATGAAGAAACTGTGGAGAACCGTTCACTGGGGCCACCGGGGCTCCCGCATCTCTGCCCCATCTGAGGCTTCATCAGGGTGTGAGTCCCCAGCACCCCTTCAGGGGCTCCCAGGAGCGAGATCCAGGCTCACACAAGGCCCAGCCTGTGGCCTGCAGAGTCACCACAGAGCTGGTGCTCTAGGCCTTTCCACTGTGACTTGGGCTCCAGGCTCCACTGGGGGAAAGGAGGCCTGGAGGCTCTGCTGAGAGGGACTCAGGATGGGAGAGAATTTGTTTTGTTCTTCTTGGCCCTTCTTTTTTTTTTCTTTTCTTTTTTTTTTTTTTTTTTTAATTTTTGGGCCACACCATACAGCATGTGGGATCCTAGTTCCCCGACCAGAGGTTGAACCCATACCCCCTGCATTGGAAGCTCGGAGTCTTAACCACTGGACCGCCAGGGAAGTCCCTTCCTGGCCCTTCTTAAAGTGAGTTAGTGAAAAAAGCAGGCCTCAAAACAGCATAAACATATAATATTATTCCAGTGTAATAAAAAGACTCTCATGTGTGAGTGAGACTGTTTGTGCGCGACAGAGATGGATGGATTCTGTGGGTGCTGGGGTGGGTACAGGAGTGTGGGTGGGGTGCATGTATATGAAGGAGAGAGAGAGAGAGAGAGAGTAGAAGGGGTGACAGAGAGAGATACTGTAGGGGTGAGAGAGATTGCAGGGGTGAAAGAGAAGAGAGAGACAAAGATTGCGGGGAGGGGGGCCGGAGAGAGAGACATATTGTGGGCAGAGGGAGAAAGATATCGTGGGGTGAGAGAGAAATTTGGGGTGAAAGAGATTGTAAGAGGGGGTGAGAGAGAGTGGGAAAGTAAGAGAGCAATAGATGTGAGGGAGTAAGAGAGAGAGATTGTAGGGGCAGCAGAGAGATTGTGTCGGGATAAAAGAGGAAGACGGGGGGTGAATGAGAGATTGGGCAGGTGGCCAACAAATGGAGGGGTGGCGACAGGTGGTGAGGGTGAAGGAGAGATGCTCTGCATGTGCACAAGAGTTGGTGTGAGTGTGTGTCTGTGTGTGAGAGAGATCGTGTGTGTGTGAGATGGTGTGTAAGCAACTTGAGAAGGCTCACACCCAAAGGAAAGGCCACCTAGCTCAGTGGCTGGGAGTGCAGACCGACCTGGGCTCAAGTCCCATCTCTACACTTACTAACGTGTAACACTGGGGACATCAACCTCTGTGAGACTCAATTTCTCAGTCTGGAAGGTGGGGATCATAATAACAGCACCTACCTCACAGGAGTAACTAATTATATTGCATCTGGGGGCACTTAGCAGAATGCTTGGCACCCAAGAAACCTGGGCTTCCATTACTTTGCATTAATAGTGGATGGAGCAAGATATTCTTCCAGGGGAAAAAGCTCACAGAAGTACCCAAGCTACAAAATGAGACCACTGGTCCCATTGGCCCACCAGGATGGCTGAGCACAAGCTGAGCCGAAGTCCCTCTGGTGACGTGGGGCAGTGGCCATCAGACTGTCCCTGCAATCTGGGGGCGACCACACCGACGACGTCTGCAGAGGTAGTCCTACAGGCAAGATACAGCCCAGACTGGGCCCACATTTGTGCCAATCAAGTGTGAAAAGGAATCAGTAAGAAGATAATTGGAGGCTATAAAACAAAACGAAACCAGAAGACAACAGTCAGCCAAGAAAGAAACACTGGAAAAGGCAGGGACAGGAAATCAAAGAAGCACGTCTTTCTCACATGTGTTTGAGCGGATTGTCTGAAATTAACTATAAAATATGGCTGCTCATTCTTCACAGAACTGGCCTCTGAAGTCCTAGTTATCACAAACAAACCAGCCCTCAGATGGTAGCTATCTGCCTTGCTGGAGCATACTCAGGAAAAGATTATTAAGTATTCTCACACAAGGAATGAGGTAAAAAACTATCACCATTTTAGAGAGTATTTTATACTTCACTAGCATCCATCAATCTTTAACTTTTGGTAAACTTTATATCCTATTTCAGGGATTTTGAAATTTGGGGCATTAGATTTAATAAATACTATATGTCTATTTTCTCAAGTTATTTTCCTTATTTACAGGGTTTTTTATTCTCAATTTCAGAAGAGCTTGTTCAAATTATTACCTGAATTTCTCTAAAACCCCAAGCTTCCATATGTGCCAAAAATTAATGTGTTTATTTATTGTAACATTAATTTGGATTTCAGGTCTTAGATTTTGGAGATCCAGCTATCTAAAGCCATAACAGAGAACTTTTTATCCTCATCAATGTCCTTTATAAGTCAGCATTATAAGTTAATGACTTATGGGACTTCCCTGGTGGCGCAGTGGTTAAGAATCCGCCTGCCAATGCAGGGGACACGGATTCGATCCCTGGTCCGGGAAGATCTCTCATGCTGTGGAGCAACTAAGCCCGTGCGCCACAACTACTGAGCCTGCGCTCTAGAGCCTGCAAGCCACAACTACTGAGCCCACATGCCACAACTACTGAAGCCTGTGTGCCTAGGGCCCATGCTCCACAACAAGAGAAGCCACCACAATGAGAAGCCCACACACCACAACGAAGAATAGCCCCTGCTCGCCACGAGAGAAACTCTGCACACAGCAACGAAGACCCAACACAGCCAAAAATAAATAAATAATTTTAAAATGCGTTTATAAGTTAATGACTTATAAGACCCATAAACTCTCGGTCAGAAGTTACTACCTTTGCACTGGCTGTTAGGACAATTTCCTAAATGAACAAGGCTGTTCCATACTTTCCTTTTCATCTGACTGACTAATTCTACTGGGAGCTCTGAGAAAACATTCTTGCTGGTTACAATTTGTACTACTTCAGATATAATCATCCACTTTCTTAAGTACAGATTCCAGCCTGTACTGAGATAAATATTCCCTGGTTGTTCTTTGTCAACAGTTTCCTCATTGCTACAGTTCCCTGGTTGGAGTGTCACAAGCTTACTTTAAGAGACATCATGTGACCTGGGTATCCATCTGTCAGCCGGAGATGCTGTTTCATTTTACTTACAATTCATAATCTTGAGCAAACCGAAAAGCCCGTTATCAGTAGTGATTTGTTAATATGTTGCCATGTTAAAATTAATCAAAACCTACAATTACAGTAAAAATAATAATTTTACAAATGAAAAGGATAGCTCAAGCCATATGCAAATGCTTAGTTAGGTGAATGGATTGGTAATCAACATGGCACAGTGGTGATTGGAGGCTGATCCTTAAAAGTTTTAAGGACTAGATATGACCTGAAGTTTTCCTCCCAACTTTCTTACTTTTTCAGAACATGTCTTCGAGGCTTAAGATAGCACTTGTTAAATTATGTTTTCTTAAACACACACATGCACATGCAACTTCCAAGCAAAGTCTCTACACTGGTTCAGGAACGTTGCACGTTACAAATAGAAATTTGTTTTTAACACAAAAGTTAACAGATGCTTGGCCGTGTTCAGGTTTATGTTACCCAAAAAAGTACTGAATGCAAACTGTATATGTAAATCTGAGGTCTACTGCCAACTTTTAAAAATAAACCTTAAAAGGGTTTTTTTTTTACTGTTAAAAAGTGAGCTCATTTTTACAAAAAATTAGTCTATACCTACATATATAGAAAAAAATTGTTTAAAAATTCCGAATATTAATGCCAGATAGCTCTGGGTTATATGACTGTGGAGGGGTTGGTCTTCTCTTTTCACACCTTTCTATAACATCTGAACTTTTATAGTGATTCTATATTGCTTTTATAACGGGGAGAAAAAAATCAATAATCCGATTTTTATTTTTCAAAAATGATAAAGGAGGGGAAAAGTCTAGTAAAATGAAAGTGGGTGAGAGTTGCTCACAGGCCTGGGAGCTGGAAGGAACCAGAAGAACTAATTGGGAAAGGGCACGGGCTGACCTAGACAGTCCCGGCTCCCCAAACAGTCCCCGAGGAGAAGGCGCCAGGCACATGAGCAACTTCGAAGTCACGAGGCTCCAGAGAGAGGCAGACGTGCACCAGGGGCCAGCGATCCTAGGAGGTAAGAGCTCTACCCTAGATACAAAGGTCGCTTGGACCCAGTCCTTGGAGAAGTGGCCAGTCTAGAAGAGCCAAAGAAAACATGGTGACATGAGTGAAGAACAAACCGATAGTATAATTTGCAATGTCTCTAGAAATCGGAGGAAAACATAATGAAACAGTGTCGTCACTCTCCACCTAACAAAAGAATAAAGAATTCTAAAATGCTGGGGAGGGTGTATGGGGACTAGCGCTCACTCACTGCTGTTGGGAATTATGACGTTACTCAGTGCTTTTGCAAAGCAACACGGCAGTTGGTACCAATCGTTGTAAGATATTCACATCCTTTCATAATTCCATCTCTAGAAGTCTATCCTAAGACAAACATAGAATGCTTTATTATCAAAGATAGTCATTGCAGTGTGATTTATAATTTTTTAAAAAGGAAATAACCTGAATACTGTCCAACAATAGTTAGAATGGTAATTTTTTTTTTTTTTTTTTTTGCGGTACGCAGGCCTCTCACCGCCGTGGCTCCTCCCGCTGCGGAGCACAGGCTCTGGACACGCAGGCCCAGTGGCCATGGCTCACGGGCCCAGCCGCCCCGCGGCACTCAGGATCCTCCCGGACCGGGGCACAAACCCGTGTCCCCTACATCGGCAGGCGGACTCCCAACCACTGCGCCACCAGGGAAGCCCTAGAATGGTAATTTTTGACACAACCTCTCAGTGGGGCATTATGTAGCCATTAAAAACAATGTTTATGGAGCCTTTATAACAAACACACAGGGAAATGTTTGTTACCATGTTAAATGATACAGTAGGATATAAAATTGTATATAGGACATTATTTTAACTACATAAAAGTCCACAGAAACCAGGAAGAAATGCTCTAAAACTTTATATAGCTCCCTGTGGATTGGTTGGGCTATGAATGGGTTTATCTTTTAAAAAATAATTTATTTTGAAGTAATTTCAGATTTACAGAAAAACTGTAAGAAAAATAAAAAGAACTGCCCTATTCCTTTTAGGCAGGTTTCCCAAGTGTTAATGTTTTTGCACATTTGCTTTATTGCACGCATGTGTGCACACAATCTTTCTTTACACACACACACGATATCTACAATCATCAGTCTTTTTCTGAAACATTTGAGGGCAAGCTGCAGATAGGAGGTCTCAGTACCGCTAAATACTCCAGAGTATATTTCCTAAAAGCAAAACACTCTGCAACGTAACCTTCCCGATAGGGAAATCAACACTGGCACAGCATCACCATTCAATCTGCACCCCATTCACATTTCATCAACTGTCCCAATGTTTCTTTTTCCTTTTTCCTTTCTGGTCCAGGATCCAATCTAGGAATACACCTTGCATTTAGTTGTCATGTTTCTCGAGTCTCCTCCAAACTGTACCATTTCCCCTCTCTTTCCCGGTCTTTCGTGTCTTTTTTTTTTTTTTTTTGCGGTACGCGGGCCTCTCACTGTTGTGGCCTCTCCCGTTGCAGAGCACAGGCTCTGGACGCGCAGGCTCAGCGGCCATGGCTCACGGGCCCAGTCGCTCCGCGGCATGTGGGATCTTCCCGGACCGGGGCACGAACCCGTGTCCCCTGCATCGGCAGGCGGACTCTCAACCACTGCGCCCCCAGGGAAGCCCCTCGTGTCTTTCTTTGACAGCTGTCTTTTTAAAGAGTGTAGATCTTTCGTTTTATAGCGTACCGGTGACCTGAGGCTGACTGTTGTTTCCTTGTGATGAGACTCAGGCCATGCATTCTTGGCAGGAATAGCACAGAAATGAGGCTTCATTCATCTAAGGAGGCCCATGATGTCAACTTACCCAGCCCTGGTGAGGTTCATTTTGATCACTTGCTCAGGTTGGTGTCTGCCAGGTTTTTCTACCAGAAAGTCACCATTTTTCCCTTTGTAATTGGTAAATATTTTCTGGAGATACACTGCAGCATTACACCCATAGCCTGTTCTTCGAACATTCACCTGCCAGTCTCAGCATCATTGACAAGTCCAGCCTGAATCAGCTATCACCGCGATGGTTGCCTAATGTGGATTTTTCCTATTTCCATCATTAATTGACAATCTCTTGCAATGTGGATTTTTCCTATTTCCATCATTAATTGACAATCTCTTGCAAGAAAGAGCTTACCCTTCTCTCCTATTGGTTTGTTCACTTACTTAACTACATCAGTATGGTCTCATGGATTCCTATTTTATTCAACAAGTTTTATCCAGTACTATCATTATTAATGTTGATACCCAAATTGCCCAGATTTGATCAATAAGACCCCCTTTCTAGCTGATCCCTATATCCTTTTTTTATGTCCTCATCATTCTTTGAGCACTTCCTTCCTTTCTGGCACAAGATGTTCCAGACTCACCTTGTCCTTTCCCTGCTCCATCTCTAGAAGCAGCCACTTCTCCAAGAAGCCCTGGTTCATATTAGTGGAGAATGGTAATTAGAAACCAAGATCTGGGAGCTTGGTGTGTTCACCACCACTATTAGAATGTTATCGCTTCTAGGCCATCTACAAACTAAGAAATGCATGCACGTGTACAGGTACAAACACCTATAACTATATATATTTATATAACTATAAATCTGCACATACATACATAAAATTCATGGTTTTAATGTGTGTATAAGTATGCATATGTCAGTGAGGTCACACCTCAGGGTTCTTTCTAGACATCCCCCTTTCCATGTTTGCAAATCACATAACTGTAAGAAACTTGGCCCCCATCAGCCTCAACTTATTAATTTATTTGCTCAAGGTAAGCAGTCTCCCCACCACACCAGCTGCCTTCTCTGCCCACTGCCCCTGTGCATGCCCCGCCTCCTCAGACACCAGGCACGCCAATACTTCTGCAAAATATTGCCTTTATGTATTGTCAAGCCCCACCTTTTTTTTTTTTTTAAAGATTTATTTTGATGTGGACCGCTCCCAAAGTCCTTATTGGATTCGTCACAATATTGATCCTGCTTCATGGTTTGGTTTTTAGGCAGAGGGTCATGTGGGATCCCAGCTCCCCGACCAGGGATCGAACCTGCACCCCCTGCATTGGAAGGCCAAGTGTTAACCACTGGACCACCAGGGAAATCCCCCCACCGTTTTTCTTTTTCTTTTAATATTTTAACGTGAAAAGGAATTCCCTGGCAGTCCAGTGGTTAGGACTCGGTGCTTTCACTGCCAAGGGCCTCTGGGTTTGATCCCTGGTCCGGGAACTAAGATCCCGCATGCCACATGGCCGGAAAAAAAAAAAAAGAAAAGAAAATGTGAAAGCCATTTAAGATGTAACACCTGCTGCTCTCCTGAGGAGGCTGCGTACCGTCTCCCGTGGTTCCGGCTTGCATCCCCAGCAGGTGTAGGAATACTATCAAGTGTATGGTGTTAGAATTGTTCTAACAACCCCTCCGCCGTGGGCCTCCTTGTCTCCGCCCCCATGCTCCCTCTGCACCTACCCCCACTCTAGGCAGCAACTTCCAGGGATGTGGCCCTTCTAAGGGTCCCTCTGCCTCTCTAGAGACCAGCCAGCCCCCTGGCAGGGACCCTGAGGCCTTTCACAGATCATCCCCCATGGGTCCTTCTCCATCACCCATGGAGCACCTTCGATCTGGAGGGTGGGTCCCACAACCCACTCCTCCTCTTTCTCATCCTCACAGACCCAGCACTGAAGAAACTAAACCATGTCAAACCCAGTGAGCGTGTGGGAGCAAGCATAAAGGACACACAGGTCTGCGTTGATAAGAGGAGCTCTTTCCTTAGAAAGCTTGAATGTCAAAATGTCGCTTATGGATAAGCAGAAAAGCTTCAGAAAGATGGTAGCAGCAAACAACAAGAAGAGGCAGGTTCTGGAGTCAGGATCTAAGGGCAGGGGTGGACAAGTTAGGACACCCTATACAGAAGTAGCCAGAGGGTTACTAATTCCCACCCACCCACAAGCCACCCCACACAGCAAAGGTCACCCTCCGGGCAGCACCTGGCCTCCCCCAGGGCAGGACCACAGGCGTCCTCCAGTCCTCGGGTACACTGGGCCCCAGTCCATTGCTCCTGGCCAGAGTGAGAGCCCACATGCAGGGCAAGACTCTCCTCTGTTCAGGAAGCTCTAAAGGCAGATCCAGCCCCAGCTCCCATGCTGTCTCCCAGCCACACTCAGCCAGGAAGGGAAGCCAAGAGCAAGCGGAGACGGTCACTTATCTCCCCAACTGGCCAACTTTGTCCGGGCCTCATTTCACGCCCGTCCTGGGTCCCAACAGAACAGTCCAAGTGGAGCACAGGGTCGCAAGCTGGTTAGTAGTACCAGTGAGAACAGCCAGAAGCTCAAATGGCTTTCAGCTGTAAAAAAAAATAACTTCATGTGGCTCCCCCAGGACCATGTGTACCAGGCTGGGAGAGGTTAAATGACTCACGCGCACCCCTCAGCCTGGGCACTGACCTGCCGCCAGCTTACCAACCCCTCTACTTTTCCCCAAGTAACTTTAGTTGTTGATTTTAGGTGTCGATTTGACTGGGCCACAGGGTGCCCAGATCTTAGTCAAATGTTATTCTAGATGTTCCAGTCAGGGTGTTTTTGAATGAGGTTAACATTTGAATCTGTGGACTGGGCAAAGCAGATTGCCCTCCCTAATGTGGGTGGGCGTCATGCAACCACTTGAAGGCCCTAACAGAACAAAAAGCCTGGTGGTCTGTGAGTAAGGAGGAATTCCTCCGGCCTGACTGCCATCAAACTGGGACACTGGCTTTTTCTTGCTTTTGGAGTCCAACTGAAACGTGAGGGTGTGGAGGAAAGGACGCCCTCCTACTCTGCTGGTGGGAATATAAATTGGTCCAGCCACTATGGAAAACGGTACAAAGCTTCCTTGAAAACCTAAAAATAGAACTACCATATGATCCAGCAATATCACTCCTGCACATATACCCAAACTATAATTTGAAAAGATACATGCACCCCTATGTTCATAGCAGCACTATTTACTATTTACCAAGACATGGAAGCAACCTAAATGTCCATCAACAGATGAATGGATAAAGAAGATGTGGTGTATGTACATTCAATGGAATATTACTCAGCCATAAAAAAGCACAGTGAAATAAGGCCATTTGAAGCAACACGGATGGACCCAGAGATTATCATACTAAGCAAGTCAGGAAGAGAAAGACAAATACCACACATCACTTAACACGTGGAATCTAAAATATGACACAAATCAACATATCTATAAAACAAAAACAGACTCAGATGTAGAGAACAGACTTGTGGTTGCCAAGGGGGCAGATGCGGTAGGGGAGCAAAAGGTTGGGAGTTTGGGATTAGCAGGTGCAAGCTATTATATATAGGATGGGTAAACAACAAGGTCCTACTGTATAGCAGAGAGAACTATATTCAATATCCAGTGATAAACCATAATGGAAAAGAATATGAAAAAACATATATATATGAGTCACTTTGCTGCTGTACAGAAGAATTAACACAACATTGTAAATCAACTATACTCCAATAAAAATTAAAAAAAAAAGAGAGAGAGACATCAGTTTGGCCTCAGGCCCGCAGGCTTTCTCAGTGAAACAACACCATTGGCTCTCCGGCCTTCAGGCTCAGAATGGAACTATATCATCAGTTCTCCTGGGTTCTCTAGCTCACCGACTCACCTGCGGATCTTAGGACTTGTCAGCCTCCATAATTACGTAAGCCAGCTCCTTGTAATAAATCACTTTACACACACACACCCTGTTGCTTCTGTTTCTCTGGAAAACCCTGACTAATACAGTGGCCCAGACAGAGGCAGTGACTTGGCCCAGGCCCCTCAGCATTGCAGAGGAGGACGTAGGTGCCAAGCTTCCAAGCACAGCCGCCTCCTCCTGTTTCCCGGTTCACAAGGACTGGGACCCTCACTTATGGAAGAGCACCCAATAATGGCTTCAGCCAAGGTGGGACCTGCCCAGATGGACTGGGCAACCTCTCAGGATGCCAGGCAGCTGGCAGGAGGGAGCATGTGTGTGCAGAGTCACAGAGGCCTGGGTTGAAAACCCAGCCCCTCTGCAGACTAGTTCTACGGCCTTGGCAGTTTGCTACACCTCTCCAAGCCTCAGTGAGCACGTCTGTAAAATAGGGATATCACGGCAAAGCTGTAGGGAGGATTAAACAAGACACTGCTTGTCAGGTACCCAGCACAGGGCCTAGTCCATCAATGAAGCCCAGGGAGTATTCTTTCTCTCCCCTACTCTCTTAACTTTCCCTTAATTAATCTCACCAAGTGATTGAGAACCACTGCCCCAGGCAAGCCCTTAACCCTGATGTCCATTAAAATCACCTAAAAAGGCTTTGAAACGTACCAACAGTCAGGTCTGTGCTGGCCCAGTACCTGTAGTTTTAACTCCCCACCCCTCAGGGGGATTCTCAAGTGCAACCAGGGTGAGAACCCCCAGGTGATCCCTACTCACCTGAGTCTCTCACCCTCCATGGTCTCAGAAAACTAAGCTAGAAGGACACATAAGGGGGCCTGGGTCTGAGCACATACCCGGTCAAAGGCAGCTCCCTGTCCCTTCATTGCCTGACGTATCGGCCCCGTGGGTGCCAAGGCCAACCTCTCTGCATCCCTCGAGGGGCTTAGCCTCGTAACCTGTGTGGCACTCCCGGTGGGGTCACTGAACTGCAAACTTTCTGCCTCTCACCTCCTAGACTCAGTTCCTTCATCTGCAGTATGGGGAAGCATAAGCTCATGGGAGTAAAACCCCAGCACAGCAGCCAGCTCCGGGACCACGTCTAAATCCCTGAGGACGACACTTAAGGCTTTCTGTCATCCAGCCGCCACCCGCATCTCCAGTCCCTGCCTTCTCACCTGCACACGTGCTACCCACTCTGCCTAGAACATGCTCCTCACATTTGCTGCCTGGAAACTCCTACTTATCATACAAAGCCCTACGCAATCGTCATCCCCCTGCTTTGCAGCCTTCCAGGACTGTTAATCAGGGTTCTTAGAGTCCACAAAAGCCTAACTCAAGCTTCATTATGCAGAAAAGTGACGTGTTCGGCTTTCCTACCTGGTATCCAGTCATCACTCTCCTGTTCTTAATGCTGGTTTCCTCCGACTTGTCTTCACTCTCCAGCAGCCTCGCTCCATGTGGTGACCAGATTACCACCAGCATCTCCAGGCTCCTGGCCTACCAGTGAGCAGCCCCAGCAGCATGGGAGTGTCTCTGACTCAGTAGTTCCAGGACAAGGCCTAGGGTTGCTTTCACTGGCCTGGATTGGGTCCCACGCCTATCTCTGAACAAGTCACTCTTGCCAGGAATGTCCCAGTGGGCCGGACAGCCCAGGGGCATGTGTCCATCCCTGGAGCCTGGGGATGGGGTCAGCCTGCCCCCAACCAAATGGAGTGAGAGCAGGAACTGGGGTTCCCAAAGGGACTTTGGGAGCAAATACCAGATGGAGAAATGGGAACTCGGCAATAACATACTGCAGCAGGCAGCCTTCACTGGGTTAGGATCCCCTCCTCTCTGCTCCAAAAGGCTCGGAGTGCCCCCTTATCAGAGCATGACAGTTACCACACGGACTTGGCTTTGCACGCATCTGCCCTCGGCTGCAGAGCCTGAGCTCTACGAGAGGTAGAGACAGCAGCCTGGCCGCATCTAAAGCAATCGGCGAGATGGCAAATCTCTGACAGCTGGGCAGGTTTCTCCCTGACTGGGGAGATAAGCTCTCTTGGGGCCAGGCGGTCTTTGTATAGAGAACACCTGTGAAAGGTGCAAACTCTGGATGGTAGGAAGGAAGTCAGGGAGAAGAGAGAGCAAAATGGCTCCTTGTGATAAAGTCAGGAGTTTGGCAGCCCAGCAAGGAGCTGGCAGAAAAGCATGAGATGGAGGGGAGGAGAGGAAGCTGGGAAACACCTTGGGAGGCAGATTCGAGGCCAAGAGGCAGCCAATGTCGCGCGGAGGCTGCAAGAAGAGAGAGCGTTAGAGTTAAGGCTGGGCTGGGCGGGCTATACGCCTTCTGACTCCTTCAGGGGTTCAGCAATCATCTGTTAATAGCCCACAGCCTGTGCTGGCGGCTGATCTGGAGAATCAAGCGGAGAATCCTAGGTTCTTCTGTAAACTCCACACAGGGCTGAGAGAAAACCATGCCCTGGAAGAAAGATGTAGCGAAAGCAAGAATTCAGTGGAAATGTACTAAATGCCACTGAACCGTACACTTTAATATGGTTCGAATGGTACATTTTCTGTGTGTCTTATCACAATCTTTTCTTTTTTTAATTAATTAATTTACTTTGGGCTGCGTTGGGTCTTCGTTGCTGCACGCGGGCTTTCTCTAGTTGCGGCGAGTGGGGGCTACGCTTCGTTGCGGTGCGCGGGCTTCCCATTGCGGTGGCTTCTCTTGTTGCAGAGCACGGGCTCTAGGCGCGCGGGCTTCAGTAGTTGTGGCTCACGGGCTCTAGAGCGCAGGCTCAGTAGTTGTGGCGCACGGGCTTAGTTGCTCCGCGGCATGTGGGATCTTCCCGGACCAGGGATCAACCCCGTGTCTCCTGCATTGACAGGTGGATTCTTAACCACTGCACCACCAGGGAAGTCCCCACAGTCTTTTTAAAAAGTGGAAATTATGTACATGGTGGGGGGGAGGGGGGCAGAGGAGAATTCAGTGGATTTAGGAAATCAAAGCAGGAGGTCCTGAAGAGAAACCCAGACATGGGGTGGGGGCTTCGGTAGACCCACCATGCGCACGTTTGACTGGGAACCAGTTTTTCTTAACTGTTAAGGAGAAGAGTGATGTTGCATGACTCAAACACAGACATTATCAATAATTAATAAATAAATTGTTGTCATTGTTATGATTATTTATTCCATGGCTCCATTCCACTAGCTTGGAGCTGACAGTAAACCTAACGCGATCTCATTGATTCTTAAGATGCCCATCTTTTCACAATTTCACAACTCTGAAATTGGGGTGCACGTTTCGATTAACAGTATAACATAGCTGGCAGCGTTCTTTCGCTGTCGGCACATAAAATAACAATGCTTCTTACAATTATCATCAGATCTTGGGGTCTATGGAATACCGTCCATAGGAGAACAAGAGCCACGTGGTCTGTTTCTCTGCGGTCCGTTTCAGGGAAGTGAACTTGGACAGATCCGCATCCTCACAGAGCGCAGGGACCTCCTGACTGCAATACTGGGGGGGCATTAACTCCACCAGCCTGCCGCCCCGACCACTTCTATTTTATTGTCTGACCCCAGCCTGCCAAGGGCCTGCACAGCTGGGAAAGACGTGTCTCAGAAAAGGAAATTAGTTTCTCAGATGTGCGATGTTTGCAAAGGAAGTGAAATGTGGTGTTTATTCCATGAGCCCTGCATCCTGCACTTAGGAGCTGCCTGTGACCCTCGGGGGGCCACAGGGACTCAAGGCCCATGGCCCTCCAGGGCTGGGACACAACGTCTTCGTGAGGGTGTGGGGGGCAGTTAGCAATCACCTTGGAAATGCTCTGCCCTCCCGGTAAGGAAGTGTTGCTGTTTTCCTTAAGATCAACAAACCCAGGCCTCCTCCCCAGCCACCTTGAGGCTCTCTCCCTGTCAACCCTCTTCCTGCCTGTGAACCCTCGGGCCCAGCTTCTCTTATTCGGGCCGCACGCCTGAAACCCTGCTAGAAGGAGAGCGATGGGGGTCTCACCGAAGCCCCAGAGGCTGAGACTGAGCTCAGCCATTGGAGGAAGGCAACACGGTGTGGCTGTAAGAATCAGGGACAGGGTAGCCAAATAAAATACGCTGGTGGCACAGTGGTTAAAAATCTGCCTGTCAATGCAGGGCACACGGGTTTGAGCCCTGATGTGGGAAGATCCCACGTGATGTGGGTCCTGCAATTTTATTTGCTAAATCTGGCAACTCTAATCAGGGGGCGACACAAAAGCCATGAATCTCTGGACGCCCCTGGGCACTGGGCACAGCCTCCTCCCACTGGGGCCAGCATGGAGGACCCAGGTGCAGAAGGCATCCTTTCCCCGACTCCTTCACACATCTGTCCCACTCGCCTTTCTGCTCTGAGCCTCAAAGGCTGCCTCTTTCAAACCAGAGGATTCAGCTGTGAACCTGGCAAGGCCCACTTCAAGGGCATGTAGGGTCGGCAGAATAATGGCCCCAAAAGTTAACCAGGTCTTAATCCCCAGAACCTGTGAATGTTACCTTCTGTGGCATAAGGGACTTTGCAGATGTGATTAATAATTTCGAGATTATCCTGGATTATCCAGCACGGACCCTAAAGGCAATCTTCATACAAGAGGGCGGCGAAGATTTGACAACAGAGGAAGTAGGAGATGTGACAACAGAAGCAAGAGGTTGAAGTGATGTCAGGAAGGGGGTCCCAAGCCAAGGCACACAGGCAGCCTTCACAAGTTGCAGGAGGCAAGGAAATCCAGCCTCCCCTAGAGCCTCAGGAGGAAGGGTGGTCCTGCCAACAACTTGATTTCAGCCAGTGAGACCCATTTCAGATTTCTGGCCCCCAGAACTGGGAGAAAATTAATTTGTTTTTTGGTGTGTTTTTTTTTTGGCCACTCCTCACGGCATGTAGGATCTTAGTTCCCCAGCATGGATCGAACCCGCACCCCCTGCATTGGAAGCATGGAGTCTTAACCACTGGACCACCAGGGAAGTCCCCTACTGTATTGTTTTAAGCCACTTAGTTTGTGGTCATTTGTTACCAGTCCCACAGGGCTTGTGCTCAGAAAGGCCCCACACTTGGCTTCCCTGGTGGCACAGTGGTTAAGAATCCACCTGCCAATGCAGGGGACGTGGGTTTAAGCCCTGGCCCGGGAAGATCCCACATGCTGCGGAGCAACTAAGCCCGTGCGCCACAATTACTGAGCCTGCGCTCTACAGCCTGCGAGCCGCAACTACTGAGCTCCCATGCCACAACTACTGAGCCCACACACCTAGAGCCCGTGCTCTGCAACAAGAGAAGCCACCACAGTGAGAAGCCCGCGCATTGCAACGGGGAGTAGCCCCCGCTCACTGCAACTAGAGGGAGCCTGCACGCAGCAGCAAAGACCCAGTGCAGCCAAAAATAAACAAAATAGATACAACATTAAAGAAATAAAAAATGTTTAAAAGAAAAAATGTTCTGCTGGTACAGTCTTGAAATTCTAATTTTTGAACAAGGGACCCCACATTTTCATTTTGCACCAGGCCTCGCAGTAGCTGGTCCTGGGGCCCGGTACACCTGTGGCTTCCACCCCTACCCCCTACTAAATCCAACACACCACGTGGAGCATCAGTGTGACTCCAAAATGGGGGAGAATAGGCTTATTTTCACACGAAAGCAATCATACACATTATAGGAGAGCACACAAAATTCACATTAATTCAAAAGGTAAAACAAGAGACTTCCCATATCTTTTAACATCAGAGGGGTTACTCATGGCCAAATGCCCAGGCCCTCAAGGGCTACGCATCTCCTCTGCCATCAGGGATGGCTACCCTGGGGCAGCAGTATTTCTCTCTCAATCTAGTGACTCCGCAATGCCACCACCTCCAGGAAGGATTGATCACAGAGGGTTGGAGGTCCCTTTTTCAGCCTATCCTCTCATAAACTCCCTGGGCACTCCAGCCTCGCTCACTGCTCCTGTCCCTAATATGCACAATTCTGTGGGCATATGTGTGGCACAGACCCTGTCTGGGACTTATTGGTCAGCAGTTCCAGCCGGGGCTCCAGGGTCAAGGTCATAGCTTGTTCAGCTGGTTTTGGAATGGGACTGCATGGGCTTTGGAGTCAGCCAGTTGAGGATGATTCTATCAATCATTCAACTCCCACCAAAGCACCCGCTATGTCTCAAGTACTGTTCTAGAGACTGGAGATACAATGGCATGTTGGATTGTGTTTTCAACTTGGCATCATTGCCTCCCACTTTTGTAGTCTGCTCTACGAAGGGAAAGCCAAGAACCACATTTCCCAGAATCTCCTCCCCTGTACGTTTCTGGGTTCTAGGCTGTCATGGAGATGGGTTCAAAATGATGGATGTGAAGTCTGCAGCAACTTCCAGGTAAGTGCCTGCAAATTACTACTTGCCGGCAAGTGAGCTAGCAAGCAGAGGCTTCCTGGAAGATTTTAAGATTCGCAGCAGCTTCTGGGCAGACTCTTGAAAACGACTTTCCTTATTGCAGCAGACTGAAATCACTGACAACCAGTTCCAGCATTTCTCAAAATTCACAGTGGCCTCCCGTTGAGCTCTTGAGAACCCCTCACTTTCCCCCTCCCCACCCAAGGCTCCCCCCATCTTAATTCCTTCACACGTGGAATCCAGAGAGTAGCGTCTGTTTTCCCGAACAGACCATGGCTGAAACCAATAGCCCACAAATCTAAGAAGCTGTCCGCAGGAGAGCTTGTACTTCTAGTGGGCTGAGGCAGGTCACAAACAATGAAAGGCATAAATAAGGGCTACTCTGGTTGGGGTGGTCAGAGGGGCCCTCTCGGAGGAGGTGACTTTTGAGCTGAGACCAAAATGAGCCAAAGGAAGCCGCCGTGGGAAAGTGCAGGAGAACCTTCCAGAGAGGGAACAGCAAGCCAAAAGGCACTGATGAGGGAATGAAGGTAGCATATCCAAGAAATAGCAAGAGTCCTTCACTACTAACCACTAAAGCCTAATCTCCTCTAATTGCTTGAGAACCTAATACTGTCTGCAGTGATCTTACTCAGCACTTTGTTGGCTGGACTACTGTCCACCTACCCCAACTACAATGTAAGTCCATGCAAACGGGGCCTGTCTTGTTCGACACTCTGTCCCCAGCACCTGGCACAATACCTGACCACTGGACGTTTAATATGTGGTGAATGAACCAACATATTAAAGTGTGATGAGTAAAGTGTGATAAAAGCCGTAATACAGATATGTTCAAGGTATGATGGAAACTCCAAGGAGGGAACATGAACTCTGCAGTGCCTGGGAGGTGGACGGGGAAGATGTTTCTTACTGACCGGATTTGTGTGCCCCTCTGATAAAAGAGGCACTAGCATCAAAGTGCCTTCGGCTTTGCACTTCCGGCTCTGTTTATCCCACTACCATGTTGGGTTTGGTTTAGTCTGATGCAAACATTCTTCTGGGCGTTAGGCGGGAAAGGAGTCTCAAGACCTAGTTATTGCTTGCCCTCACAAAACATAGTTCTCCAATGAACAGAAACCAACTAAGCTTCAAAATCAGAAATGCCTCTGGGTGTGTGGGGAGAGGAGGTTTGGTGGGGAAGACATTTGTATTGCGTTGACACAGACCTGCATGGTTGACATTTGACAACCATCGACATTTGTTAAAGCCTGAAACATTCGTCCACTTAGGTTGCCATGGTGACACCCACTATCCAGGATAGGACCAAAAAATGCAGCAACTGAAATCGACCTCAGTCAGATTACTAAGGTCTCATCCTCCCTCGTGGTCCTTCCCTTCCCCTTTCTGCTCCTCCAACCATGGTTTCCTATGATAGTTGAGGCACAGAGCAAGTGGTTCATAAAGTGACCTCTTTAAAACACAAATCTGATCATGTCAGTCCCCTGCTCTAAACTAATCAGGGCTCCTCTGCTTTCCAATTAAAATAAAATACAAACTCCTTCTTGTGGTCTCTTAGATCCTGCATGAGTTTCCCTGCCGACTGTGAGAGTTCACTGCCCCAAGGGTGAAGTCACCCTGGATACTCCCTCCCAGGACTCGATGTTTTCCTTTCCAGCCTGGCCTACAGTGTATAATTATACATTCATTTCTTCACCATCTGCCTCTCCCACTTAATTCTAAACTCTTTAACGGCAAAGTCTTTCTATTTGTTAACTCTTATAATCCATTGCCTAGCCCAGTGCCTGGCATGTAGCAGATACTCAATAAATATTTGCTATGAAGCTAATTGGCACCCATCTCCAATCAAAGGGAAGGAAGAAGACTGAGCAGTACTGCCCGGTAGCCCAAGGGTGGAGGGAGGGAGCACCTGAAATGGGGAAGCCAAGGACCTTCAGGGAGTCCCAGCTCAGCCCATGCTGAGGACATAAAGGAAGATTCCAGGCACATGGTCCCCATCTCTCGAGAGGCTGCTGTCACACCTTGGGACACACCTCCCCAAGCTGGTCCTTCTGATGGTCTCTAGAGTTGGGGAACAGCTACCTATAGTCAGAAGCAAGGCAGAAAACTCACTCTCACGTTATATTCCCTGACGCTTGGGGAGTGCAGTCATTCCCCAGGGCTTTTTCATCTTAATTACAATAATAACTAGCATTTATCAGCACATGCAATACGCCAGAAATTCTGCTGAGAGCACTTTACAAGAACATCTCATTTAATCCTCACAACAGTCCTATGACGTTGAGGTTACAATTATCCCCATTTTTTCAGATGAGGGTGCTAAGTCCCAGAAAAGTTAAGAAAATTGCCCATGACGTCCCTGGTGGCGCAGTGGTTAAGAATCCACCTGCCAATGCAGGGGACACGGGTTCGAGCCCTGGTCCAGGAAGATTCCATATGCCGTGGAGCAACTAAGCCCATGCGCTACAACTACTGAGCCTGCGCTCTAGAGCCTGCAAGCCACAACTACTGAGCCCATGTGCCACAACTACTGAAGCCCGTGTGCCTAGAGCCCGTGCTCCACAACAACGACGTGGGGCTCTGCACCACGACGAAGAATAGCCCCTGCTCGCCACAACAAGAGAAAGCTTGCATACAGCAACGAAGACCCAACTCAGCCAAAAATAAATAAATTAAATAAATTAATTTAAAAAAAAAGAAAATTGCCCAAAGTCAAAGAGCTACTAAATTTGAAAACTTTGAGCTCTTAACCATTAAGTGAGACCACCTCTCCTTAAATATAACCTATTTCCCCTTCCAACCAGCCTCCTTCCTCCCTGTCAGGCAGAGAAAAGGCTGAAGTCCCATCAACTAGGCACAAGGGTTAGTTGGGGGCGGGGGGAAAGGCAGAGAGCACAATTGAAGAGCCTGGGGGTTTGACCTTACTGAGAGGAGGTTTTTAATTCTGTGGGAGAGTCTGGGAATGAATCAGGATGATTAAAAGGATCCTAAGCAAACTGGAGAACAATAAAAAAAAAATGGCTGAAAGTATTAGGTATCAATGGTAGCTGTCATAACAGACCCATCTTAAAATCTCAGTGGCTTAAGACAGAAAAATCTATATCTCATCCACATCACAGGCTGATGCTGGTTAGTGGCTCTCCTCCAGGTGGTGACTCAGGAACCCAGCCTCCTTCCCTCTTGCAACTCTACCATTTCAGTGCCCTTCACTCAGGCTGCCTGGAGTGTGAAGAAGGTCTTGGACTGCCTGGGGCTGAAAGGGTTGTATCAATTCCCCTTGCATTTCCATTGGCCAGAACATAGTCACATGGTCCCAGCTGAACACAAAGGAGGCTGGGAAATGTAATCTCCTGTGTTCTCGGGAATAGAAAACAGGGGGTAAACACATAACATTGTTTCTACTATACTGTACAAGAAATAAGCTGTAATCATTGCACCTCTTGTGACTCAGCCATGGACGATATTTACATTGTCACAGTAAGGCAAACACCAGATATTGGTTCAACCAAAAATCACAGTATAACTATGTTAGGAGACTGAAGAGAGCAGAAGTGGTTGCAGGAGGAGTTGCCAGGTTGGGGAAAGAGAGCAAAATCTTTTTTAGTAGGAGGTCAGTAGATAATATAGAAAAAAATGTAATTGAGTACACATTTCATAATATATCTAAGTCAAACCATTATGGTGTACACCTTAAACTTACACAGTGATGTATGTCATTATATCACAGTAAAACTGGGGGGGGGAAGCAATAGCATTATAAACAGATTATTTAGAAATATGGTAGAAAATGCCAAAAGGAAGACTTAGAGTTTACAAAGGTTGACCCTAGAGAGTTGGATTCAGGCACAGGGTGTGATCCTGCCTGCTTTAATTTTTTAACCAGCTACCCATGTTACCTTGATAAAAATAGAAAATTAATTTTTAGGGACTTCCTGGTGGTCCGGTGGTTAAGACTGCATGCTTCCACTGTGAGGGGCACAGGTATGATCACTGGTTGGGGATCCCACATTGCTGCACTAAGATCCTGCATGCCACGCAGTGTGGCCAAAAAATAATAATAATTTTGAAAAAGGAAAAAACAAAGAAAGGTAATGTTATTGCTTCCCTAGTGAGCAGAGGGCAAGGACAAACACCAGGTATGACACGGTGGAGGCGCAAAGCAGAAACCCAGAGGCACAGTGTGCCTAGCAAAAGGCACACCACGTCCAATTCTTGCCACACCTTGCAGAGGCATCCCTGGGCCAGGCACAGCCGGAACAACTTAGGTTGTCCTCCAGGGGAGGGACCCTGGATTGGTTAAGTGGGCTGGGTTAGGCTATGGAAACACAACCAGAATCTCAGTGGCTTCACACAACACAAGTTTCTTTCTCACTCACGTTCCTGTCCCATGAGGACTGGGGAGTGGCAGGGCTCTGCCCCATTCAGGCACTGGGGACCAGGTGGAAGGAGGCTGCTGTCTCCTTGAGCTGCTCCACGGGTAACACGGTCTCCTCAGTTGCCATGCACCTGGATGCCTCAGCCCAGAAGGGACACGTGTCCTTTCCTCTCACAGCCCATTGGCCAGAACCATGTGGCCCCGTGCAACTAATGTATAGTCTTCTGAGTGCCCAGAGGGAAGGAAAACTGGACATTGGTGCAAGCTGAGTGTCTACACAGATCCTGATTTCCTGTCACCGGGGAAATTTTAGAGGAGTTGGGAGGAGGCGGGGACCCCCTGACTGAGTTGGAAGGCTCAAGTCTTTGCAATCAGGGTTACAGCCTTCTACCAGGGTCAAGCCGTGGACACACTGATTGGTCCCTCTACAATACCTGAGTCTGTAATCTGCCATCTGAACCCACTATTACATGAAATGGGTTATTATTCTGAAGCATCAGGGAAATGGAGGAGAAAGGACGCAGGGCTCAAACCTCCAGTTCATTCCCCCGCCTCTCAGTAGGACCTCATCAAACCAGCCATAAAGAGCACAAAGCAATGGACAAATGAAAATGAGACACAATTTTAAACCACAAGCAGAGCTCTTTCTCAAGACCCACCAGGTCAAGTCCAACTTCCCTCTCATTTCTTTCAGAGATGACACGAGACCTATGTGACCCATCATCTCATCAGCAAGCACCCTCATCTCGCCTTTGCGCTGATCCCCAAGTCAACATTGGCCTGGATAAACAGAGTCTCCACTGTCCTGTTTGGGAGTTTTATTCTAGATACTTCTCCAGTTTGGAATGTGCAAAGACTGTTGTTACCACATTGGCCCAAGGCTTCTAAGATGAGGAAGCATTCAATCCTGGTCTGTTTCCATCAATGTAAAGATTATCCCTAGAGCCATGTAAGTGTCTTAGAGAAGTGGTAGCAATAATAGTGACAAAAATAACAATAGTCGACTATGATTGAGTGTGCCCAGCACACCGTGTTACACTTGTCTTAACTCCTTTGGTCCTCCTAACAGCCCCGAAAGGCAAGAATTTTTATCACCCCCATTTTACCAAGATGAAAGAGATTCAGGAATTTCCCTAGGTACACACATCTAGTAAGTGGAGGACCTGGGCTCTGAACCCGTATAGTCTGGTGCCAGAGCCCAGGGTTTGGAGTTTTACAAAATTTCAGTATAAATTCTGGCTCTGGGCTTCCCTGGTGGCGCAGTGGTTGAGAGTCCGCCTGCCGATGCAGGGGACACGGGTTCGTGCCCCGGTCTGGGAGGATCCCAAGTGCCGCGGAGCGGCTGGGCCCGTGAGCCATGGCCGCTGAGCCTGCGCGTCCGGAGCCTGTGCTCTGCAACGGGAGAGGCCACAGCAGTGAGAGGCCCGCGTACCGCAAAAAAAAAAAAAATGCTGGCTCTGCCACTTCACACATGTGACGTTAAGAAAATCATTTATCTTTGAGCCTCAGTGTCTCCCTAAAAAGAAAAGCCTGAGTTTCTCCAAAAATGGGGGTGTTCATATCTACTTCTCTAGAGGTTGTTGAAGATTAAATAAAATACCCTGTAAATTTCTCAGAACACGCCTGGCACGTGAAGGAAAGCAGGGCAAGCCGTTTTGGAGATGTGTTCTAGCCAAAGCTGCCCTAGACAAGAAGGCTTGATCTCCTTTTGGAGAGGCCCCACCGCCACCCCCAACTATGTTTCTCATCCATAAATTAGAGATCAGTAGCCTTGTGATTCCACACAACGAGGCACAGAGTAGGTGCTGGAATGCTTTCACCCTCCCTTTCCCCTCTGACCATTGAGCATTTGGGTCACTGCCAGATTCTCACTGTTATAAACACTCAACCTCACACGTTTCTGCCCGGGCCTGTGCCTGGCTCCGCCTCTGGCATTTCTCCCCACTTTCTGAGTCAGACCTTTGGAGGTGCCTAGGTGGGACTGACCAAGGAGCGTCTCCTGGCACAGCCCTCGCCCTGGGACTGGGAAGAGCAGAGAAGACACAGCTGTTGGCCACCCAGCACCCACTGGGGCCCAGTCTGCAGACCATCACCCTGCCCGGGAATCTGCCTGATAAAAATGAGTCCAAGCAGAATTCATTTCTGTTTACCCATATCCACTTTAATATTAGTCATCCCTCAGTTTTCACATCCCACGGCCATCATCCATCTCGGTGGACACCAGCCACCACCCACCCAGAACCACAGGCCAGAGAAAAAGCTCACCACCTCTGGATGCCCAAGTATGTCTGTCACATCAATTTTATGGCTTTTAACTTATTTAAATACTTATGAAGGGGCTTCCCTGGTGGTGCAGTGGTTAAGGATCCGCCTGCCAATGCAGAGGACATGGGTTCGAGCCCTGGTCCAGGAAGATCCCACATGCTGCAGAGCAACTAAGCCCATGCGCCACAACTACCGATCCTGCGCTCTAGAGCCCGCGAGCCACAACTACTGAGCCTGCACACCACAACTACCGAAGCCCGCGTGCCTAGAGCCCGTGCTCTGCAACAAAAGAAGCCACCGCGATGAGAGGCCCACGCACTGCAATGCAGAGTAGCCCCCGCTCGCCGCAACTAGAGAAAGCCCGCGCACAACAACAAAGACCCAACACAGCCAAAAATAAATAAATACTTATGAAGAACCAGAGACCCCTAGGGCCAAGGATTCAAACTAAATTTTGAACCCCAAACGAGAAAGAACCAAGTTGATTCTCTGAACCCTGAAATTAAAATCCAAACACTTTTTTTTTTTCCTGAACCATGAATCGAAGCCAAATTTTCCCAGGAAACATCCAATTAACTACTTTGACCTAAATTGTGGGCTGAGCCTCAGTTTCTCTATCTGTAGAATAAGGTTAAAAAGTACTCAGTCCATTCAGGCTGCTATAACAAAAATGCCATAGATTGTATGACTTAAGCAACAGAAATTTATTTCTCATAGCTCTGGAGGCTGCAAAGTCCGAGATAAAGGCACTGGCAGATTCATTGCCAAATCCTACATGCTATTTAATGCCCAATTCAAATGCTACTTCCTCCACTAAATCTTCCGTATTCATTAGGGTAATTCTAACTCTTAACAATCCCAAACTGTCAGTGCCTTACCGTAATAGAAGTTTACTTTCCCCTCAAGTAACAGACCGAGGTAGGTATTCTTGGTTGGCAGGTGCCTTTACTCCTTGGGATGATTTCAGGAAACCAGGCTCCTGCTGTCTGGTAGTTCTCCCTTCAGCATCCTCTTCTTCCAGCCAAGAAAGGAGCAAGTAGACAAGCCACACTCATCCTTAAAAGCTCCAGACTGGAAGTGCTTCACGTTTTATCGGCAAGAACAATGGTGTGGCCACTTGGGATGCAAGGAGGAAATGTCATCCCTGGGCTCTACCCTGTGGGATGGGAAGCACACATTTCTCATGGACAGTCAGCCACATCTGCCATTTGTAACCTGAACCACCACCCTGCCCAACCCCACCCTCCATCCTAGTCATTCCTCCCTTCCCTGGTCCCTATGGTGTTTCATTTGCTCTTAGCCACTTGCACACACCAAAACCAACATTGTATGATGGCTGGTCCTGTATGTGCATGTCTCCTTGCCCTGAGGACAGGACCATGTCTTTCATTGGTGCATCCTCACAGCACTTATGACAGTGCCTGACACACATCAGGTGTATGATTGGCACTTGTTATGTTAAATTACTCTGTTTTTTCCACATTCCTGGGTTATTTCTGTCCAAATGACCAGTACTAACTACTAGTATCTCACCTCCTCCTGCCTTGGACAGGGCTGGAAGCACCAATTTGCTTGGCTCTACAGCTATAATAGGAAGTTGGATGGAGCTTTCCTGTAGTCTCAATTTTTCAGTTAAAGACTAAAAGCAGCAAGTGACAGATAACATATATCCTCACATTTTAAGGAACACATTTTATGTCCAAAGAAGATCCAAAGCCCCCATCCTTTCATTTCTCTGGAACACTTGGGAAGGGCTGGAGAGAAGTTTAAGAACTGACCACCTTTGGAAGGTTAACTTCAAGGCTATGTTAATTTATTTTTTAATTTCTAGGTGGCCTCCACCTCCATCCCCTTTACCCATCCCCTTTACCCATCCCCTTAATGCATGGTTTCCAACCTTGGCTGCATTTTGAAATCACCTGGGGAGCTTTAAAAATTACTGATGCCTGGGTCTCACCCCCAGAGGTTTTTTTTTTTTTTTTTTAACATCTTTATTGGAGTATAATTGCTCTACAATGGTGTGTCAGTTTCTGCTTTATAACAAAGTGAATCAGTTATACATACACATATGTTCCCATATCTCTTCCCTCTTGCATCTCCCTCCCTCCCACCCTCCCTATCCCACCCCTCTAGGTGGTCACAGAGCACAAAGCTGATCTCCCTGTGCTTTGCAGCTGCTTCCCACCAGCCATCTATTTTACATTTGGTAGTGTATATATGTCCATGCCACTCTCTCACTTTGTCCCAGCTTACCCTTCCCCCTCCCCATATCCTCAAGTCCATGCTCTAGTAGGTCTGTGTCTTTATTCCCGTCTTACCCCTAGGTTCTTCATGACCGTTTTTTTTTTTTTTCCTTAGATTCCATATATATGTGTTAGCATACGGTATTTGTTTTTCTCTTTCTGACTTAATTCACTCTGTATGACAGACTCTAGGTCCATCCATCTCACTACAAATAACTCAATTTCAGTCTTTTTTATGGCTGAGCAATATTCCATTGTATATATGTGCCACATCGTCTTTATCCATTCATCTGATGATGGACACTTAGGTTGCTTCCGTGTCCTGGCTATTGTAAATAGAGCTGCAATGAACATTTTGGTACATGACTCTTTTTGAATTATGGTTTGCTCAGGGTATATGTCCAGTAGTGGGATTGCTGGGTGGTATGGTAGTTCTATTTTTAGTTTTTTAAGGAACCTCCATACTCTTCTCCATAGTGGCTGTATCAATTTACATTCCCACCAGCAGTGCAAGAGTGTTCCCTTTTCTCCACACCCTCTCCAGCATTTATTGTTTGTAGATTTTTTGATGATGGCCATTCTGACCGGTGTGAGGTGATACCTCATTGTAGTTTTTGTTTGCATTTCTCTAATGATTAGTGATGCTGAGCATTCTTTCATGTGTTTGTTGGCAATCTGTATGTCTTCTTTGGAGAAATGTCTATTTCGGTCTTCTGCCCATTTTTGGATTGGGTTGTTTGTTCTTTTGTTATTGAGCTGCATGAGCTGCTTGTAAATTTTGGAGATTAATCCTTTGTCAGTTGCTTCATTTGCAAATATTTTCTCCCATTCTGAGGGTTGTCTTTTCGTCTTCTTTATGGTTTCCTTTGCTGTGCAAAAGCTTCTAAATTTCATTTGGTCCGTTTGTTATTTTTGTTTTTATTTCCATTTCTCTGAGAGCTGGGTCAGAAAGGACCTTGCTGTGATGTATGTCATAGAGTGTCCTGCCTATGTTTTCCTCTAAGAGTTTGATAGTTTCTGGCCTTACATTTAGGTCTTTAATCCATTTTGAGCTTATTTTTGTGTATGGTGTTAGGGAGTGTTCTAATCTCATACTTTTACATGTAGCTGTCCACTTTTCCCAGCACCACTTATTGAAGAGGCTGTCTTTTCTCCACTGTATGTTCTTGCCTCCTTTATCAGGTTCTTATTTGACGGTCTGGAGTGTAGCCTGGGATCCCCTGGTGATTCTAATCCTCTAGCCAGGTTGATGCCTGCCCTAAGGTTATGCAACCTTTTCAGCAAGACTCCTATTTATTCTTCAACACTCAGGGCAAATGTCACCTCCTCGGAGAAGGCTTCCCAGGCCAACACACACACACCCCAGAACTAATCACTCACTTCTCAGTTCTTTAGCTTTTGTACATCTCTCCAAAGAAACATTTGCCACACGTATCTCTAGCCCCCAGCACGGGGCCCAGCACACAGAAGGTGCTCGACAGAGATTCACAGAATGCACGGATGAGCAAACTCAACCAGACATTCCGCCTGAGGTCCTAAATCCCAGGCAGAGGCCGGACTTCAGCACGCAGTAGGCGACAGTCCCAGAGAAGGATGGCCCCTCTAAACCAACTGGAAGGACGCTGCACTCAGAGGCAGGTCAGCCAGACACAAAGTAATTGTTGCTCCCCCAGAAATTATGGTAACAAAGCCAAAGGGATGCATAATCATTAAAAACGAAGTTTTCTCCTCGGCACTTTTACAGTTGGGCTGACGGATCAGTTATGAAAATACTGAATAAATAATGAAATGATGGTCCAGGGGCTTCCCTGGTGGCGCAGTGGTTGAGAGTCCGCCTGCCGATGCAGGGGACGCGGGTTCGTGCCCCGGTCTGGGAAGATCCCACAGGCCGCGGAGCGGCTGGTCCCATGAGCCATGGCCGCTGAGCCTGCGTGTCCGGAGCCTGTGCTCCACAACGGGAGAGGTCACAGCAGTGAGAGGCCTGCGTACCGCAAAAAAAAAAAAAAAAAAAAAAAAAAAAGATAGTCCAGGGAGAGCCTCTGGCAAGGAGGGCTCATGCAGCCGTTTTTAAAAGCAGAAACACAGGTTTACTGAACCGGGCAGGTGCGCTAAATCCTGACTCTCAGGGCTGAGGCTGTGAAAAAGGCTGTTCTTCCACATATCGCTGGAGGTTTACGACTGCTTCAGCTCTGAATGCATCGGCACTGCTCGGCTTCCCATCCACACGTGCTCCAGGGGCCCCACCCCTGCTATTAGAAACATCTAGGAAGACTTTTGAAAATAACCAGGCCCAGCTTCTCCACTCCCCTCCTCCCCCAGTTGGCTTCTGATTTAATTGGTCTTGGTTTGGGTATCGGAAGTTTAAACACCCTCCACCCCCAGGTGACTAATGCACAGTTAGATGTGAGAAACACTGACCTGCAAGAGGTGACGTGAGGGATGCTGAGAATCCCACCTGGGCTGACACACCTACTAGGTGCCAGAGGGCCGTAATCAGAGGTCCTCATAGGAGCTCTCCATTCAAAGTACCTACCAGAATTATCCTGAGAGCTTTTAAGAAGAACAGATAGGGGGCCCTGCCCCAGGCTTTTGAAAAGCTCCCGGGTGATTCTATTAGGCAGCCAGGGTTGACCCACTGGGTTAAAGCAGTGCGTCCCCCGGTGTGTGTGAGAGTGAGACTCATCTGGGGCTTGCTACACGAACCAGATCCTGCCCTGAAGATTCTACATGAAGTCTGGGTGGGTTCCAGGAGGAAACACTTTTCATAAACACCCAGGTCATTCTTACTAGTAGCAGTCTCCCAAACTTGACCGATTGTAAGGGTTTCCTGGAATACTTGTGAAACAGAGATTCTGGATCCCACACCGGACCCACTGAACATGCCTCTTTAGGAGAGGGACCCAAGAACTTCATGTATAACAAGCAACCCAGGTGATTCTAGGACGAGGCATATGTGGAAAAATCGAGGCAAGACCTCATCTCAAATTAACAAAGAGATAAATGAGTCAGTGTATTTCCCCACCTACAGAGAGCTCTAAGTTCATTCATTCAGTCGGTCAGACCACGAGTCCATCAACCTTTTCTACCTGTCTGCTCCACAGCAAGGATTGGGATACAAGGTGATAAGATACATGCCCCCGTCTTTTCTCCAACTACAAGGAGTGGTCCGCCTCACCCTGCAGGCCATCTCCAGTTCCTGCCCCAAGAATCCAACCCTCTCACAACTCTCCTTACTCTTCAAGACCTGCTCTGAGCTAATTCTGCTGAAGAGTAAAATTGACCTCTGCCCTTTGTTCCACCTCCATCCCTAGACGCACATCTGCCAGCCCATTTACAATGCTAGCCATTACTTGTCTGTACCTCTAGTCCGAGCTCTCTTGAAGGACTGAGACTGTGGCTGGTTTATTTGCAACCCCAGTAGCTTGTACCTGGTAGACACTCAATGGAGACCTATAGTTTATCAGGGCAGAAAGACACATACACATAGAGCAGGAATTGCTATCATAGAGGTAACTATTTAAAATGAAAATGCAGGCACCAGGGCCAGACAGTGTGCTTGACCCTATAGGCGACAGAGAGAGGGCTAAAGCACAGTCCTGCCCCCAGGAGCCCCCCAGTCTAGGAAGAGAAGTGGAAAGCAAAAACCATGATATAAGGCCAAAGGGAAGGGACACTAGGTGATCAGAAACAAGGTGTCCCCAAAAAGGACATACCATTTCTGGCTACTAATCAGGAAATGCTTCAAGGAGAAGTAGTATTTGAACTTAGACTGAAAGGGAGGACTTACATATCTGAACGAGCAGACATGGGATGGCAAGGCATTCCAGGAGGGGGGGACAGTGTGAGCAAAGGTATAAAGGCAGGAACAGGAAGGCACGTTTAGGAGGGTCTAGAGATGACACAGCATGACACAGAGCCTCAGAGCAGAGTGTCTGGGAGTTGGAAAGTCACAGACAGGAGTCTGAAGGGACGCCAGGCCTCCCTCATCTCCACGGCTCCCCAGAGTGGCCACCAAAAGAGTCTGTCCTCCCTTTGTCTGCTATTTCCACATTTTCTTGATTTATATTTCTTAATTAATTCGATTTCATCAATTCACACATTCCCCATATTTACAACATTTCCCCTGGGCCTCAGAAATGTATCACATAAAAGCTGTTATCTGTGTTGAACAACAGTTTGGCAGAACTTCATATGCAAGGTCCGGAGGTGGCCAAACAGGGTCTAGTTGGGGAGGCGGGACCCTCCATTGCTTTGTCCGTGGGATGAGTTCAAAATCGGCCACAGTTCTTCCAAAGAAGGGGACTTCTTTTTTCCTGGTCTTCTCTCCTGATCCCAAGGGCTGAGGCCAACGTCATGTGCTCTGAACAAGAGCTCAACGAACACCAGGTGACCTGTGTCCAGACCTCCAGGGTCAGTCCTGGGTGAAGTCTAGTGGAGGTGGCTGGGGTGGGGGTGGGGGGCCGTGAGCGTGTGGGGCAGCCCTGGGCTCAGGAGAGCCTGGGGAGAAGGAATCAGAAGTCTGCTTTTGGACTTCCCTGGTGGCGCAGTGGTTAAGAATCCGTCTGCCAATGCAGGGCACATGGGTTCGAGTCCTGGTCCGGGAAGATCCCACATGCCGTGGAGCAACTAAGCCCGTGAGCCACAACTACTGAGCCTGCGCTCTGGAGCCCATGAGCCACAACTGCTGAGCCCATGTGCCTAGAGCCCGTGCTCCGCAACAAGAGAAGCTCCCGCTCGCCGCAACTGGAGAAAAGCCTGTGCACAGCAATGAAGACCCAACGCAGCCAAAAATAAAAATAAATAAAAATTTTTTTAAAAAGTCTGTTCTTGCCTCCTATACTGTTGGTAGGAATGTAAGCTGGTGCAGTCACTGTGGAAAACAGTATGGAGGTTCCTCAGAAAGCTAAAAATAGAACTACCATATGATCCAGCAATCCCACTCCTGGGCATATATCCAGACAAAACTATAATTCAAAAAGATACACGCACCTCTATGTTCATAGTAGCACTATTCACAATAGCCAAGACATGGAAACTACCTAAATGTCCATTGACAGATGAATGGATAAAGAAGATGTGGTACAAATATACAATGGAATATTACTCAGCCATTAAAAAGAATGAAATAATGCCATTTGCAGCAACACGGATGCAACTAGAGATTATCATACTGAGTGAAGTCAGTCAGAAAGAGAAAGACAAATACCATATGGTGTCACTTATATGTGGAATCTAAACTATGACACAAATGAATCTATCTATGAAACAGAAACAGAATCACGGACATAGAGAATAGACTGGTGGTTACCACGGGGGAGGGGGAGGGAGAAGGATGGATGGGGAGTTTGGGATTAGCAGATGCAACCTGGTATATATAGAATGGATAAACAAGGTCCTATTGTATAGCACAGGGAACTATATTCAATATCCTGTGATAAACCATAAGGGAAAAGAATATGAAAAAGAATGTATATATATGTGTAACTGAGTCACTTTGCTGTACAGCAGTAATTAACACAACATTGTAAATCAACTATACTTCAACTAAAAAAAAATAAAATAAAAAGTCTGTTCTTTAAATTCCTGAGCCAAGGGAGAGAGGGGTAAGAGTACTAACCAGCCATGGGGCAGGGGGCAGAGGTCTGAAAGTAGCTAGTGATCACGGCAACACAAAAGGACAAAAGTATAAAAGTCAGGGCTTAGAGGTCATCTGAGGATGAGAGACAAGCTGGGCATTCACCAGGGTATTCCTGCAACAGGGGCTGGAGACTTAGATTCCCCTCAAGGGCCGGGGCCAAGTCTCATCTTCACTCTATGCCCTAAATATGTTGTGATGGCTTATTAAAACACAGGAGAGCTGGCTGCTAGCTGGGTGGCAGGGCCCAGGCCCTCTCTATAGCAGCATTGTGCACTAGAAATACGAAACAAGCCACCTAAATAATCTTTTCCTTTTTTTTTTTTTTTTGCGGTACGCGGGCCTCTCACTGTTGTGGCCTCTCCCGTTGCGGAGCACGGGCTCCGGACGCGCAGGCTCAGCGGCCATGGCTCACGGGCCCAGCCGCTCCGAGGCATGTGGGATCTTCCCGGACCGGGGCACGAACCCGTGTCCCCTGCATCGGCAGGCGGACTCTCAACCACTGCGCCACCAGGGAAGCCCCTAAGTAATCTTAAATTTTCTAGTAACCACTTTAAAAAGAAACAGGTGAAATTAACTTTATAGATATATTTAACTCAATCTATCCAAAATATACTTCAATATGTAATCTATGTAAAAATTATTAATAAGAATTTTTGCAATTTTTTTCCACTAAGTCTATGTATTTTATATTTACAGCACATCCCAATTCAGACAAACCACATTTCAGGTGCCTGATAGCCACATATGGCTGGTGGCTCCCACACTGGACAGTGTAGCTTTAAAGTGTGTGATTTGGTGGCCTGCCTTGCAGACATGAAAGACACAAATATCCCTGCCTCATCCATAGCCAGAGTGGCCGGCTAGAATGGTGTCCCCTTCTGTCCTCACTGCCCTTCCACGCCCCTCCTGAAGCAAGAAACACACTTGATGAAGATGCCCTTGCACACAGAGAAATGGTACAGACGTGGTGTTCTCCCATCTAGACTCTCCAAACCAGTCCTCATGGCCCACGTGCAGAGGAGTATGTGCTCTGTATTGAAAGAAGAGTGGCTTCTTGCAAAGACTGCTAAGGGGGAGGGTGTATTAGTCTGCTCGGGCTGCCATAACAAAGCACCACAGACTGGGTGGCTTAAACAACAGAAATTTGTTTTCTTACAACTGTGGAGGCTGGAAGTCCAAGATCAAGGTGTTGGCAGGGTTGCTTCCTTCTGAAGCCTCACTCCTTGGCTTGTGGATGGCGATCTCCTTCCTGTGTCTTCACATACTCTTCCTTCTGTGTGTGTCTGTGTCCTGATCGCCTCTTCTTATCAGGACAACAATCATATGGAGGTAGGGCCCACCCATATGATCTCATTTAACTTAATCACCTCTTTAAAGACCCTGTCTCCAAATGCAGTCACATTCTGAGTTTATTTGGAGTTGGGACTTCAACATCTGAAACTTGGGAAAGACAATTCAACCTATAACAGAGGGAAAACACAGGATACTCCGAGATTAAATGCTGGCTAAAAGTCCCAAGATCCTTGAAATTTCAATAGGAAAGGCAGAAGTTGAGAGTAGGAGGGAGCCTATATTCTCAAAGCTTCAAGCAAGTCTCAATTTTACCAGAGTTGAATTCGCCTCTAGAGAAGACAGCTTTTTATTTGAGGACAAATCCACTCTGTGTCTCACAGTCGTGAAGACATAAAGCAAACACTCCCGTAGCTATGGAGATGGTGGAGACAGCCGTGATGCCAGGGATCCAAACGAATCCATGAGATGCAGGGAAGGGTAATCTGTGTAAGCAGAGTGGTACCCTGCAGACCAGGAGAGAAAAGCTTCTTACACTAGCCATGGATGTGACCGTCCTGGGCAATGAAACCATTTTTTATCCTTAGGAAGCTGTACGGTCTTATGCAGGCAACACTCACAGAAGGTGAGAAACTGAGGCCTGGTCTTCACTGAGAACTAGAGAAGAGACAGTAAAAAGAACCTGGGCTGAATTGTTAATGTCCCCCTCATGATGTCATTCAAGACCAAGGCCGCTGGGGCTGGGGCTGACTCATTGGGTTTGGAGGTATAGTCGTGTTGTGCTCTCAGTGCAGAAACACACCAAGAAAGGAGTGGAGTTGCTCCCCTACCAGGAATGGATATCCCGCCCCATCACTCATCCCTGGAAGAAGTCATCCTGCAACATAAAATAAAGACGAGGGCTGCCAGTGTCCACCTAAAAGGAGAAGAAATTTCTCCTCCTCCGTGAACCTGCAGGAGTATAGGACAAAAAAAATGCTGGGCAGAAGAATGCCAGGCTCTGTGACATGCCCTCTGACCTGTATCTTGTCCAGGATGGCCAGGGTGGCAAGTGACAACCAAGACGGAACATGGAATCACCCCCCTAGAGGGTCACAGAAAATAGAGAGGAGACCAGCAAGATGCAGCTACAGTGACAATAATATGGATGCTAAATGATAAAGTGACCTCTCTCAGTAGCTACTGGCTGTGGCCTGGACCTGTTTGCTCACTTCTGCTGGGCTGCGAGTTCCTGAGAGCCAGACCTCTTACTCGCCTTTTTGTCTCCAGAATGATCCTGGCACAGAGAAGGGCCTCAGTAATCACACAACGGAGGACCTGGGAAGCCAAGCCCAATCCTGCAGAGAGGAAAACAGAGGCACAAGGGTATCAGACCATCGAGGGGCACAGGGAAACCGTGGGGAATCTCGGATGATGTTTTTTCTCTGTACTTCCCCATAGAAAGAGGTGGTCCCTCCCATCCTCAAATATGCCTCTTGACGGAACTTGCCTTGCAGAGAAACAGTGTGGAGAAACAAGCATAAAAGTATAACAGGGAGTAGTTCATGGTAAGCCCGTGTCCAGGTAAAACATTCTGTGGATGAAGAAGAAAAATCACCAACAGCAAACCCCCGGGCAGGGCCAGACCACCAGGGCCTCCCTTTCCCGGCAGTGACCTGAAAACGACTTCTCTCCCAGGTACTGCAGCAATCACGAGGAACTACTGCATCCCAGAGCCATCCCTGCCTGGACTGAAGTCAAAGAGAGACAACGAAAGAGCTGGGGCCTGACCAGTTCATCTGAAGGAAGTCCAAGGTCAGGCAGCTCTGCCAGCAGCCTCCAAAAGCAAGAAGGTTCGGGCAACCTTGGTCTCACTGCTCCCTGCCGTCCTTCTGATGAAAGGGACTGGCATGGTTCTCACTGCCCAGCTGGCTAAGCAAAAAAAGAAAATGTATCCAGGAGTAGACTTGAGACAAAACATCGAGAACACCCCAAACTGTGGCCCGATAAGGAAACTACCACGCATGCCAAACTCTAAGCGACAAGAACCAGCCCTGCTGCAACCACTACCGCAGCCAGCACTGTTTTCACTTCTGCACCAGGAACTTGGCCTCGCTACCCCTGGGAACCACCACCACGGCAGCTGTCACCACCAAAAGCTGGGCACCTCTGCTGCCACCCACGGCGGCTTCACCCAAGCCTGTTTCTTCCTGTGGATCCCATCTGAAGCAAAAGGTCTGCATGCACGCATCTGAGTGGTGGAGCCTGGTCACAGGCCTGCATCCCAGTCCCAGGGCATGTGGGAATGTGGGTTCTGACTTCCCCACTGGGAAGACAGAAGAGGAATTTCCCCAGACACACAAAGACAGTTCAAAAGACATTGGGCCCTACAAGATGAAAAGAGTTCTGTGGATGGATGGTGATGGTGGTTGTACAACAACGTGAATGTACTTAATGCCACTGAGCTGTACACTTAAAAATGGTTAAGATGGGGACTTCCCTGGCGGTCTAGTGGTTAAGACTCCGTGCTTCCACTGCAGGGGGCACAAGTTTGATCCCTGGTGGGGGAACTAAGATCCCTGTGTGGTGCGGCCAAAAAAAAAAAAAAAAAAAAAGGTTAAGATGGTAAATTTTATATGTATTTTGCCAGTTTTAAAAAAATTTTTAAGTTAACTAAAAAAAAAAAAGACACTGGGCAACTGTGAATATGACCAATGGCCACCCCTGATCTCAATAAACATTTAGTGCATAAGTAAGTAAAGGTATTAGGTGGGGATGCTGGACTCCCAGACACACAGTAGTTGTCACCAGTCACTGTTTAACATTTCTCAGTTTCCTGAGCATTTTTTAGTGTACTTTGTGCTTCCTGTTATCAATGCTCATACCACACAGGATGACTGTTGTTTACATAATTATGGCTAATTTGCATAAGTATTTGCATAAGTATTTGCAACGTGCCTGGTGCTTACACACGTTATCTCAATTAATCCTCACAATAAACGGTGAGGTGGGTGATGGGTGACTGCATTGCTCAGAGAGTCACTTATACTGGAGGAGGAAGAGGGTATCAGTCAACAGAAATAGAAAGTGAACTCAGTGAAGTCAGTGCAAAGATCTAGAAGAACCTGTAGAGAAACAGAGAAAATACGAAGAGAGAAACGTCAGCCTGTTTATGTTTGGGGGGGACCACAAAAGCGAGGGGCCTAGAAGAGTCTGGAACACAGGAGAAGTGTAACCAAACAGGATCAGGCTAAAATGGCATAGATCCAGTACCCCTGGCAACAGGCCCCCACTCTTACAGGCATGATGTTCTAATGAGAAAAGCCACGTATGAAGAAAGTAAACAGTCATCCCAGACAGGGCCACATAGAGTCCAGCTGGCTCTACCCTAAGGAAAGTTCTGGGAGGAAATTGAGAGGAGTTTGTGCCATAAGTTGAGGTCAAGGGAGATATCATCTGAATCGTGCATGATAAAGGATTAACTTGAACTACACACTCAAGGCAACATATGGGTCCAGCCCGTACCTGTTGCTTCTGCCACTGAGGTTGATCAAAGTCTGTGTGACTAATCAATTGTGTGTGTGCTCATCCAGATGGCCTCACGTGTTCCTCCCTGGCATCTCTGCCTGGAGAAAACTCCAGACGGGAAAAGGGTAGACGTTCACTCCCCAGTTTGGGACTGGGCAGCTGCAGCAGCCCTCTACTTACACTGTTCTCCCGACCCCCTACTACCACCCAGCTGGAGACTGCCCCAAAGAGATTTGGGGAGTAGGACAGAGAGTTCATAGGGTTATCATTCAAACTGAAGATTGGAGAGGTTAAATACCCACCCAAGACTGCCAGCTAGCAAGAGGTGGAGCGGGGATTTGAACCTAGTGTAATTCCAAAGCCCACACCCTTAATCACCAAGAATAGATCCAGATTCCTGTAACTAGCTGTGGGACCCGAGAAAGTTTGTTTAGCTCGTTGAGTCTATTTTCCCGCAAGTAAAAAGGTAACACCCTACGGGGTGATTGAGAGGATTGGAAACGATGCATGTCAAGTCTTAGCTCAATGCCAGGGCCCCAATAAAAGAGCATCAGTGAGCAAAAGTTATACACATTTTCAGAGGGAAACTCTCAGCCTCATGGATTAGGAACATGATAAGGGTTACATGGCCATTTGCCATCAAAGACAGATCTTGATCCTGGGTTTTTTACCCCACATTCCATGCATCTGTCTGGCCCATTTGAGGGTTTGGGTGGGAATGTGGGGAGGACTAAATCTAAGTGTCTTCCATAAGAAATTCAATTTTATTTCATTGAGGACAAGGCTGTGTGCATCTGCTCCATGTGAACAACTATGGCAGGTGCTGAAGAATGGGGCAAGATGAGGGGGACCCGGCTCTGCCCTCAAGGGCAGTGATGTGGCCGGTGAATGGGCCTGGGGCAAAGTTGTAGCAAGGGTACCCCTCCTGTCTTCTTCCACCAGGGAAATGGGTTTAGCTAAGCCAGTGATTCTTAAAACCTTGGCCACACATTGTTATCACCTGGGGAGCTTTAAAAATGCTGCCACCTGGCCCCAGCCCCAGAGGTTCTGAGTTCAATGGTCAGGCATGCAGCCTGGGCGTCAGTGCATGGGGCAGCCAGGTTGAGAACCCCCAAGCTAAGCAAAGATGCAGTTCTTGGGCGAACTGGGGTATGGGAGGAGAAGGGAGTGTGAGTGGGGTTCTTCTGTGTCAGGGAAGTAAACGGACCTGTGAGGAGGAGAATGTCCAGGGCTGTGGTCCCTAAGGCCCTAGACGCAAGCCCCGGACACTCATGACAGGAACAGGACAGAGCCCCTGCCTCTTAGCGGGCAGCTGCAGGTTTCACAGGCAAGACCTCAGACACGCAGTCAGGACAAACATGCTTCCAACAGCCTGAGACACGGTTTACTGCAAGAGCTGTTCACCAGGCACATGAGAAAGAAAGGTGTGACTCCAGCTCTGGACTGGCCTTCCTGATCATGGGAGGCAAGCTGCATGGCCACCTGGAAACGGTCTGTTGTGTTTCCAAACAGAGTCAGATAAATAAAATGCATTATTATTTTATTAGCAACTCTTAAAAGTTCCTGTAGTGGCGTGAGTTACAACAGATACAACTACTTTCATATATTTATGTGTTTAGCACTTAATTCACACTCGCTTGCCTTGCAAGACACTCAGCTGTAACACATTTTTACTGTGTTCTGTTTTTCCACATTCATCAGACTTTATTGATTACTACCCGCCAGGACTTCTAGAAAGCAGTCATCTTGTTTCCAATCATCCCCTTCTTTTTTCAGTGTTATCTGGCCATCTTTCTTACTATAGGATGTGCTTTCCATGTTGCTTTCTCTTTCGTCTCCCGTCTTTCATTAGTCTTTCCTCTATGATTTCTCAGAGTTCTTACAGACTCTTCCACCATTTTGTGCTTCTTGAAATGTTAAGACATAAGACTTAATTGAGGAAAGTACTCAGAAAACTCAATTCTTTTTTCTTTTATCTCCCCACCCCAACGTGCGTGCCCCAACCATAACTCCACACCCTTGTCTTTCAGGGTCACCTTCTCAACCTTCCACCCAAGTTCAATAGCCCTAGAATTCCTGAGGCCCTGCCCTCTAAAGGCTCCGCCTCCTTATTAGACAAACTCAATCCCTGGACCCACCTCCAGCTCAGATGTTCCGCCCAAACCCCTCCTCAGGCTCCTCCTCTACCCAGGCCCCGCCCCTCCACCTTCACAGGCTCCTCCCTAAGCCCTACCCCTCTCCCGACCCGAGAAGCACCGCCCCCAGGGCCAGAGCCCTATATACCACCACCACCCCTAAGCCTCACCCGGCCCGCTCCCCTGCTCGGGTCCCTTCCTTGGTCCGTCTCAGGTTGCATCTAAGGCTCCGGGGATCGTGGCTCCCAGGCCGCTGAGCTCGGACTCTGGGGCTTGAGGCACGTGGCGGCCATCTTGTCATAAACTCAATTCCTATACTTTCAAGTGTTGTGTCAAGTCCGAAGTTGGTGGTATGTCGAACATTACTTGAGGTAGAAATCCTATGCTTGGCTTTTATGTGGAATGACCAAAAGCTCAGAAACATGCATAGAACTTCTCGCTGTCACCACCTATGTCGATATGGGTCGTCGAGGAAGCAGATACTGGACTTAGAGGCAGAGCTGGCGTTAGGAGTGAAAGATTTGGTGGAGGGCCATAACTATGAAAGATAAAGGCTGAGGAGGCAGGACTGGGCAGGGAAAGCCTTCAGAGGGCCATGCAGATCCTATCCTGTGAAAAGAAATGCAAGAGAAAGAAAAATAGGGCCGGGAACATCTCAGACCACAGTGCAGATCATGCAAAGTCCTGGGCAACCCAGTGGGGAGTGAAGCAAAGTTGCCCATTAGAGGGGTCTCCCAACGGGCAGAAATGGTGGGTGCCGGTGTCTCCACCACACTCAGTCTTTGGCTTGGGAGCCGCCAGGGACGAGCGAAGCTGGCTTAAGTGCTGCAGCTGGAGGCGATCAGCTAAGCTCATTCTTCGCAGCTGAAAGAACTTCACAAGTTCTTTCTCGTAGGGAGATCCAAGCACTGCTTCTCTGCAGCTGCCACGCCCCCTCCCATCTCCTGACAATGCAAGCCTTTATAAATGAAAGGCTCAGCTTCGTTAAGGTTATTAAATACTTGTCTTTTCTCGGCCTGGCGTGATCAAGCAAACACCGTGCCCAGCTGAACTGTGGGGAAAATGCAATTAAACGTTGTACAGAGAGATACAATTGACAGTCAGTGGCAGAGCCACGGGTAACTGTTTTCTTTCTGCTTTTCTCTATGTTCCAAATTTTAGACCTTGATCATTTATTTTTCTTTTTGATTGGAAAATATAATGAACATTTTAAAATTAGTCTCCATATCATACCTTTTTGATCCAAAATGGCATCCCCCAATTTGACAGCCCAACAAATTGCTTTCACATAGGAGAACGTGGTAATAGACCAAGCATAGCTTTGAGCTCAGACAGATCTGAGCTTGAACCCTGGCCCTGTGACTACTACTCTGAACTCTGGGCAGGCCCCCACCCCCTCTCAGCGTTCACCAAGAAAGGCAGACACGTGTCCTTACTTCTCAGCTTTGCTTTAATAAAGCATTTTAAAAATCGATGTTTAAGCCTTCCAAAACTGCTAGAAATTTCTAAAAATCCACATTCAAAGGACAAAGAGTGGCCATAGCTGAGGAAATCCAAAATACTTTCCTGGGAAAGTCCTAAAAATGAGTTCTAAAAACCTCCTCGAGGGGCTTCCCTGGTGGTTCAGTGGTTAAGAATCCACCTGCTGATGCAGGCGTCATGGGTTCGATCCCTGGTCCGGGAGGATCCCACATGCCATGAAGCCTAGAAAAAAAGCCCACACGCAGCAACGAAGACCCAATGCAAGCATAAATAAATAAATAAATTTAAAAAAATAAAAGCCTCCTTGACAGCAATTGCACTTCTAGGTATACATGCCTAAGAATTCAAAGTAGAGACTCAAACATGTATTTATACACCCATGTGTATACACTTCCACTCACATGTCAATAATACAGCAGCATTATTCACAATAGCCAAAAGGCAGAAATAACCCAAATGGCCATTAACAGATGAATGGGTAAGCAAAATGTGGTATATACATACTATGGAATATTATTCAAGCTGAAAAAAAAAGAAGGAAAATCCAATGTACACCGTAACACAGATGAACCTCGAAGACGTCATGCTAAGTGAAATAAGCCAGACACAAAAGGACAAATACTATATGATTTCACTTATATGAGGTACCTAGAATAGTCAAGTTCATAGGGACCAAAAGTAGAACAGAGGTTACCAAGGGCTGGAAGGAGGAGGGGATGGGGAGTTAGCGTTTAATGGGCACAGAGCTTCAGTCTGGGCTGATGAAAACGTTCTGGAGATGGATGGTGGTGATGGTTACACAACACTGTGAGTGTACTTAATGCCACTGAACTGTACACTTAAAAATGGTACAATGGTAAATTTTACGTTCCATAGATTTTACCACAATAACAAAGAATTTCTAAAACCTCCTTGTCAATGCAGTGTTACTACTTAAACACAGGCAGGGAGCAAAGCTGAGCTGCCTGCAGGTGTTTCTCACATGGAGAAGCAACATACAGCTTGTGCAATTCATTGCATTTTTCATCACTTTTAATTATAAAAATAAAACCACATCACAGAAAAATTTGAAACTAAAGAAAAAACTCATAATCCCATTTCTTTTCTTCTTTACAGGATTTTATTTTTAGACCTAGTTGTAACCATAGTGTTTGGACAAGTCCCAAAAGTGACTTCCAGAAACGTCCTTCATCTGAGCCTCAATTTCCTTAGCTTTAAAATAGGAGTCATATTTCCAGAAACCTCCTTGGCAATGCCCAGAGCAAGATTGACACTATGATTTCTCTTGGGATGCTCAGCCACGCTTCCCCCAGAGTAGGAAGCATCCGTTCTCCAGTGGGTGTGAAGAGCTGGGATGGTGGCAGAGGGGAAGGAGAGTAGGAAGAGAGAAGGCTAATGGCTGTCTATGATTCCACAGGTCATTGGCACACGTGTACATGCATGCGCACATGTAAACGAGCACACACAGGTTCTCCCCCTGCTGAGGGTCTATAACATCCCTGTGGCTCTGTTGCAGGTTGAAGTGCAAAAGGAAAAAGGAACTGGTTGTTGAGGTAGCCCCAGGCCCTTGTCATGAGGACAATCTGGCTGATGGCTGAGACCCTCTGCAAGGAGCCCAGGACAGGGTGCTCTGGGAAAACTAAGGTGGATCTATGGCCTCCTGTTCAGTTTGATTCCCACCAGGACAGCAGAATGCAAGTCTGGGGCTGGACACACCCATGTTCGAGTCTCAGTGCAGCCTTAAGCAAGTGACTTGCTTTCATCTGAGCCTCAATTTCCTTGTCTTTAAAATAGGAGTCATACTTCCTACCTCCTGATGGTGTTATGAGGCCTGAAAGAGAAACCATGCAAAGTGCTTGGCATGGAGCCCTCGCTAAATGGAGGCCATATCAGACACAGCCCTCCTAAAGCCCCAGAAGCAACTTCATTGACCCAACCAAGCAACCAACCAATACTGAAAACCTTTCCACTGTGGACCTGGTTGTGAACTCAAGTGAAGAACTCACCAAAATTATTTTAACATTGTAAAGAAACACTGGAAAGACTTAATAAAAGGTTCACTTAAGTAGTTTCTCAAACCACATTAGCAATCATTCCATAACAAATAAATTGACCTGGCTAGAAGAACAGATTTTGGAAATAGCTTCAGACGGTCTTGACACAAAAATCTGTTGAAGAGGAGGCACATATATCATTCTGATTAGAAATTCACTTTTAGTCTCCAATTCAATCAAGGCAGGTAGGTATTAGTTACAGGAACACTAGTTGCTATAATAGATGAACTCCAGAGTGTCAGTGGCTTAATATGGTAGGAATTTATTTCTCACCTCAGCAAATCTCAGTGTTCCTGGTGGACAGGCAGCTTTTCTCCATGTGGTGACACAGGAACCCAAGCTCCTTCCATCTTGTGGCCCTACCATCCCCTGCGGCCTCTTTCTGGCGAGTGGAAAGAAAACAAAAAAGTGGAAAAGCTTCATTGCTTCTTAAAATTTGACCCACAAGCATCACACGTCACTTCCATTCACATGTCATTGATGGGAACAAGTCACATGGCTACAGTGGAAGTAAGACTGGAAGAAAATATTTGCAACAAATACAGTTGATGAAGTTCTTTAAAGTTCAGTGTCTAGAATATGTTAAATATATAATGAAGAATATATTATACGTAATAATATATAGAATTTAAACTCAGAATATATAAAGAACTCATAATTCAATAACACAAACAATTGAGTTAGAAAACAGCAAAAGATTTGAATAGACACCTCATCAAAGAAGATATACAGATGGCAAATAAACACATGAAAAGATGCTCAACATCATTGGTCGTCAGGGAAACTCAAACTAAAACCACAATTAGATCCCACTATACACCACTAGAATGGCTAAAATTAAGAAGACTGAGTATCCCAAATGTCGGCAAGGATGTGGAGCTACTGGAACTCACATGCAAGGCCAGTCAGAATGTAAAATGGTACAAACTCTCTAGAAAACAGTTTGGAAGTTTTCTTATCCATAAGGTGTTTAACTTTTTAAAGTTATGTATACCACTGGACCCAACTATTTTATTTTTATTATTATTCTTTTGGCTGCGTCGGGTCTTTGTTGCTGTGCACGGGCTTTCTCTAATTGCAGCAAGCAGGGGCTCCTCTTCGTTGCGGTGCATGGGCTTCTCATTAAGGTGACTTCTCTTGTTGCAGAGCAATGGGCTCTAGGTGCGCGGGCTTCAGTAGTGGCGCACCAGCTTAGTTTCTCCGGGGCATGTGGGATCTTCCTGGACCAGGGATCGAACCTGTGTCCCCTGCATTGGCAGGCAGATTCTTGACCACTGCACCACCAGGGGAGTCCCCCCAACTATTTGAGAGTATACATTTTTTCAGAAATACATGGAACATTTAAGAAATTTAATTATATTCAGGTCTTAACAAATTTAAAAGTTTGATATCCTGTAGACCACTTTTTCTGACAACAGTACAATTAAATTTGAACTCAATTACAAACAGAAAACTAGGGGGAATAAACGTGTTTGGAAATTAAGAGGCGTATTTTTTAAAGTCATGGGTTAAATAATAAATCAGTGGAAATTTTAAAAATACTTAGAATTCTACAATAACAACAGTACTACATGTTAAAACTTATAGGGTTTACCTAAAGCATTACTGTGCTAGTAGGAAATGTATACTTTTATGTTTTTATTACATAATAAGTTTTTTAAACTAGATAGAAAAACTAATAGTAGAACAAACCCAAAGAAAGTTGGAAGAAAAGGAATTATATAAATACGAGCAAAGAATAATGAAATATAAAATAAACATACACAGAAGGATCAACAAAACCAAAAGTATGGGGTTTTTTTTTTCCTTTTTTCTTGGTCACACTGTGTGGCATATGGGATCTGGGATCTTAGTTGCGTGGCATGTGGGATCTTAGTTCCCCAGCCAGGGATTGAACCTGCTCCCCTTGCACTGGAAGCACAAAGTCTTAAGCACTGGACCACCAGGGAAGTCCCAAAATTATGTTATTTTAAAAGATTAATAACACTAACAAATCTCTGTCAAAATTGATCAAGAAAAAAATAACAGAAGGCATAATATTAGGAATGAAAAATGGTACACAACTGCAGGTGCCACATAGATAGAAAAGATGGAGAATATTATATACAATTTTATGCCAATAAGTTTGAAAACAGAAACATATGGACAAATTCCTAGAACAATAAGCTGACTCAAGAAGGAATTTAAAATCTGAATAATCCTATAACCATTAAAGAAATTGAATCAGGGACTTCCCTGGTGGTCCAGTGATAAGATTCCATGCTCCCAATGCAGGGGGCCTGGGTTCGATCCCTGGTCAGGGAACTAGATCCTGCATGCATGCTGCAACTAAGAAGCACGCATGCCGCAACTAAGAAGTCTGCATGCTGCAACTAAAAGATCCCGCATGCCGCAACTAAGACCCGGTGCAGCTAAAATAAATAAATAATAAATATTTTTTAAAAAAGAAGAAAGAAATTGAATCAGTAGTTTAAAATCTCACCACAAAGAAAACACCAGGTCCAGACGGTTTTATTAGTAACTTCTATCATTCAAGGAACAAATAACTCCAATTTTTTTTGTGTGTGTGTGGTACGCGGGCCTCTCACTGTTGTGGCCTCTCCTGTTGCGGAGCACAGGCTCCGAACGCGCAGGCTCAGCGGCCATGGCTCACAGGCCTAGCTGCTCCGCGGCACATGGGATCTTCCTGGAACGGGGCACGAACCCGTGTCCCCTGCATCGGCAGGCGGACTCTCAACCACTGCGCCACCAGGGAAGCCCAATAACTCCAATATTTAACTCCAATATTAACTCTTGAAAATTACAGTAAAGGAAGAAACACTCCCCAGTTTATTTTATACTAAAATTAATACCAAAACTGATATGAACAGTGCACGAAAGAAAAATTATGAGACAATTTCACTGAAGAACATAGACACAAAACTCTTCTTAAAAAATCAGCAAACAATTCCAGCAACGTATAAAACAGTCTTGACCAAGTTCAGCTTATTGCAGGAATCCAAGATTGTTTTAATGTTAGAAGACCAATTCATATAATTCAAAGATTTAAAGGAGAAAAATGATATGATCATCTCAGTAAATGGTAAATTTTTGATAAATTTAAATATTCATTCATGAAAAAAATAAATATAAAAAAAATCCTTAGAAATCTAGTAGAATTTCCTCAACCCCTAAAGAGTATCTACAGAAAATTGGCAACAAAAATCCTATTTAATGTGAAACATTGAATGTTTTCCCTTTGAGGCCAAAAAAAGAATGTCTGCTAACATTTTCATTCAGCACTGTATTGGAGAAAGAGAACTAAAGGTATAAGGATTGGAAAACAATAAATCAAACATTCAATATTCATGTATATTATCGCTACATGGAAAACATAAAAATCTATAGAGAAATTATTAGTTTTAATAAGTCCGCAAGGTGGCTGAATAAGAAATTAATACACAAAAGTCAATGACTTTCTACAATCAGTAACAAATAAAAAAGTAATTATTAAAAAGATAATCATGCAAAAATATAAACTGAAATGAATAAATCTAAAAATCTATGTAAGTGCTTTATGGAGAAAATTATAAAACTCTTTTGAAAAACATTAAAGATCTAAATAAATGGGGAGGTTCATGGGTACTTTTTAATTTTAATATACTTTTCTTCTAAAATGCTCAAAATTAACTCTTTGGAAACATATAAAAACTATTTTAATTTTTAAATATTTTTATTATATTCATTCAAACATCGCTGGTCCATCTACAGGGTATCCAGACAGAAACAATTATGATTAAATTCAGTCATATTTACTACATTGCTAATTTCAGTAACAGGAATTACGTAGCTGTACACGTAGTTTTATACACATTTACACATATGTATTTTTTGATCTTGCCATTAAAAAGGTGCGTTTGTCAAGGTAGAAGGATGGAATGCATATAGCACTTTGTTGGCCTGATTCACAACTTTTAAATATTTGGACAGATGGCATGTGGGCCTCCTTTTGCCTTCTTGTCATGGGATCCTCTGACATTAGGGGCAGGCCTGATGAGAGGCACTGCGGTGGTCCTGGCTGTGCGCAAGGAACCCATTTCTGGTTTCCGCAGACCGTCTCAGCGGGCGCCAGCCCAGGTGAGTCAGGATATCTGTCCTGTTTGGAAACATCAATCAAACTCCATGAAGCTTGTTCCTGGGAGGAAGCTAGTGGACCTTCAGGGCAAACCTACTCAAGCTGCCAAGAGGGAAACAAGCATTCAAAGCCTCTCACTCTGGGGCTATGTTGAGTCAGGGCTGGAAGACGGGCGTTGGTTGCAGGAGGTTCTAGAGACGAGGCTGGGGATCACAGAAAGGAGACAGAAAAGCCATTTCTCCTTTCTGTCTGTTCATAGCAAAGCTGAAATTCATTCAACAAATATTTCCAGAGTGCTAATCGTGGTCATCATCATCAAAATAGCTAAGATTTATTAAGCACTTATGTCCCGGGACCCGGTGAGGTGACTTTTACATAAAACCATGTACAATACATGTTATACACAACAGTCAGATGAATGGGGTACTAGTATTTTCCCAATTTTACAGATGAGGAAACGGAGGCTTGATGTTAAATGACTTATCCAGGGTCATAAAATTTGTACATGACAGAGCTAGGATTTGAATCTGGAGAAACTTGGGTGAATCTGGAGAAACTTGGGTCTACACATTGGGCCATAAGCCAGTGCCAAAGTTGTAGAAGTGAGTTATGGTCTACTGGGAAAGTCAAATATGCACATAGATGTGTCTTGATAACTCAAGTTGGATAAAACTAGATGATCAAGAAGGACATCTAAATGAAGCAAAGTTAATGACCTGGGAGTGATGGGGCATGTTGGAAGTATAGTGAGGGGCCTATCAGACTCTAGAAAAGAAACACACAGAAACAGCATGGGTGAGTAGTAACCAAGTTAGCTTAATATTGGAATGTGGAGGACTTCTAATGCCTAGTTAAAGGAGTTTGGACTTTCTCTTCCAGTTAATGGTAAGGTAGAGGAGTGACAAACAGCCTTAAGATTCATTTGTCTCCTCTGTGTTGGGTGAATGCAGTACACACAACCAATGACAAGATGACCAGTGGACCAGTGAGGAAGCCCATGGCACACAATGACGTGGCCTTATGGTGGGTGTTGGCCATCAGATAGGGAGAAAGGAATGGTTACAATGAGCTTGGCAAAGAAAGGATGGATAGGGCTTGCAGCCGTTTAGCTGGCCAAGGGAAACTAGTTAGGATTAAGACCAGGAATAATACTAGGGTACTAGCAGGAATGCAATGTAGCCTCTAAAAATGATAGTTATGAACACTACATAGCAATTCAAGGAAATGCTTAAAAGGATAAGTGAAAGGACCAGAATTTTTACATTCACACGTACCTATTGATTACAAATCTCTTTTTAGAGCCCCAGAAAAAATACGCCCAAACAAATTAAGTGAATCATCCTATCCCAAAATCTTATTTCTACTCGGTTAGTGTTATGGAGTGAACTGTGTTCCCCCACCTAAAATTTGTATGTCGAAGCCCTAACCCCCAATGTAACTGTATTGGAGATAGGGCCTTGAAAGAGGTAATTAAGGTTAGATGAGGTCATGAGGGTGGGGCCCTGATCCTATAGGACTGCTGACCTTATAAGAAGGGTTAGAACACCAGAGTTCTCCCTGTGCACACAAACAAAGAAAAGGCCATGTGAGCACAGAGCAGGAAGGCACCATGTACAAGCTGGGGAGAGAGGCCTCACCAGAAACTAATACCACCTACACCTTGATCTTGGACTCCCAGCCTCCAGAGCTATGAGGAGATACATTTCTGTTGTTTAAGCTACCGAGTCTGTGGTATTTTGTTACGACAGCACAGCACGAGCAGACTACTGTAATACAGTTAGCCAGCAAGTCACTAAATCCTGTCAACTCTTATCTTTGCAATTCTTGCTTTCTTCCTCACCATGTCCACTGCCAGCGTGCCCAGATGAATGCAATCGACTCTCTTATCTTTGACTTTGTACTTCCTGACTCGCTTCTTTTTTTTTTTTTTTCACATTCATTCTTTGGTCCTAGCTTAATCCACTTTTTCCTTAGAAATTGACAAGCATCCCTATTATACATCACAGTTACTAAAGAACTTTTCAAACAGTTGTAATTGCTTTCTTGATCTTTTCGAAATAGCTCCAATCATATCAGTTATTTTACATGTAAAGCATTTTGAATCTCTTTAATGATCCAACCTGTTCTCCTTTTATGTGCTTTGGATTGGCAAACACCCTCTTCAATTACAGCACTTATAAATGAATATGATTCTCAGAGTATGGTTTTACTAGTATAGAGTTTGCATAAGACTTTGCTCCATCTATATCATGTTAAAAAATATGAGTACATCCTTGCTCCCGGTCCAAAACAGTTAGACTCTAATACTCTTCTGCATCCATTTTTATTTATTTTAATGGCCTTTTCCTCATCTATGGTTCTTTTTACTTTTAATTTTTCTTTTTTACAGTAGGTTCCTGTTGGTTATCTACTTTAAATATAGCAGTGTGTACATGTCAATCCCAAACTCCCAATAAATCCCTCCCCAGCACCCTTCCCTCCTGGTAACCGTAAGTTTGTTCTCTAAGTCTGTGAGTCCGTTTCTGCTTTGTAAGTAAGTTCATTTGTACCTTTTTTTTAGATTCCGCATAAAAGCAATATCATAGGATATTTGTCTTTCTCTGTCTGACTTATTTCACTTAGTATGACAATCTCCAGGGTTATCCATGTTGCTGCAAATGGCATTATTTCACTCTTTTTAACGGCTGAGTAATATTCATTGTATATATGGACCACATCTATACAATGACTTGCTTCTCATATTCCCAGCCACCAACCCCTACCTTGCCCCCTCCTGACTATCATCTCAAACATCTGAAATGTTTGAATCTGATGCCTGGTATTTTCCTCTAGTACCAACCCTTGGCTCCCTCTTTCCAGAACTCCCTGCACTCACCTCAAAGGTGCAAGTTCTCTGGCCACTCCAGATGAACTAGACTTTTGCACTGTAAGTGCCCTTCATGCACATGTGTCAGTAATATCGGTAGGATCTATTCCTAGCAGTGAAATTTTGCTAGGGCCGCTGACGTGTTTTAAAATGTACACTTTAAATTTTGATAGACACCATCAGATGGTCTTCTATAGGACTTGTACCAGATTAAACTCTACCCAATAACATATAAAAGAACCTGTTTCCCCATACCACCATCAGCAGTCTTAACCATGTCTTTGATCTTTGACAGACTGAAAGGTAAAAATAGTATTCCACTTTTGTTTGAATATAAATCTTTCTGATGACAAGGGCTGAGTCATCCATTTCAGACAAGCACTCAAATAGCCGGCATGAAGACAGTCTCTTTCCACGTTTCCTGCCTCATCTCTGTGGGTCTTTCCTTAGCTCCACATTCCCAGACTTCTATTGCAGACAGAATTTTCCACATGGAGGGGAAGAGGACCACCACAGCCTTAAGCCTAAATCATCCCAGCTTACCAAACAAACTTCGTTCTCCCAGCACCCATAGGTCAAATTCCAGGAAGGACTGTGACTGGTCTTTCTTGGGTCAAGTGTTTGCCCATGAGTCGGTCACTCTGGCCAAGAGGAAAGGAGATTCTACTAGGCCAGGGCTAGGTCATGATACAGCAGTTTGCAATAGCAAGAGAAGCCCCTATTATCAGAAGAGGAAAGAGGTACTGAGCAGATAAAAACAAATGTCTACTCTTCCAGGTAACACCTGCGCTGATGGAAGCCAGCACACAGGGCACCTTCCCCAGTGTCACATTCACTGACTTTGCCACATCCCAGCAGGAATGAATCGGATGGCACCGCCCCCCAAGAAAGAGCCCGTCATCCTGTACTGCCCCACATCTCCGGGGCCATAGGTAACCTATTCTGATTGGTAATCCAGGAGAGGAGCATTTGAGCTCTTCTTGGAACAATGGGAATGTTTTTCTACTACAGTGATCTGTACAAACTTGGCAGTGGGGTTTTACAGAGAGAGGAAAATAAGACACTGACATCTCTGATGCGAAACTGTGAGTCCTCCCAGAACAAAGCTGAGCTTCAGTTGGACAGGAAGTACTGGGGTTTGTGATGCAAAGAAGGAAAGTCTGCTGGCTTTAAAGGTTAGGCTAACACTGGTTTAGAGTACAAAGTAAGTCTGCAGAAGCTGCGTCCTGGGGGATCTTTAAATACGACAAGCCAATGCTGGCAATGGAAAAGTGAATTGGGCACACGTGTACATTGTTGGTGGGACTGTAAACTAGTATAAGCCTTTCCAAGAGCAATTTGGCAATCCTGTCTCTAAAATGCCAATACTCTTTGACCCACGAATTTCATTTTCAAGAATCCACTCCAAGTAAACAATACAAAGTGCTAAAGACGCTTTATACAAAAAAGATGTTCACTATGCTTATTATTTATAACAGTTAAAGTTTAGAAACAATATAAAGGAACAGTTAGATACATTATGGTAAATCCTCCCCATGGGATATTTCTCAGTCATTAAAAACGAAGTCTAGTCAGTTCACAGAAAACAAAATATAAGTGGCTTTGAAAGATTATTCAGGGCTTCCCTGGTGGCACAGTGGTTAAGAATCCACCTGCCAATGCAGGGGACACGGGTTCAATCCCTAGTCCGGGAGGATCGCGCATGCCATGGAGCAACTGAGCTCGTGCGCCACAACTACTGAGCCTGCATTCTAGAGCCCGCGAGCCACAACTACTGAGCCCACACGCCACAACTACTGAAGCCCACGAGCCTAGAGCCCGTGCTCCGTAACAAGAGAAGCCACGGCAATGAGAAGCCCACGCACCGCAACAAAGAGTAGCCCCCGCTGGCCGCAACTAGAGAAAGCCCGCGCGCAGCAACAAAGACCCAACGCAGCCAAAAATAAAAATAAATAAAATAAATAAATTTATATAAAAAGATTATTCAGCCTTTCTCATGAAAAAAAATTATGTTAAAAGTGTAATTTTTACCTTTCAGTTTGTCAACACTCTGTGCTGGTGATGGTATGGAGAAACAGGAACTTTTTTTTTTTTAACTTATTTATTTAATTTATTTTTTTGGCTGCGTTGGGTCTTTGTTGCTGTGCATACAGGCTTTCTCTAGTTGTGGCGAGTGGGGGCTACTCTTCGTTGCGGTGCGAGGGCTTCTCACCGCGGTGGCCTCTCTTGTTGTGGAGCACAGGCTCTGGTGCACGGGCTTCAGTAGTTGTGGCACACGGGCTTCAGTAGTTGTGGCTCGTGGGCTCCAGAGCACAGGCTCAATAGTTGTGGTTCACAGGCTTAGTTGCTCCGTGGCATGTGGGATCTTCCCAGACCAGGGCTCGAACCCATGTTCCCTGCATTGACAGGCAGATTCTTAACCACTGCGCCACCAGGGAAGCCCTTTTTTTTTTTTAATTTTTATTTTTGCTGCATTGGGTGTTCATTGTTGCGCACAGGCTTTCTCTAGTTGCGGCCAGCGAGGGCTACTCTTCATTGTGGTGGGTGGGCTTCTCATTACTGTGGCTTCTCTTGTTGCGGAGCATGGGCTCTAGGCACACGGGCTTTAGTAGTTATGGCACATGGGCTCAGTAGTTGTGGCTCACGGGCTCTAGAGCACAGGCTCAGTAGTTGCGGCGCACGGGCTTAGTTGCTCTGCAGCATGTGGGATCTTCCCGGGCAAGGGCTCAAACCCATGTCCCCTGCATTGGCAGGCGGATTCTTAATCACTGCGCCACCAGGGAAGCCCGGAAACAGGAACTTTTTTTTTTTTTTAATTTATTTTTGGCTGTGTTGGGTCTTCCTTGCTGCGTGCAGGCTTTCTCTAGTTGTGGAGAGTGGGGGCTACTCCTAGTTGCGGTGCGCGGGCCTCTCATTGCGGTGGCTTCTCTTGTTGCGGAGCACAGGCTCTAGGCATGCACACTTCACTAGTTGTGGCACGAAGGCTCAGTAGTTGTGGCTCACAGACTCTAGAGCGCAGGCTCAGTAGTTGTGCTGCACGAGCTTAGCTGCTTCGCGGCATGTGGGATCTTCCCAGACCAGGGCTCAAACCCGTGTCCCCTGCATTGGCAGGAAGATTCTTTTTTTTTTTTTTTTTTTTTTTTTAGTTGTTGAATCTTTTTTTTTAAACATCTTTATTGGGGTATAATTGCTTTACAATGGTGTGTTAGTTTCTGCTTTATAACAAAGTGAATCAGTTATACATATACATATGTTCCCATATGTCTTCCCTCTTGCGTCTCCCTCCCTCCCACTCTCCCTATAGCAGGAGGATTCTTAATCACTGCGCCACCAGGGAAGCCCCGAAACAGGAACTTTTATATGTTATTGGGTAGAGTTTAATTGGGTACAAGTCCTATAGAAGGCAATCTGATGGTGTCTATCAAAATTTAACGGGTGTACATTTTAAAATGCATCAGCTGCCCTAGCAAAATTTCACTGCTACAAATTTATCCTACAGATGTTACTGACACGTGCATGAAGGGCAGCACTGTTGCCTGAAACATCGTCTATAGGAACTAAAGAAAGGAATAGGCTTCAGTAGGAGACTGGATAATATATTATGGTACTTCCATGAAATATATTTTATCAGCCATTAAAAAGATCATGTCAAGATCATATGTGCTTTTGTGGGATGACTCCCAAGATACATTAAGTGAAACAGAAAGAAAGCAAGGTGCAAACTAGTACGTCTGACACTCTATTATTTGTGTAGAAAGCCCATTTATGTTTGAATATGCATAGAATTTCTCTGGATACACAAGAAAATTATGACAGTGGTTCCTCTGGAGAGGATGACTGAGGTCAAGGGTGGGAAAGAGACTTTTTATTGTACACACTGCCCTATTCGAATTTTTTAAAATCATGAGTATGTATTTCCTTTTAAAAAAAAAAAAGACAATAAAAATAATACAATACATAGGCTAAAAAAGGATGTCTATATATGTTTACAGTTATATAAATAAATATCTATATTATAACAAGCAAAAAAAGAAATTAAAACTATTCATAGAGTATATTCAGTTATGTGAAAAGAGAAAAATGTTTAGAAGAAAATAAGGAAATGTACTGAAATGTTACCCTTGAAACTAAGAGTGATTTATCTTTCAACTTTTTCTGTCGTGTCCAAACTGTGTTTAATAATCACCTTTTACTCTTATAACAGAAAAAAATAAACTTTAAAAAATTGTGTTAAATTAAAATATAGTATCCATCCATCTTTATAGTCTAAATGCAGAAGTAAAATCAGGTGAGACAAGAGGTATTAACTTTTCAACTCCATGATTCTGCATTAATGAAGTTTGCTGTGGTTTATTAACTCCTTTTCACTTTTTTGGGCTTGGGAACTGCTGCCGATAAAGACAAGACCTAGTTCATAAATCAGTCTCAAGAAAACTGTATTTATAATACCCAGTACCAATGGATATGCAGCTGGATGAGCTTTTTCAGACATTACTGCATTCAAATTGATACCACCTTTTTGGAAAGCAACTTGGCTACATGAATCTGAAGCTATACAGAGTGTTTATGCCCCGTGACCCAGTAATTTGACTTCCGGAATCTTAAGGAAAAAACCTGAAATACCGGAGAAGTTTACACATAAAGGTCTTAATTAAGAATGGTATGCAATCATAAAAAATTACAATTACGAATCACATGTAGCAACATGGGGAAATGTTTATGATACAGCGTTAAATGAAGGAAAAAGAATACAGAAAAGTGTATATCCTACTATTACAACTGCTTCATAAAATACGTGTGAAAAAAATCCCAGAAGAGTTTTACACCAACATGGTCATGGTGCTTATGTTCAGGTGGTGGGACCTTGGGGGAATTCTTGATATTTTTCTCCTTTTCTCTTTTCCAAAATGTTTATAATGTATTTTTAATAATGTATTTTCAAATATGTAAAAGTTTGAAGTCTGGGCTGTTCCACAGGAAGTAATGTCTCTCTATGTTATCGTGTCTCTAATTCCCTTAACTGAAAATAAAACTCCTTCCTCTCATGTAATAATAACGGTCACTGATATTTATTAAGCAACTACTTTCTGCCAAGCTCTTTACACATTTTAGTTCAATGACTTCAGTGAAGTAGAAATTTTTATTATATACCATTTTGCAGATGGGGAAAACTGAGGCTCAGACCGGCTAAATGACACAAGCAAGAGGTGACAGCATCAGGATTCAAACCCACGTCCTTCTAGCTTTAAACTCAGTTCTTTCCACCATTATACTGTCACAATAACTACCCAAAACAGTTCTCAGGGTCCAGGGTGTGCCAGGGAGAGTACTAATGCTTTACACACATTCTCTCATTTAATAACACTATAGATGTAGTTGGTGTCCTCATCTGTGGCTGAAGAAGGTTAAGTCACCAGTACAGCTGGTAAGAGGTAGAATCATTTTTTTTTAAATATATTTTTTGGCAGCGCTGCAGGGTATATGGGATCTTAGTACCCCAACCAAGGATCGAACCCACGCCCCCTGCAGTGGAAGCACAAAGTCTTAACCACTGGACCGCCAGGGAGGTCCCAGAACCGGGATTCTAACCCAAGTTGGCCTGTGTTGGGAACCATGACACTGTCATGCCTTCCCACAACAAGGAAAAACCCAAACCCTCCGAGCCCAGGATGCAGGGCACCATCCCTGGTGCAGCCACTGTCAAAAAGGAAGCACCTGGCAGGAAGGTGAATGCAACAGGAGGAGGTAGGCTCCCGGGGCTCCCCCGCCGGGCAGGGCCGCCTCTGACACACACTGCACACCTGAGGACCCCGGCTGCATGAGCTGGTGCTGTGCACAGACATCCGTGTGGCCTGGCCTGCGGCCAGCACACATGTCACGTCCTCCTGCCAGCGCTGACAAGGCTGGTGCTAATCTGCCCAAAGGCCTCAAGAAAAGCCCTTGAAGCTGTCTTTAAGGTTTCCTGGTTCTGGGAGGTGTGGGGAGACAACACCGCCTCCTCCATGGTGGAAAATTCCAGGGCCACCTGGCTTGGCAAGAGAAAGTGATGTCTAGCCTCCTTGACCCCCAGGAGCCAGAGGGCCCTATGCCTGGACCCAGAGGCTGAGCCAACAATATGAGCCAGGGCTCCAACTCTCTGGGAAACAGGAAGTTCAGGTCAGCCTGGGGGTGGGGGGAGGGGGGACCAAACCAGAGGGACTCAGGCCAGAGGCCAAGTGAGACCAAGGGGCCTCTGAGATGTGGACACAGCTGAGTGGACAGACCAGCACTGAGGAGAGCTCTGAGGATACGGAGTGTTAGGAACACTGCTGGGAGGAGTAGTGGACCCAAGTATTTGGAAGCTAGGTTGGCATTACCCAGTACACACACACTCTACGACCAGGTAGTTCTACTTGTCATAATGCACCTGGAGAATCTCTTCCACCACATGGGCCCCCAGGATGTTCATAGCAGCACTGCTCATAAGAAACAAAAGCTGCAAACAGCCCAAACACCCGTGGACATGAGAATGGGTTAATGTACATACATTCTCTATTCAAGAACAGACTTGTGGTTGCCAAGGGGGAGGTGGGTGGGGGAGGGATGAACTGGGAGTTTGCGGTTAGTAGATGCAAACTATTACATATAGGATGGATACACAACAAGGTCCTACTGTATAGCACAGGGAACTATATTCAATATCCTGGGATAAACCATAACGGAAAAGAACATAAAAAAGAATGTATATATGTGCATAACTGAGTCACTTTGCTGTACAGCAGAAAGTAACACTTTGTAAATCAACTATACTTTAATTAAAAAATAAAAATAGGGCTTCCCTGGTGGCGCGGTGGTTGAGAGTCCGCCTGCCGATGCAGGGGACACGGGTTCATGCCCCGGTCCGGGAAGATCCCACGTGCCGCGGAGAGGCTGGGCCCGTGAGCCGTGGCCGCTGAGCCTGCGCGTCTGGAGCCTGTGCTCCGCAACGGGAGAGGCCACAACAGTGAGAAGCCCGCGTACCGCAAAAATAAATAAATAAACAAAATAAAAATTAAAAAATATATATTCTCTATTCATACAAGGGAATACTACATGGCCATAAAAATAAATATGCTATAACTTCATGAGTGAATCCCATAAACACAATGTTAAACAAATAAGGGAAATCACAATATAATATATACGGTGTGGTTTCATTTAATAGAAGTCCAAAAAACTCTCCAGACTAAACAATGTATTGATTGGGAAGGAGGAAAGGGGAAGGGGGGGTGTTTGCCAAGCCCTAAGCCTCTGTCTTCAGGACCTTCTTTTGGGGACCCAAGTTACCAGCACAAGGGCAGATCCTCACCCACAGACTCACCATGCCCATACTCTTGTCTCCACTACCCACCTAGCATCCGTGGCCCTTTTCCCGTGTGCGATGTCAGTCTCTTCCCTCCTCCATGCCCCTCCCCCAGTCTCTGGGGAATTGATAAATTGCCCTTCATTTCATATTTCTTACCACTGGCATTCCACATTTGTCATCTCCTCTCCCAAACCAGACCCAGGGCCTGGCAGATCATTGAGAGCACACAGAAAGGCCACCTGAACTGGGAGCTTTCTCCCCTCTCAGTCATGAGCTCCATCAGAACAGAGATGGTCTGTCAGTTAACGTGGAATCACAGAATCTTTGAGGCCACCCGCCCCTAAGCCCTTATTTTATCAGGTGAGAAGCTGAGGCCCGGGGGTCCGTGTGATGTGACTGGTCTAAAATCACAGCTAGTTTGAAGGCAGGGCTAGGACTGGGACCAAGGATTCCTGAACCCCAGTCTTTTCTCCTACAAGGTGCTGTCTCCCTAAAGCTGTTGTTGAACGGACTTCTGATTCTGGCCACAGAGCCGACTAGACACCCCAGACTACTTCCTGCTAAAACAGTCAAAAGGCTGGACAAGACATTTTCAGTCCTTTAAAGGCACCAACTGATCTGGCATAAAGGGTTAAGAACAGTCAGAGGCCAAAGAGGAAGGGAAAGCAGGAAACCGGAGAGAATGTAGAAGCTGGCTTTCTCCCTGAGGACCTGTGTCAAACCCACGTGATCTTGAGCACTGGTTTTCAAGGCCTCATAGAGTGTGTGGAACAAGGAGACAAACCCCGGCCCGGTCAAGGTGAAGAATTAAATGGAGAGCTTCCCATAAGGCTGGGCCCCATCTTCAGTACAAGAGTGGGCAAGAAATAAACTCCTTTTCCCCCCAGAGGAGCAAGGAAAATTGCCCATGTTAAACATTGGAAGCAGGTGGGAAGGAAAACAAACAAACAAAAAACCTTTACCGTGAGAATTCTTTAACCACAAGCCAGCTCTTATATATATATATATATATATATATATATATATATATTTTTTTAAATATATTTTTTAAATAACTTCTTTTTTTTTTTTGGCTGCACCGCACAGCACGCGGGATCTTAGTTCCCCGACCAGGGATTGAACCCGTGCCCCCTGCACTGGAAGCGCAGAGTCTTAACCGCTGGACCGCCAGGGAAGTCCCAGCTCTTATATGTAAATTCAGAGATAGTGGGCAAAAATCCTCAAGCTGATTGAGCAAGATCCTGGGGGGTGGCGGGGGTGGGGCGGTGAGGGAGGCAAGAGAGTTAGCCATAGACTCTCTGGGACAGAGCATTCCGGGCAGGCAGAGGTGATCGCCAACTCAAAGGCCCTAAGGCAGAGTCATGCCAGGCTTGTTCCAGGAACACGAGAAGGCCCAAGGGGCTGGGGTAGAGAGAGCCAAGGAGAAGTAGAAGGAGATGAAATCACAGGAATAACAGGAGACCAGGTTGGCCAAGGCCTGGCTGGCATGCTGTTGTAAGACCTTGGACTCTTCCTCCAGAGTATGGGTCCATTGAAGGAGTTTCATCAGAGGATTAAAATGGGCTGCCTTATGCACTACAGGGATCACCCTGTGGCGATGGTAGCACAACAACGTGAACGTACTGAACGCCACCGAACCATACATGTTAAAATGGTAAATTTTATGGTATGTATATTTTACCACAATTTTTTTTAAAAAGATCACCCTGGCAGCTGCTGTGCTCATACGTGGAATGGAAGCTGGAACACCACATAGGAAGACATTCCAGGAATCTAGGTGAGAAACGATGGCTCCAGCAAGGATGGCAGCAGGATAAAGGATGAGGTCATATTTTGGATGTGCTGGATGTAAGGTATCAAAAAAGGGAAGACCGTGGTGACTCCAAGGTTTCTGGCCTGAGCAACTGGAAGGACAAAGTTGCCATCGACTAAAGAGGGGAACATGTTTATAGGAGAACGTAAGAGTTAAGTTTGGGACTTACTGGGTTTGAGATATCTATTAAACATTCGGGTGGAAATGTCATGTGTTAGTGAAGCTGTGGAGCAAGTAAAACTTTCACACACTTGTGGGGGAGTGAAAATTGCAACAACCTTGGAAAACCCTTTGGCAGCATCTATGACCCAGTGATTCCATTCCTAGGTATATGTCTGATAGCAAATCTCTACATGTGTTCACCACAAGACATGAACGAGAACGTTCATAACAGCATTCTTTGCAACAACCCAGAACTGGACATGACCCATCAACAATAGATTAGATAAGAGTGATATATTCACATAATGACATTTTATCGAGCAATGCGAATGAGCGAGCTACTGCTATGCAGTAATTGAAGCCGGAAGTAAAGAACAGAAGGGAAGGGAAAGCAGGAAACCAGAGAGAATGTGGATGAATCTCTCATTAGAGAATATAATCTCCACAAAGTACAAAGTCAGACAGAAAAAGAAGATGAATCTGACCCAGCAAACCCACTCCTGGGCATATATCTGGAAAAAACGAAAACTCTAATTTGAAAAGATACATGCGTCCCCATATTCATAGCAGCACTATTTACAATAGCCAAGACGTGGAAGCAACCTAAATGCCCATCGACAGATGAATGGATAAAGAAAATGTGGTACACATGTACAACGGAATACTACTCAGCCATAAAAAGAGAATGAAATAATGCCATTTGCAGCTAAGTGAAGTAAGCCACATAGAGAAAGACAAATGTCATATGATATCACTTATATGTGGAATCTAAAAAAAATGATACAAATGAACTTATTTATAAAACAGAAATAGATTCACAGGCATAGAAAACAAACAAATGGTTACCAAAGAGGAAAAGTGGGGGAAGGGACAAAGTAAGAGTTTGGGATTAACAGATACACACTACAATATAAAATAGATGAACAACAAGGACCTACTGTATAGCACAGGGAACTATATTCAGTATCCTGTAATAACCTGTAATGGAAAAGAATCTGAAAAAGAATACATCCGTATAACTGGGTCACTTTGCTATACACCTGAAACATTGTAAGTCAACTATACTTCAATTTAAAATAATTAATTCATTAATTAAAAAAAAAGAATATGAATCATGTGGCCAATTTTAAAGTTTGAAAACAGAAAATTGGTGTTCAAACAAAAATCTGTACACGAATGTTCATAGCAGCACTATTCACGACCGCCAAAAGGTGGAAACAACCCAAATGTCCATCAACTGATGAATGGATACAGAAATGTGGTGTAGAAATACAATGGAATGTTATTCAGTAAAGAAGGAAGGAAGTACTGACACATGCTACAACATGGATGAACCTTGAAAACATTTTGCTAAGTGAGAGACACCAGACACAAAAGGCCATATATTGTGTGATTCCATTTATATGAAATGTCCAGAATTGGCAGGTCCATAGAGACATAAAGCAGATTCGTGGTTGCCAGGGGCTGAGGAGAAGGGGGGATGGGGAGTGACTGCTAATAGGTGTGGGGTTTCCTTTTGAAGTGATGAAAATGTTCTCAAACTAGGTCATGGTGATGGTTGCACAACACTGTGTGTGTACTAAATGCCACTGAATTGTATGCTTTGAAATGTTTAAGATGATAAATTTAAGTATTTTACTGCAATAAGATAAAAAAAGATAAAACTCGGGCTTCCCTGGTGGCGCAGTGGTTGAGAGTCCGCCTGCCGATGTGAGGGACGCGGGTTCGTGCCCCGGTCCGGGAGGATCCCACATGCCGCGGAGTGGCTGGGCCCGTGAGCCATGGCCGCTGAGCCTGCGCGTCCGGAGCCTGTGCTCCGCAACGAGAGAGGCCGCAACAGTGAGAGGCCCGCGTACCGCAAAAAAAAAAGATAAAACTCATCTCTGGTGTTATAAGTCGGGATAGCTGTTATTCTGGGGTGCAGAGAGGAGTAAGTGATTGGGAGGAGGACAGGGCTTCTGAGGTACTGACAATATTCCTTTTTTTTTGAAAACCTAGATGGTAGTTACATGAGTGTGTTCATTTTGTAAAGATTCATTGAGCAAAAGAGACAAGTACAGACAACTCTTGCAAGGTGTTTTGCTGCAGAGTAGGGCTGAGAAAGTGGGCAGGAGCTAGAGAGAGAAGTGGGATTACGGGAGGGTTGTTTTCAGATGGGAGAAATGAGAGTGGTAAGGAGGGCGAAATAGATGATGTAGGAAAGTAGGAGAGAATTGCTTACGTGGTTCGGAGTAAGGGAGAGGAGAGAAGATCTCATGCATGCACAGGGGTTCTGCAGTGAGCCCATGATAGAAACTGGTAACAAGCAGGAAGCTGATCTCAGGGGTGTCAATCAACGCTGGGGGTTGGGGAGAGCAGTGGTGAGTCTGTAGAAGTTCACTCCTGGCTTATTGCCAGGTTTATTGCCCCTCAATTTACCAGCGAGCACTCTGAGACTCAGGGAGAAAGGAGGATTGCTCACCATCACACCACTGGGGCCAGGAGTGGAACCCAGGTCTCCCCGATGCCGCGCACAGGACACCGCGCCGCCCACATGCCTCCAGTCCACCTTCCCACCGTTGAAAAGAGCGCTTCCTATCATTTGCCCTGAAACAACTCCTCAGAGTTTCAGGAGTACCCCCCTAGACTTCTAAGGACTCTGGGATTTGAGGAACAAGTTTGTTCCGCCTTGTGGACATGCCTTATCATACAAAGGACTTTAGTTCTGTCCCCTCCTCAGCCTCCATCTTTCCCGGCTGGAGAATTCTCACTGTGGAGCTTGCCCTGATGGTAAAAAGCCCATCACTCCATTGTTTGGCCCCTTTCCAGTTCTATTACGTCTTTCTTGGAATGCAGAGGCCATTAACAACAGAAACCACAGTGGCTTCCATTTTGAAGAGCCTTTCGCAGGGACAAGGGCCCCATTTATGCATTCAAACCGATGGTCAGGGAGCCTGTGGTCTGCCCAAGGTCACACAGAGTGTCAACAATAGAGCCCAGCAGAGGAGAATTCCAATTGCTGTGATCCCTCCCCACACCCAACTGCCTGCATGCAGGACTCCAATGGGCACATATATCCGTCAGGAGGCATTCAGCAGCAGGAGACGGGGGAAAGTCACGTCAAAGCAATAAGGAGGATTTATTGAATTACATAACTGCAAGTCCTGGAGCAGGCAGGCTTCCGGGGTTGGTCCATAGGGGCTCAATGATGTCATCATGGTCCCAATTTCATTGTCTTGCCAACCACAGAGGCTGTAGTGGGTTGAATGGCAGCCCCCCAAAAGATATGTCTCCCTCCTGATCCCTGGACCTGTGAATGTGACCTTATTTGGAAAAATGGTGTTTGTAGATGCAATTAAGTTAAGGATCTTGTGATGAGATCATCCTGGATAACCCAGGTAGGCCCTAAATCCGATGACAAGTATCCTTACAAGAGACAGAAGAGAATAGGAGAGGCTTGTGAAGGCGAGGCAGTGCCTGGGCTGAGCAGTTACAAGCCAAGGATTCTGGCAGCCACCGGAAGCTGAAGGGGTAAAGGAACAGAATCTCCCCTAGAGCCTCTGGAGGGGGCACAGCCCTGCCGATAACTTGATTTTGAACTTCTGGACTGCAGAACTGCGAGAAGATAAGTTTCTGTTGTCTTAAGCCACCAAGTTGGTTATTTGTTAAGCAGGCCTAGGAGACTCATACAGAAGATGAGATATACAGGTCAACTTAGAGCTGACCCCCATGCCCCACCCCCACGTCCAGGGGTGGGGTTAGCTTTCCCCAAGGTCCATGAGAGACACGAGAAAGGGGTGATCATCAAGAGGAGGGCAACGGGTGTAAGGGAGGCAATCAAAGTGTCCACCCCACACACCATGTGCGAGAAGGTTCCATCCCCTGAGACTCTGCTCTCCGAGCATAGGAAAGACAGAGGGTGCCCTGGACGTGTGAGCTTCACAGGTGAAGTTCAAAGTGGAGGGCTACACAGCCCCGGGGAGTCCTCCAAACCCTGAGAGCAAAGCTGAACGTCTGGAACAGGGAGCACCTTCCTCTTAAAATACTGGCTGTGAAAGGTCTTATGAATCTAAAGATCATTCACTCGTAAGAGACTGTTTCATCCACCTGGTTGCCCAAGCCAGGACAGACCTCAAGCTCATCCCAGACCCTTTCCTGTCTCTTGTTCTACCCTTACAGCCAATCTGTCCCCACTTCTATAAATAGTCCCAATCTGTTCGTTCCCCTCCATCTCCGTAGCTGTCACTCTAGTTTAGGTCCCCATCCTCTCTTACTAGATTACAGCCCCCAGACTGACCTCCCTGGCTTGAGTCTCAGCCTCCTCCCACCAGTCTCCACCAGGAACTGGAAAGTTCTTCCAAAAGTGAAAATCTGCCCAGGACACGTTCCTGCTAAGAACCCTGAAAGCCCCTTGGCATAGCTTCCAAGGACTCTTGCTTACCTGACCATCCCTCACCATGTCCCCAAAAACACAAGACCTCTCACACCTGGGGGCCTTTGCACACACAGCTCCCTCTGCCTGGGCGATCCCCCATCCCACTGCCTGGCCAAGTCCTCCAGGACTCAGCTTCTAGGCTGTCTGCTTTGAGGGGTCCCTTCTTCTGGGTTCCCACCATACCCTGGGCTTTTGTAGTCTCCTTTGCTAACATAAGGGTCCATTTATGTGCCATCAACTTCCCCCTAGACTCTGAGCTCCCTGAAAGCAGGAACCAGGTCCATCCTGAGTACATAGTATATAGCAGGTGTTCAGAAATAAACTGATGACTAAAGATCAAATCTACACAGCAAGCATATATTAAGCACTTACTATATGCCAGACTCTGGGGTAGGTGCTGGGGGAGGGGAGAGGGGGATAATGATGACTCTTACCCTAAATTTCACGTAACTTTCTGAGAAAACCCATCTATAAAATCAGGAGTAAATCCTGCCATGAATTCACAGGTGAGCTTGCCAACCAGTAGGAAGCCCACTGACAGAAAGGTGGCCCTGAGCAAGCTCAGCATCTCCTCCAGGGCCCCTCACTCTTCCCTCCCCGTGGGTCACGCTGGAGACAGAGCGGCGATGGGTCTTTACTGCCACCTGCTGGACGAATGGAATAACGCTACAGGCGGCAGCCAGGAGAAATTCAGGCGCCTGCCTTGAGTTGCCAAACACATGGCTCTGACTTACATCTGCCACATTTGTTCAACAGCTAATGAGAAGCTGTCAGAGGAAATGGCTTTTAAAATCAAAATCACCTCACCAGAAAACGGGGTGGGGGGGAAGAAAAAGGAAAAAAAGAAAGCTAAACTGTACCTTGCAATGGTCAGAAAGTGGGAGCGTGCCTCCTGGGGAAATTTCTCTCTCTGACTCAAAGGGGAGGACCAGAGAATCCTGTAAGATGGAGAGAAATATCTCCTTCTGAAACTGTGGCTGTTTGTTTTTGTTGTGTTTTGTTTTGTTTTTTTTGCGGTACGCGGGCCTCTCACTGCCGTGGCCTCTCCCGTCGCGGAGCACAGGCTCCGGACGCGCAGGCTCAGCGGCCATGGCTCACGGGCCCAGCCGCTCCGCGGCATGTGGGATCTTCCCGGACCGGGGCACGAACCTGCGTCCCCTGCATCGGCAGGCGGACCCTCAACCACTGCGCCACCAGGGAAGCCCTGTGGCTGTGTTTTATTCCCCAGGCCCGCAGCAAGCACAAATCCTGGTGGAACTCTCCAAACCTTGGTGCCCTGGAACCCAACTGAGCTCTCCTCCTGCCCATCAGCACCTGCAGGATCTAGCTCAGTCCTGGAACCAGCACAACAGAAACTGCCGGAAGCTGGGAGGCCGTTCTTTCCAAAGGCCTTGGCTTTGCAGCCAGACTCGCTAAGTCAACAAAGTGGGAGCCAGCCGTGCTGCTTGCCCTCCTGTTACACCCTCCAACTTCTCCTGGGCCTGCCACACTCACACACACGTGTGCACGCTCACACAGAATGCTCCAGATCCAGCGTTCTGCTATTTGGGCGGGGAATCTGCTCTGGGAGAACTGGGAGGCAGAATCCAGATGGGCTACAGCCAGAGTATTGAGTTGTTTTTTGTGTTTTTTGTGTTTTTTCCTCTTTCTCCATATTCCAACCATCCTGTGAAAAGCTGGGCCCAAGAATGCAAACTCCGGAAAACCAAGGGCAGTGCAGCGCCAAGATATGTACTTAGCCAGTGAGTGTGCTTCCGTCTCCCTGGAAGACAGTCTCAGATTTCCTCAGGGCACTGGAGCCTTGCAGAGTCCAGCCAGCTGCTTCTTTATATAAAGACAATGATCCCTGCAGCCTTCACAGTCAACCCACCCAGCCACCCAGGCATCTGAGAGAAAGCTAGGGGAAGCACCATCTACCATCCCCGCCCTGGGGTCTCAGGATGACCAAACTGTCCCCACTATAAACAGCACCAAACTAATGTAGGGGTGGGGTGAAAGGGTACATTCCCCCAGACCTTCCCAAAGGGAAGAAAGCTATAACAGACAGAAACACGCCAGAGCCATCAAAAATACACAAAACTGGGACTTCCCTGGTGGCGCAGTTGTTAAGAATCTGCCTGCCAATGCTGGGGACACGGGTTCAAGCCCTGGTCCGGGAAGGTCCCCCATGCCGGGGAGCAAGTAAGCCCGTGCGCCACAGCTACTGAGCCCGCGTGCCACAACTACTGAAGTCTACGCACCTAGAGCCCGTGCTCCACAATAAGAGAAGCCACCGCAATGAGAAGCCTGCGCACCACAACGAAGAGTAGCCCCCGCTCGCCGCAGCTAAAGCCCGTGCGCAGCAACAAAGACCCAACGCAGCCAAAAATAAAAATAAATAAAATTTAAAAAAAAGAGTACCCAGGAAACTTCCAATGCATTTGTAACTTAAAAAAATAATAATACACAAAACCACTTATACAAACTGTGAATGGCACAATTCTGTTTGTTCTGCCACAGTACAAAAATGGCAAGTTTTTCATCCAGATAGAAAATAAAAACGAAGAAAAAATTATCAGCACTCTGATATGAATCAACCCATGATGATACTTTCAATACGCCATTCTCTACCTACCTGATGGCCTGGTCCCCTGCCCCCAGCAGTAAGTCGTTCTCATCTAGGCTTCTGTTAACTCTGCATCTCCTGCATCTTGGGGGTTCAAGAAGCAAAACTGTCGTCTCTCTGACCATCCCAATTTCCGACCCCGAGCTTCCATCTGGGCCTTCTGGGGTTCTCACTTCCTCAAGCAGTGCATGACGTCATCCAATATCCATCTTCACGGGTCCTCCTTGTCCCACAGCCCCTCTGGGTCCATCAGGTTCTCTGCATGATCAAGGCCTGGGCACCTTTTGCCAGATGGTCCTGACCGCCTAGAAGAACCAACATCTATCAGTCTCTGGGGACCTAACTCCCCAGTGACACACCAAGAAGCAGAGCTCATCATTCCATCTGCTCTTAGCGTCTCCAGATCTCTCTCTCTCTTCTCTCCATCTTCCTTCTCATAGCCCAGGGATTTTTTTTTTTTTTTTTTTTTTTGGCCTGGGGAAAATTCTTTCTTCCCAAATGTCTACAAGATTCATAGTCTGTTGGCCCCAAACTCCCTTGCCTCCTTACCAAAAAAAAATTTTTTTTTTAATTAAAAATCCCTTTTTGTAAAACCAAAACTAAAAAAATTTCTTGGCTGTTTTCGACTCTGTCACATGCCTCCACTAAGGCAATGAGCCTGCTTGCATGGAGAGAGGGCAGGAGAGAAATGAGGGTGTATCTGAAATGTCATCCAGCCACACAGTAAACACGCTTTTCCTCTCTTTTCCATCACCCAAGATTTTTAAAGTGGTCGGCTGTGGTTTCTTTCCTGGTAAATGATATTGTCTGAAATAAACGCCAGAATAAGAGTTTCTCTTCTGCCCCTCCGCACAGTCCCTTTGTGCCTCTATATCTCCAGCAGCCTCTGCCCACTTCTGTCCCTTTCCCTGGTCCCTCCTTTTCTGTCCCATGGCTGCCTCTTCCAGCCTGGCTTGTGCATTCTGAGAGAAGCTGGCCGGAAGTCACCATTGCCCCCCAGCCAAGAGAAACACTAGCACCAAAGGCTCAGGTGCATCCCCCAAAATGTGTTAGCCTGCAATGCCCTGTCCGCATCCCTGCACCTGCCCCAAGTCAATACATTCTCTGAGCACTTTCTGATTCCCACATCCCAAAATACCTTTTCAGCCTGCATCTTACTTTGCCTCTCTCTAGAAGAGATGGCCACTCCCTCTTCCTTAAAACTCTCTTCTCCTTAGATTTGGCTTGAGTGGTGCCTACACTCACCTGGTTTTCCTCCTTCTCTGCCACAGCCTGCCCTTGGGATCCGACTCTTCCGTTTACCCTGTAATCGCTAACTCTCCCCAGGGCGCTGTCCTTTGGCCCTCTTCTATTCCACAAGCCCTCGCTGAACAAGTTCAACCTCTCTCAACGCTGCGACGCCTGCCAAAACCTCAAAAATCCCCCAAACAGTCCCCTCTCCCTTCCCCTTCCCCCTCCCCCCGCCCCCTGATTCCAGACACATGTTTACAACGGCCTAGAAAAGGAAAAGCCAGAGAGAGGATAAGAGTGCTCATTTCCTACATTGGAAAGTGTCAGGACCACAGAGCAGACCACGACCACCAAATGGGTAGACCCCAACGCCATACAAGAGAGACTTTTCCAACAAGTAGCACTAGCCAGCAATGAACGGGCTCCTTCTGAGGTAATTCTTTTATTTTTTGGCCATGCCGTGCGGCACGCGGGATCTTAGTTCCCCAACCAGGGATCAAAACTGTGCCCCCTGCAATGGAAGCACGGAGTCATAACCACTGGACCTCCAGGGAAGTCCCTACCTTGTTCTTTCATCACCAGCTTGGGATGTTGTCAGTCAACCCTAAACACTGCACCATGGATGAAGAAGACTGAATGTTTTCATGCCAGGGTCCAATGAAACCGGGGTGCTGAGGAGTAAGATGTGGTCCAGCCTTCAAGGAGCACTCACCCTGAGGAGGGAGGTGGACCCGTAAGCCGGTGATTGCAGCAGAGGGAGGCAGGTGTTGGGATATTTGTCAGAGAGAATGGGGAAGACTAGGCAGAGGAGGCAACTCTGTTTTAGGATAACAGCTTGTCTTTAAATACCTCACTGCAAAATCTATATTAAAATAACAAAAATATACAAGCAAACTGCCAACACCTCCACCATCTCATCAAATTCTTTCCATTTGTCCATATTAATCCTTATCGCTTACATATGCCATTTTTTCATGTTTCCAATATTGTTAGAGTGGTTTTATAGTCTATATTTTCACTTATTATATCATTAGTATTTTTCCACATCTCTACTTTCTTTTTCTTGCTTGCACTTCACCGCCCCTTCACCCCACTTAACTCCCCAGGCTGTGAACCAGTGTTCACAGCCTGCGGAGTTACCCATCTCCATCCTCCTCTGTTTGATCCATCCTAGGAGGGGCACCAGAAAGATACCTAAATCAGAACAATTGACTAGCCCCTCCCCACTTTTCTTGTTCTCCTGACACACACAACTTTTGGCTGTGAAAGCCATTCTGATGTCTTTAACTCTAAGAGAATACTGCTGGAAAGAACCGGGAGGAACTGCAAAGAGTAACTTTTGAAAAGCAGGAGAGTCTAAATTCACAACCATTCCATGGATCCCAGCAGCGGCAGCTTGTAAATTTTCCTTGCTCAGATACTCGTGCACGTGTACTTTCCTTACTCTTTCTTCCGTCCCTCCCTCTGACATAGGTGTAATCTCCCCACCTCGTGACTTCTTTTACTTGGTTTCAGCTGCCTCATAATTGCACGTGGGCCCACGTAGCCTGTCCATAACACCACCTTTCTATTTGGCAGCCCTGCCACGCTCCTCAAGCCCTCAGTGTTTCTTAGCTCAGTTTCTCAAGTTCCCCTTTTCGCGTCCGACACACTCGCGGTCTAATAAGCCATGGCACCGGGAGGAGTAAAGCAAGAGTGGTGTGGGGATGTGGTCTACGACCGTCACTCCAGGAAGGACAGCGGAAGGGACCATTTTTTCTCCCTAGGACAACCTTGGCCATGAGGGTTCCTCACAGCCAAAGCTACTGCCCTCCCTCATAAGGTGCTGCCTTATTCACACATTTTATGGGGTCTCTGAAAAATAGCTTAAATGGTTAGTTGTTCATCCAACTGCCGTGGATTTCAGGTCTGAAACTTTTTCTTGATTCAGCTTCAATACGGAGGCAGGGAGGTAAGAAGCAATCCCCAACCTGCCCAAGAGGCAACGGTGACATGGTCTGGTGTGTCACAGACCTGCCGAGGTGTGGCCCCCAGGTCCCACATCCAGGCTCACACACACACACACACACACACACACACACGGGCAGCCATGGGAACAGACTTCAGAGTCATGTGAGGGTTCAGGTCACATTTCTGCTGTTTCCTGGCTGTGTGATCTGGGTGAGGTCAAAACATTTTTGAGCCTTATTTTCCTCATCTCCCAAATGAGGTTAAAAAAAAAATTTAAGTGACATGTAAGTAATTGTAAGGATTAAAAGGAAAGTAGAGTGTAAAATCCTTTCATGCCAATTGAGGGCTGTACAACTGCTGGTTTAATTAATTTGCCATTTCATTTTCCAGCCTACAGAAAGTCCTTGTTAACTAAGTAAATGGTCAATTTTCCATCACCAGGAATAGCAGTCAGCCGCAAAGTCACCAGTGTCTCTTGGGTTCCAATCTCTGGTCAATAGGGCCAGATCTACAGAGGCAAAAACTAAAGTATTGTTTTCTTTCACAGAGTAGTTTCATCTCAGACAACATCAATCCTGAAAATGTAAGTGAGGGGCTTTAAATGAAGGAGTGAGGCTTTGCTCAGAAGTCTCTAATGAAAAAGGGGGGAAAAAAAGTAGGCAAAAGCAGGCTGGTTTTTTTTTCTACTTTTATTTATAAAGAACACCATTCCTTCCCGACACAGACATAAACACTCACACATTCCAAGGAGGAGCTCATTAAAAACAACAACAACAACAGAACTGGGGGACAGAGGACCTTATTTAACACCAGTCTGTGTGCCCGACTCGGGATTCACTGGGAATGTTTCCTCAGATACGACATCTCACCTCAAAGAAAGGAGACGTTGACCTGGAGGGCCCACCCACTCACCAGGCAAAAGCTATGCCCTCAGTCTTCGGCATCATCAAACTGTCCCGTTTCAAAGACCATCTTGGAATAATGGGGTATCAGTGGAGGTGGATGGTGCCAACTGGGGTCATAGATCATGTCTCCTTGCGGGGCACAGCACACCCAGGGTCTGACCTCTTGAGAAAGGCAGCCCTGGATGTCGTCGGCATCTGCAGGCAGTTTTAAAAGACAGATTAAAGGAAGGAGGGAGAGTGAAAAGAGAGCCAAAAATGTCTACGGGACAGACACTTGCACTGCCTTCGCTTAAACACATGCACGCATGCGCACACACAGACACACGCAGACACACACAGACACACACACACACACACAGACACACACACACACACTCCTCCTTTGGTGGAGAATCCCAAGCACCTTCATTCTGACGCCACCCACAGTCCTGCTTCTCAGACACCGGTTCCTAGCAGCGCAGAGGAAGCAACTGGTGAACAGAGCACTTCTGTCTACAGCCGCTCGATTCACACAAAGATATTTGGAGATGGTAACACTGTTTCAATGTTACAACTGACCAATACATTATATAATAAAATGCAAAACTGGCACTTCCCCCCCCCCCATATGAAAGAGGAGCTGTCACAGAAACTTCAGACCTATGAGAGCTATCAGGCTAAGCTCATGGATGCGGGTCCCTCTTCCAAACCGTTTCGGGGTTCATGTGTAGGAGGGTCTCAGAAGCCTGGCCTAGGACCGCAAAAACCCCACACCTACCATATGGATTCCCTTGATCTTCTTTCAACTCCAAGTCCCAGTCCTCGTTAAAAAGATCAGCAGCCTGTTCCCTGGGTGGACAGCCGGACACCCCTTCTGACAGCTCCCAGGGGTTCGGTTCCCCATCGGAATCCTCGTCATCCACAGCAAAGCCTTCCTCTTCACAATGGGTGCCCTCACCGTGGGCAGGACTATCATGAGGGATGCTCTGTGCTCCACTGGCTAAGAAATTGACAAAAGGAAGGAGGTCTTAAAATAACTGGCAGACCAGAGAGGGCCTAGTCGTGCACCCGGGAGATTTTTGGCAGACTTACTAAGAGGGCAGCAGAAACAAGTGTGTAGAGTTCCTCAGCCACCGGAGTGCTTATTTAAAAACTGTTGTTCTGTTTCCAGTTTTAGAAGTAGGGTTGATCATTTACTTTCAATAAGATGTTTTGCCTTAAATAAGGCCGTTAATTACCAGCTCTTTTCATTCACATGAGAAGGCAGGCACAGTTTATGTTTTCAGGTAGTTTAAATGCCACTGAGGCAAAGGGCCTCTGGCAGATGACAAGCTTTCACAATACAGACCTCCTTGGTCTCTCCCAACACCCACCCCAAGCTCTGCTGCCTACTTGCCTAGTCGATCCGCGGCCTTCTCAGTCTCTCTCTCCTGACCGGAGCGGCCAGCTGGGGCAAAGGCAGCCTGTGGGAAGAAGAAACAATTACCCAGGACTTGGATATCTCGGGTACGGCCAGTATTTCAGCCCCACACCCACCCTTCCATACCCTCCTTTGTGAGGCTGGAGCAGGGACTCTGCCACCCACATTTCTGCTGTGCCCTGTTCGACTGGGCCTTGCTGCTTCCTCTTCCCGTCAGCATCACCCCTGCCAGCAGGATCGCCTGTCTTCCTTGAGTGACCACTGAATCCAGTGCACAGTTTGCCAGCACGTGCAGAGCCAGCCTCCTCTCGAGCCCTGTCTTGAGCGGTCTCAGTCTCGGGCCTCAGGACCCTTCCTCCAAGCTCGGAGGCTCTAGCACCAGCCGGGACAGTGCCCCCTCCTCAGAGGCTGGAATTTCAGCTCCCTGCAAAGCCTCTCCTCTGAGCTTGTACATTTCAGTCATTCCAAACTCACCCCTTTGTTCCGCTGTTTCCCTGCAGTGGCTACCTCCCTGTTTTTAGCTTTTCAGTTACTTAACTTTTTGTCTAGTTAACAGCTCCTTTATCAAATTCTCTGTCTCCTGACTGACACATGGGGACAACGGAGCTTTAGTTGTTGAAGGGAAATCGTCTTCTCCCATAGCCACCCATATGCTTCTCTGCTCCCATCACTCAAAAGTTCCTGAAATCCTATCACCTGTTAAGACCTCTTTCTAAGTGGGATGAGAAATGTTCACAGCCTGCATGAGAAGACCTGATTTCAATCCCATTCATTCAGTGTGTACCCTGGACACATCACTTCAGCCACCACACCTGGGTTTCCTTCTCTGGAAATTGGGGATGACTGTTCTGACCTTGCAGGAGGTTTATAATGAGATAATATTTATGAAAACACAGCAGGAATATAACATCTGTTGAATTGAAATCCACCTTCTTTGCCCCTACATCTAAACTGCGTTTGGCACCTGCCCCAATTAGTTCATGATCTAGTCCTGCCTGGATTTAATGAGTCAATTCCATCTCCTGTAGTCAGCGACAACTCCTGGTCACTCCTGCTGACCAGTAGTGGGACCTCTCATCTCTTCCACCGCAAGAGCTCCCTAACTGACTTCCCACTCACCCATCTTGCGCAGCCTTACACGCTTAATGACTCCTCTGATGAAAAACTCAACAGGCCTCCACTGCTGGAGCACAAAATTCGCCGTGGCATCCACACCTCCCCCTCACGCTCCATCAACCTGTGCAGCATAGTTCTCTCTCCCAGCTCCGGGACCGAAGCTCCCAGCCATTTGCCCCGCATTTCCTCATCTCCACACCTTTGCCAGGACCACCATTGTCTCATCTTGGAGAGAAAGTACACAAACCTTCCTGCTCTGCTCTGACAAAATTAGTTTTATCCTACCCGCACCCCAAAGTAATTTTCCTTATAAGCGTATCACTACATTTTTCATATTATGGTTAAGATATGATATCTTTGATGCTTAGACAAGCATTCCATTCCTCCATCCAATTAATATGTGCGTCTACGGTGCCAGGCACTATGCTAGGCGCCGGGTTTACAGCAGTAAACGGAGGGTTCCTATCCTCAAGGAGCTCACCCTCTAACACGGATTGCGGACTGTAAACAAGGGCAGATGACTGTAATAACGGTCTCTGAAAAGCCAGGAGCTGTCTGGCGCGCAAATGAAAACAAGTTTCTGGAAACCCTGCGTCAAACGCGGCCTTTTGGTTTCAGTGAAGAGAAAAGGCGAGAGCGCATGAGACATCATCTGGTGCGCAGGCTTGGCTGAGCATCCCCACCAAGGGACACGGACCCTTCAGGGAAAGTCGCTCTCCTCGCTGCCCTCACCTGGCCCCAGCCCAGGCCCCCCACTAGCGGCTCCAGCTCTGGGTCAGCAGCATCACCTCCCATTTAGCAAGGACGCACAGGCGCCCTGCGGCCGACAGCCAGCCCTCCCGGCCCGGCGCACCCACCCACGTCCTCGGGGTGCCGCGCCCCACAGCCCGACCGTTTCCAGCTCGGGCGCGCGCCCAAACGTCGGGGCTGCAGAAGGCGGGTCCGAGGCGCTTCCCCGGCTCCCCGCGGCCCCCGCCCAGCCCGCCCCGCGAGCCCCGCAACTTCCCGCCCCGGGCCGCAGGTGGTAGCCGCGCCCAGGCCCCGCGCCGCGCTCACCCCCAGGCGGGGGGGCGCCTCCCGCGTGCTCAGCACCGGCAGACCCGGCGGCGGCTCCGCCGCCCCCAGCGCCGGGGCCCCAGCGATCTGAGAGTCCATGCCCAACGGCCCGCAGCTCGGCGCCCCGGACGCCGCTCGGCCACGTGACACGCCGGCCTGGCTGCCAGCCGGAGGATACGCCGCGGAGGGCCAATCAGCCGGGGGTGCTCCCGGCCGGGGGGCGGGGCGCGGGGGTCACGAGGAAGCCGGGGCCGGGGCAAGGGGCGGGACGGAGCACGGGGCGGAGCGCGCCCGACTGCGAAAGTCCCCCTCCCTACCTACCGGTCCCGGAATCTGATTTTTGTAGCTCCTGACGATGCAGATCCTAGGGCTAGACGACTAGCTGGGTCTGGAATGCCAAGTGTTATCCCTACGCCACCACACTGCGCATGCTTCCGCTTCATAAACTGTTAGAATAGTTGACTACCCGCGTCTACCTGATAGTGTATAAAACTCAGCTCTCAAAACTTTTCATGCAACTGTAGCTCTAACCCCATTTCACTCTTTAAACAGGTTTCTCTAGAACTCGGTCTGGAATTAAGACTATAACTCACCCGCAAATGGATGAGACAACTCAGGAGCCCAGGATTCCCCACCTTGAGTTAATGTCAGTTCTTAAAGTTAACCCATTAGTAACCAGGTTGGATGATCAAAACAAACTCTTCCAACGTTCCAGACACCCTATGGGCTATGACAATTGGTCATAGTAACCCTAAACATTCTGTGCTGGGCCGGTACAGTCTCACCTGGGCGCCGATACCAGCAGAGGTTAGGCAGTGCCTGGGCTGGGGATAAACCAAACTCTAAAGACAGCTTTCCCTGCCCTTCCCGGCACTGTCTGAACCCCAATAACAAATCTGCTCAAGGTGTGATAATGTTAACCTTTAAATAGCAGAAAAGCTGGAAGCTGGGAGTCCTTGCTCACCAGGCCACCTTATGACAATCTGAGACATTAGCCTATCCGTTCATCTCCCTCAAAGAGTGTGTTTATACATACACATTTGAAAACATTTAGCCTAACAGTTCATACATTTTTTTCTCTATGTAGACTTCCCTACAAGGAAGAGAATGTGACCAATCAATGTATGTTCTGTTCTGACCCATGAGTTATAGTTTCCCCAAATCTAACTGGACCTAGGTCAAGTGTCCAATAGAAACTTATTTGATGTGGAAATAAAAATTCTGTTATCTGTGATGTTCAGTATGGTAACCATGCAGCTGGTTGTAAACAAGAAACTGAATTATCTAATTTCAATACATTTAAGTTCCCACACGTGGCTGGAAGCCACTAACAGGGCAGCTCTGGGTCAACTGGCTACATGCATTTTCATTACCTGCAGTGGTTAGAACCGGGTACAGGGTGTGATGACCCAAGGGTGACCCACCTTCATAGCCTTGCTTTAAGGCAGAGGTCCCCAACCCCCGGGCCACAGACCAGTTATCAGTCCGTGGCCTGTTAGGAACCGGGCCACATAGCAGGAGGTGAGCAGCGGGCCAGTGAGCGAAGCTTCACCTGTGTTTACAGCCGCTCCCCATCGCTCGCATTACCACCTAAGCTCCACCTCCTGTCACAGCAGCAGTGGCATTAGATCCTCATAGGAACCTACTGTGAACTGCGCATGCGAGGGATCTAGGTTGTGCGCTCCTTAGGAGAATCCAATGCCTGATGATCTGAGGTGGAGCGGAGGTGGTGATGCTAGCGCTGGGCAGCGGCTGCAAATACGATTATCATTAGCAGAGAGGTTTGACTGCACAGAAACCGTAATAAATCAGTTGCTTGCAGGCTCATATCAAAACCCCATCAGTGAGTGGCAAATGACAAGCTGCATCTTACGGAGTAGACTGCACATAAGCCACACACTTCGCGTGTCACTGTCTCCCATCACCCCCTGATGGGACCATCTAGTTGTAGGAAAACAAGCTCAGGGATCCCACTGATTCGGCATTATGGTGAGTTGCGTAATTATTTCATTATATATTACAATGTAATAATAATAAAGTGCACAATAAATGTAATGCACTTGAATCATCCCCAAACCACCCTCCTGCCCCCGTCCATGGAAGAACTGTCTTCCACAAAACCAGTCCCTGGTGCCAAAGAGGCTGGGGACTGCTGCTTTAAGGAATCACCCACCACCCTCTTTACTCTCATCTCTTATGTGCAACATGTATCTCTTTCCTAAAATAAAAAAGCCCTTTAAGGATTTAAATGTTGAACTTCCTGGGACTTAACGGAGAGGAGAAAGGAGATTTTTCTTATTTTAAAACAAATGACACACACACACCATTTTGGGTACAAAAGCTCATAATAAAGATGCCCTAAAATAGACTCTAATATTCATAGGAATTTAATATATAATAAAGGTAGTATTACAAATCAGCAGAGACAAAAATGGCTACAAACAGTGTTGTGGAAAATTTAGTTAACTGCATGGGGGAAAAAATACTGAGTTGTCCTCAGCAAGAGGCAGGGTTTTCAACAATAGAAATCATACATACAAAACCTCTGGACCTCAAAAAACACCACAAAAAAAAAAAGCTGGGGGCAAATTATTTGCAAAAAAGAAGAGACGAACTAAAGATTACTATTCTTAGTACATAAAAAACTCTTATAAATTAGTAAAAAAAAAAAAAGGTCAAAAAATAGTCAAACATGAAAAGACATGAGCCAGGAAAAATGCATTAACTGCACTGATATCAAAGAAATGCACATTAAAACAAGGATATATCACTTTTCACCTATTAAAATGGTAAAAAATAAGAAATATAATACCCACAGTGCTTGAAAGTATTTTCATACATTGCAAATTGGCAACACTTATCAATATTCTTTAAAACAGTTATATCCCTTAATACAGCAATTCTACTGTCAGATGTCAGTCTCCTAAAGAAATAACCAGGGATGTTAACAAAGATTTACAAGAATCTTCACCAACAGTACTTACAAGAAAAAATTAGAAATGACAAGGTCCAACCATGGGGGATTAGTAAAATAAGTCATGCCTCATCTATACAATGGAATGTTCTCAATTCATTAAATCTTTTTAAGGCTATTTAATGACATGGGGAAAAAAACCATAATATTAAGTGAAACATAATAGTAAGTAAAGCTGAACTGAATGCTTCTCCCAGTGACAGCATCATAATGTTAAGTTACAGGATGTACAATTCAAACAACTGCCTCCCCTGCTCCCAGAACGCCCTTCTCTACTCCAAGCCATCCTCCATCCTCGCCTCTGAAGCCCTTCTCTTTCTATGTTACTCCCTACCCCTGCCCTTCTTTTGTTGCTGGGCCTCCCCAATGTAAACATTTCTCTGCAGATCGGTCCCAGAGATAGAACACACTTTTATAATCGCTTAAATCTTCTTAAAGGACAACTTTTCCCCCAATACCCAGCATCCTTCTCTGCTGCTTCAACCAACTCAGGACATCCAGCTCTGTTCCTCCAACCCTTACCTCCATCCCAAAAAGCTTCTCCTCTTTCCTGCCTATGACGGGCACTCAATGAATGAATGAATGAGTAAATGATCTAACAGTATAAATTCAATTCTAATAAAGGAAATCAAATTAGTGATTTTAGTCCAGATGATAAAATTACAGAACACTTTTATTTTCTTTTCCACATTATTCTATTCCGCCCATATTTTCGACAACAAATACATACCACATATACTTTTTTTTTTTTTTTTTTTGCGGTACGCGGGCCTCCCACTGTCGTGGCCTCTCCCGTTGCAGAGCACAGGCTCCGGACGCGCAGGCTCAGCGGCCATGGGTCACGGGCCCAGCCGCTCCGCAGCATGTGGGCTCTTCCCGGACCGGGGCACGAACCCGTGTCCCCTGCATCGGCAGGCGGACTCTCAACCACTGCACCACCAGGGAAGCCCCCACATATACTTTTATAATAAAGAGAAAATAAACAAACAGAACTGTACTTTCCTCTCTATCTTAACTGACCCCTGGGTCTAGATTAGAGATACTCAAGTTTGACCGGTGGTAATAAAAGAAGATCAGTGATACGATTTCCATGTATTTTGGAAAACATTTAGGACCTATGGTAAGTCTGGCCTCAACAATTGGCCTCTGGCCACTAAACAGCAGTTCTCTTTTCTGGAATTAAAGATTAGCACATTAACAAAATTAAAGCATGTCTCAAAATCAGACACCATCTCGTCTGCCATCTCAGCAAACTGCAGGTGAATGCATAATACAAAACTACGCAGAGGGCTTACAACACTATTTCACAAAGTTGGCTGCGTTCTTCCTCTTTTCACAGCTGGCCGGCCTGGTGCACAGCATGTTTAGCTACAAACAGCTCTGCTGACTCTCCCTGCAACATTTTCATGGCTCGCCAGTAGATCTGTCCGCAGTGCTCAGGTCTACCAAGGGGGTGGTTCAATTCTTCTTTGATGTAATCCATCCAAAGATCTTTAAAGGGAACCCCCAAAATTACTGTAAACATACAATTAGGTAACTGACAAGGCTTTATTACATAAACTTAATTATTTAATATCAATTCAATGCAAGATTTCTAAGAAACTTAATAACTTCTTGCTGTTATTTTCCTAGAACCCTATGGAAAACCTATGGAATACCTCTCTCAGCTTCTTTACACTACGGTATTTCAAAGCCTTTTTTTTTTTTTTTTTTTAAAGTAGAAATCTTCACTTGGATCGTGACAGTCTAGTGCTCTCACCTTCTGACACAGCCCACATTCTACTATAGAATGTGTATCTCTCAAGAAAACTGCTTTCACTTTAAAAAGAAAGAATCATGACAGTCTATATATTTCATAAACTCAAAAATACTAAATATTGTAGAGGGAGGATTTTGCTGAGTCTCTTTCAAGGTGAAACAGACCTCAATGAGTTCATTAGGACCTTGTCAGTCTGCTTAATAAAACTTGCTTGGGTTAGTAAAAATGCCATATTCATTCATTTCACTGGAAGGTCTGCTGAAACCTTGAAAAAGCTAATGCATTGTTTTAAAGCTGAGTTTAACAACTCTACATGTCAGTTTTTGAGTTCACAAGTAAACAGACTTTACATGACTTAACCTATACCAAGAAGTATATTTTACAAGTCCTATAAATTAGATACAATGTGGCAACAGCCCATGACAATCTTTGTCAATTAGTATCCCACTACCCTTCTGCTGTAATTCCCACCCCATTTTGTTCTGACCTACATTATTAACCTTTTCCTTACAAATATCACATTTTTCAAGGAAACCAAACCAAACAAACCTCCTTCTAGTCCAGAGTTCTTAACAGAAGACCCATGGATACCTGGGCTTGTGAACTTGAAATTATAAGCAAAATTATGTCTGCCAGCATTTATGCACTGAGTGAGGGAGGAGGCAGGGGAAGGATGCCAAGTTTTATCCTCAAAGAGGCCCATGACCCCAAAGCAGTTAAGAACCACTATTCTAACCATCATAGGTTACAGACCACACATGCAAACAGACCCACGTGTCTATAACTGAAGTTTACTTACCAGAATCTACAGATCCAAATTCTCTCAAAGCTCTCTCATAATATTCTCTTAAGTTCGCCATCTTGCAGGATTCCTAACAAAAATAATCAGACAATCTTGCCTCAAAAGCCTAATTTATAACGTCACAAATTCATTTCACACGTATTGTTACGCAGCTATCAACTATTAGGCATTTGAAGGGGAGGAGAGACAGGTTTAAATGAACACAGCCTGACTCTGAACCTATCCAGAGAAAAGTCAAAGACACTACATGGCAGAGTGAAGTAAACACCAAACAGTGATAAAAGCACTTTGTTTTGGTGGCAAGGAAAAAGCCTAATTAATTCTCACCTGGGGGAACATGGGCACCTCCACGGGAAAATATATGTGAAAGCCCTGAGGGAGGAGCAGGATTTAAATAAATAAATGGGGAAGGTTCTACTCCCTATGGTAAGGGATTTCTTCCTTTGAATATCTGGGCTCTAGCACATGTTAGCCATACCCACCTTAAAACTTTTTATATCAAGGCAAAATATATATAAATACTACTTATATGAACTTCAGGAAGTTTTCTGAACCCATCAGACAGACCTTAAAGTTTCCTCACCCATAAAATGAGGACAATAATATCTCTTAGGACAACTACAAGGATTCAATTAAAATGCTGATGAATTATGCACCAAGCAGAGTAGACAGTGCTAACTTTACAATCAATACATGTTAATTCTTCACCTCTACTTCCATTTAAACTATTCTCTTTGTTTCATTTTCAAAGCAGATTAATTAACATCTTCAGTTTAAAAATCTTTCTGTGTAGTCAAGTAACTATTTCCTCATTCCAATTTCTCTTCGCTGAGACTGTACTAATTTATAAAACGCCAGTTTAACCTCACATCTTACACATGCATGAAAAACAGAACCACACTTTGTGAAGGGCTCATAGTGTGCATGGAACTGTGCAAAGTCCTTTCCATCCAGTCTCCCATTTGGCCTTGTAACCCTCACACCCCTGGAACAGGTGTTCCGACCTCCTTTACAGATAAGGATGTCGAAGCTTAGAATTAAGTGACCTGCCCAAGGCACATAACCATTGTGTTATTAATCCAAAGCCTGGCTATGAATTATTACGCTAGACTAAGTCCTATACTGTAAGACAAGAACAGATCACTGACCCACACAATGGTCAAATCTATGAAAATAAGAGTTCAACCTCATTGTTACTTTTTCAAAATTCAAATAAAAATAATAAACACCAATCCCTGGACTTCCCTGGTGGTCCAGTGGTTAAAACTCCATGCTCCCACTGCAGGGGGCATGGGTTCAATCCCTGGTCGAGGAAGTTCTGCATGCCGTGCAGTGTGGCAAATAAAAAAAGTAAACAAATAAACACCAATCAAAATACCAAAATAAAAGAGAGAAGGCGAAACTGAACACTTGGAGAAGGTATGGAGGAAACAGGTATACTGATATATATACATGGTGATTATCACTATAAGTAAGTATAACTTTTATAGAACTATCTGGCAATATGTAAAGAACCATTTAAAAAGCCAGTATAGGGACTTCCCTGGTGGTCTAGTGTTTAAGAATCTGCCTGCCAGTGCAGGGGACACAGGTTGGAGCCCTGGTCCCAGAAGATCGCACATGCCGCGGAGCAACTAAGCCCGTGTGCCACAACTACTGAGCCTGCGCTCTAGAGCCCATGAGCCACAACTACTGAGCTCGCGTGCCACAATTACGGAAGCCCATGCGCCTAGAGACCGTGCTCCGCAACAAGAGAAGCCACCGCGATGAAAAGCCCGTGCACCGCAACGAAGAGTAGCCCCCGCTCGCTGCAACTAGAGAAAGCCCACGCACAGCAATGAAGACCCAACGAAGCCAAAATAAATAATAAATAAATAAATAAACTTATTTTAAAAAAAAACAAAAAAGCCAGTATCTCCAGTCCTCAAAAGAGAAGGAAAAAAAAAAACTATATAAGCAAAATGCTTGCAGCGCTGTTTTCAATATCAAAAATCTAGAAACAAACCTAAACGTAATGGAATGGTTAAGAAAACTACAGGTTTAAGAATAATACAACAACCATTAAAAATGATGCCAGGTAAAAACACAAGAATGTGTTTACAAAATGATGTTAAGGAAAAAACAGTGAGAACCTCCACATGTCACGTAAGTCAGAAATAAAACATCATAAAACTGTGCATATGTATGTAAATAAGGATTAAAGAAAACAACAAAAATAAAAATAAATATGATCGGTTGTGTTATTGCGAGGGGATTACAGATATATTTGGACTTTCATGTATAATTTTTTTTAACTGACACTTTCCTGTATTTTTTCTCACTCACAAGTTCAGTTAAAGAACACCAGAAACAGTTACGAGTGCCTACTCTCTACCTCACAACCCAAAACAAGAGACAGACGGGGCACTGGAGGCAGAAAAGCAGCACCTCACACAGCCTGGCAGGGAGGACTTCCTGTAAGAGGTGACATCTGAGTTGTCTAGTTTCCAGACATGTACCTTTTCTTCTTTGCTTACCATTCCTAAAGCCACATCTATGAAAAAGGGGTTGGAGGAAGGGACCAGAAATTATACTGTATTATAAGGACAGCTTTTTAAATAACAAAGTGCTACCATAGATTAGTTAGCACTAATCCACATTCCCAGACAAAAAATGCATAGACAGGACACTTACTTGCTCCTTTTCAAACTGGATCATCTTCCTGAAAAAATCAACTGAAAATGGACGGCTTTCCTGTAAACTAAAAAGGAACAGGGGGAACCGTTATCTTCCACAGTGAAGAAAGCCTCTTACATCGCATGAATATAAACACCTGCGCCAGTGCCTCCGCCACACGTAGCTGGATAAAGTCCTGGCTGCAGTTCAGCATGGCGACTGGACCTGGCTACCAGTCACTCACCATTTTCAATCTCCAGTGCCTTTACTCTTCACCACCACCAAACACCTACCCAGTTCTCTTCCTGTTCTCTTCTTTCTCACTCTCAGGGTTTTAAGTTCCCTCTCCTTCATCTCAAGGTCTTTTTGAAGGAGACCAAGAACTCCATTTCTAAGAATATATTCTAAGAAAATAATTTCCAATACGGACAAATAATATTTGTGCACAAAGGTTCATCAAAGCAGTTACTGTGGCCAAATAAATCATGGCACGTCCACAGGGTGGTATATCATATAGTTGTTTTTAATAAATGTTATTTATGAAGAATTGTAACTGGTAGGAAAAAGGCCAGTCTAATGTTCATCAATAAAAGTGGTACACCACGTGCGATTATAGCATAATCTCAGACATGTGAAAAACAAATTTTAAAATGATACATTAGGATGGTTTTTCTCTTGATGATAGGATTACAATGAATTATTAGTTACCTCTCTCTCTCTTTTTTTTAAATTTTCCACAATGGGTATGAACTTAACAGTCCTTGGATTTATTCCTCCATCTATTTGTGATTCATATAATCTGGGTACGAGGGGCTGAGAAGGGAGTTGAGAGACTCATAATAGCTATGCGTGTCTGTGAGTACCTTTTAAACACAGCTCTGGCCTTTTTGTAGCCACCACTTCGATAAGCCCAATCCAGGTACTTATCCTTCAGAGTGACTGAGTCGCCACCCGTGACAGCTAAGACAGCTTTCTAAAATTTAAAAGAAAAGAGAAACAAGCTACATGAGGAAATGTCTACATATCAAAACAAATTTTTCCAAAACCATCCCAGGCCATGCAATGAATAGGTGCTTTAAAAGGAGCACCTGCTTTAGAAATAACCCTTTGAAAGCTAGCCAACTAGCAGGGCTATCTGCTCATTCCCCACACACAAGACTTACAACAGGGGGCCTGTACCTTAAAGATTGCTTCAGTGTCTTCTTGGCTTTTGGCACCTTCACTCCACTCTGCCCAAGAAATCCACAATGGCAGACAAATCTGCTCACAATTTAAAAAAAAAAAAAAAAAAAAAAAGGTTAGAAAATGACATCTTAGCACTATGCTCTGAAAACTCGTCACTATAAAGACAGGTTCCTCCTGAGATAATCAATATGTGCAATACAGAGTCATTCCCAGTCTGCCCCACTGTACAGAACTCTCAGTACCACTCTCAGGAATGGTACACCGGAACACAGACAGCCTTCAGACCCAGTCGCCCAAAGCAATACTCTCCTGTTAATTCTACTTCCCCCTGTTGGGGAATACTGCCTAAAGTTATTATCATCAATTACCAGTAAGTTAAGCACTTAACAACCCCAAACTAGTCAGACCCAAGCTACCCAGGTCACGTCTCTGCTGTGTAGGACCACAACACAAGTGCTAACTAATCTAGGCTGAACTATCTAGCCTTTGTTCATGTCCCAGCAGCACATACAAATGAGCGGTAAAATAATTATGATTTTTTTTCCCCCTATTTTAACTCCTGGAATATCTTTTTCCTACTAGTATAAAAGATTCACTGCAAAGCTTTAAGGTTTAGTCTTTTAAACTTTAAAGTTTAGAAATAATATTCTATTAGTATTTCTCACTTATAAGATATATAAACAGGAATAGAAAAGTTTACATAATTTAGTCGACTTTCAAATAATGAATTAGAAATAGGCTGGTAAATGGAAGTAATTCTTCCACCCATGATCCCTGAACCATCATCACATATGCCCTCTGGGGCCAGCTTTCCTTAGACAAGTCTACTCCAAATGAGCTTTGGCTGCAGTCTTAAAAGGTTTCCCAAACAGAATGAAATACAAAAGACACAACTCACAGACCTGGGGTTTCAGGTGCACAAAGGCTTCTTCAAAAAGCATGGCTACGTCAGGGCTCTTTGAGGCAATCAGGACCTGCAGCTTCACCTGCCACATCATCACGGAGCCTCTGAACAATTCCATCCCGGCTCCTGCCACCTCCAGAGCTTCTGTAAGGAAGTCATGTTGCAGCAACAACTCGCTCTGGATAAGACAAAGGGTCATTGGAAAAGTATCTACTGAGAGCTACATTATCTATGGAAATGGGGACAAATAAAGACCTCATGCGAGGCAATAGATTCAACAGCCTTTCTTCTAAACCTTTCACCATGGTGCCCAAACAGGCGCAAAGTAAAAAATCTGGAATTTCTCCTCCATTCCCTGCTCCTATCCCCAAGGGCTATCAAAAAAACATAAGTGAAAAAAAAAAAAAAAACATAAGTGAAAAGCAGATGGCCTAAATAATTTAGGTTGAAAGTTATATTTTTAATAAAATAGTTCACTATAATAAAACCCACATCCACCACCAGTATTTGTGGGATGGTAAAGAAACAAGTTTATTCATTCAAACAGAGTTGGGCACACTATAAACTGGTACCCATTTTTCTGAAAAGAGTCATGAGACTGTTCATGCCACAAACTTGGGAATTTTACTTTAACAAATATGACCCAACAAATAAATGAACAGGAGGAAATATCTGTTTAAAAATGCTTCTGTCCACACTACTGTAACAGGGAAAGAAAAACCTAAAACCAATCCAATTCTACAAAATTGTGAAAAAGCAAGTAAATGGCAGTATATAATGCATTCATTCAGCAAGCATGTTAATTGCATGCTATACAGTCTAGACTCAATAATGAGGAGGTCAGGTGCATTCCCTACTGCCCACAGCGCCTCCAATTTAGTAGCAGAGAGGCTGATACGTACCATCACAGAAAAAGAATCATATGCTACAGGAGTACAAAGCAGAAGTACAAAGTACAAAACAGAAGAGTACAAAGTACAACAGAATCTTTGGCAGTGATGAGAAAGGACTCCCAGAAAGGAAGCCCCATCTATGCTGAGACTTAAGGAAGAACAGGCATTAGGTGAAAGCAGAGATCCCCAGGAAAAAGAGAAGACTCTCCCACCAGCATGTGCAAGAAGCTGAAGATGACAGAAAGCTTGGATCCGAAAGGAAATCCAAGTTCAGAATGCCAAAAGAAACTAATAATGGAAAGAGAGCAGGACTGCCAAGGCACTCTAAGCCACGCCCAGCTGAATTTACAGGGTGGGACGGACTGTCCTGCCAGCAGCATTCAGTAGCTCCAACAGAGCAGCTGAACTCATCAGGCCTGGGATTTTTCACAGATAGGTTCCATAATGGAAGAAGGGTACCCAGTCGTGGTACAATACAATACGCTACTAATATATATCAATAGTTTATGTCGATCTACGTATAAAGTATAGAAAAAATGTAAATGTAAAAACAGTACAACACAGTACAAAACAGCAAGACATTAACTGCAATTACATAAAAATTGTGTAAATTATATAAATCAAAAGAGGTTAAGAGTTATACAAATAAAAGGCATTCAATAAATATAAAGATTTTTGTCCTTTTTTTTCCACTAAGAAAGTATTTAAATACATTAACACATTCACCATCTCATGGAATGCTATCAACAACTTCGTGAGGTGGCAAAAACAAGGATCACTATCATTATTCTAAAATCAAGTAAACCAACTCAGAAGGGTTAAGTGGTTTGCCCATTACCTACCTATTAAGTCACAAAACCCAGTCTAGACCTGTGTATTCCCACACTACATTATTCTGGTCTCTATATAATAATCCTTACCCACTTCAGAGTATAAGGATGGGTTAATATGCCTCTTACCAGAATGTCAGCTTCTAAAACACTGAACACATCTAATTTGTCTTTATTGTACCAGCGGTTAATCTAAGCCAAGCGTAGGTTCAGGAAAACATGAATGGACGGACAAACAAAATACACCCAGTTGTGACTCTGTTCTGCGTGTTTTCCACTATATATTACAATATTCCTCCCTCTACTGGTACAGATTTCATTTCTGGCACACACTAAATACTGACAGCCAAATAATAAACACTCTCTACATCTACCATGCCAATCTTCCAAATGTGCTTAGCCATAAAACTATGTATATTAAAACACATGACACCAGCCTGAACCAACCAGAATTAAGTACATGTAATTGACACTGAATGTGTCCAGGTCCTTACCCACTGCTTGTACTGGAATTCTGATAGAAGTTTGAGATCATGTGCCTTCCTGAATGCAACCATGGTTCTTTCCAGCCTCTGAAATCAGAAAAACATCTCTCAGTTCATCACAAAGCTCCCAGCAGGGGTCTTTGGCCTCTGACAGGAACGAAAGCAGTTTTACACCTTTCTGAGAATTGAAAGAAGGGACAGAGGTGGTTTCACTTATGATTAAATGATCTGGGCAGTGGCACCAAGCACAACCCAGGAAGAGAGGACCTCCTTACCTGGTGGCCAGAACTAGGGCAAAGCAGACTCAGACCTTCAGAATGACAGGTCATTCACAGGACAAAGAGTGGTTATGCACCAAGTTCTTGGAAGCTGTCTCAGACCCCAAAAACCTGTGCCTATGTCCTTTCAGAAGACACTTTCTAGTCAGCCACTGTAACCACATAACAAAGTCAATACCTTCTCTCTGAGGTGCCGACTGCTTGTCTTCTTAGCAAACCTTTCCATGCAAAAGTTGATGTAACACTTGCACATGGCCTCTGGAAAAATCAGAGGGATTATGTTGATCAGACCAGCAATCCTTTTAGTTTAACAGTCATCGTACATCTTTTCTTTGAAGGGAAAACTCCTCTGAGGAAGAGTTTAAACTGGTTTAGTCTGGTGAAAAATATAAGTTATTCTGATTACAGCCTATCAAACATCTCAAATACTGAGGGCAAACAACTGAGTAGTGACATAAATACAAAAATTAAAAGTCTTATCCATGTCATGCACCCTTTACCTTTATTTTCCAATATTACAAAATTATCAAGTAAATCTATAATAGAAGATAATTAAGTAATGATAATGAAACAACCTTCTGAATGATCACATCCTAAGTATCATTTATTTCCCCAAATAAATGAACAAATGCCACAGCTATCGAGGAAGGTCATAAGAGAAAGAACAAGTTGGAAAAGCCAGGCACACTGTAAACTACCACAGAGAGGTTCCAGAAATGGATTCTGGTCATGGGAATGGAGCTTCAGGTTCATATTCAGGAACACCGTTACTCCTCAGCACACAGGGCCTGGTGAAGCTCACCTGTACGCAGAGTCTTCACCGCCTCTTCATACACAGCACAGCACCTCTCCTCCCGGCGGCCCACCTCTGCCACTTTGGTTTGTTTCGTTGTGGGCGGCTCTTCTCCTGGCTGTGACTCGATCTCTAATTCTCGGCGGGCCACATAATCCCAAGTGAGGGGGTCGTCTGTATGCAGAGCCTGAAGGCTGAAAAATACTGCCATCAACCTAGGACATAAGATTAACTCAGAACGTCAAACAGAGAGACAGTCCCGATGCTCTGAAAATGTACCCAGGACACCCCTTTAACAATTCCAGCACCAAAAGGGTCATTTCCCAACAGGCTCCCCAGATGTCTTCACCCTCACTATGTAAATGTTGTCAATGGATCAGAGCTGTCACACACTTGTTAGTTTCAGATTGTTTCAGACATCATTCACAAATGTTAACTTGTAGGTTAGCTCTCAAAGTCAAACCAGCAGGTATGTGTGACAAGATACCTGGTTCTCGAGCCCAAGAAAACCTTATCATATCTAGACTCTTGATTTTCTCTAATAGAAGGAGCCTAATCATGTACCGAAACCCTAAAGGTATCCACAGAGCAAACTGATCCAAGTTCTCTCTTATCTCCTACGAAAGTAAGAGTCCTATTAAGGGTGAAGTACCCACAAGGTAGGCTGCAAATAATTCTTCAACCATATAACCAGACATTAAAAGAATAATGTCTGGGGCTTCCCTGGTGGCGCAGTGGTTAAGAATCCGCCTGCCAATGTAGGGGACACGTGTTCAAGCCCTGGTCCGGGAAGATCCCACATGCTGCGGAGCAACTAAGCCCACGCACCACAACTACTGAGCCTGTGCTCTAGAGCCCACAAGCCACAACTACTGAGGCCACGTGCCACAATTACTGAAGCCCGCACGCCTAGAGCCCGTGCTCGGCAACAAGAGAAGCCACTGCAATGAGAAGCCCGTGCACCGCAACGAAGAGTAGCCCCTGCTCGCCACAACTAGAGAAAGCCCGCACGCAGCAACGAAGACTCAATGCAGTCAAAAATAAATAAATTAAAGAAATAAATTTAAAAAAAGAATAATGTCTGATTACCTGCAGCACTCAACTATAAACATTCCTGAGTACAACTCTCATCTTAAGGACAAAAGACATGCCAGGAAAGCAGGAATATAGATTTTTATATAAGCTATAGGACATATTTCTTATTGAACAAAGGCAAACTATTTCCCAAGGGAAGCCAGTAAGTGAGTCAAACAACTTCTCCAAAAATACACTTTTTATGTATACATAAAATACTATACAATAGTCCTAAAACAGCTTTCTTCCAAGGATTTTGTATGGTATCTTCTTTCCCCCTTTCTAAATACCCAACTTCAAACCCTTACCACAAGATCAAAACAGACATATTCACTTTTCCACTATTTTACTTACTCATCATAAATTTCTCTTTGCAGATCTTTGGCAAAGTCGAATAGCTGTGCAATTGAAAGCAGTGACACATGAAATTCTGCACCTAAAATTTAAAAAGCGGGGGAGGGGAGTAAGACTCTAAAGGAGCACTTTCTTAAAGTACTGGAGTTAGTTTTGGTTTTTTTATAAAATGGGAAGTAAGATACAACAAAAAAATCACCCACTATACAAGCAAAGTCATTATTAACATTTGAGTATTCATTAAGGACTTTATTCTAAGCATCTTTAGGACACAAAAGAATGTACTAAATCATTTACTCTTTTCAACTCCCCACATGATTTAAGTACTCAAAAACTTATTGAAATGTTCAGTTATAATCTAAGGGGAAATAAGCCTTTTCTGAAAGAATCGGGGCACTATTCCCTATAATCAGAGTTTTATACACATTCTAACAGAAATTTTCAAAATAGGCTAAAGGTTCCTCATTATAAATTGAATGTTTCACTTTCCCATCATAAATAAATTTTCAAAGGATACCTACTTTTAATTATGTTTACAGAATTTTTGTAGATGATCCTTGCCAACTCGCCCATAAGGATTTCTTCAGCATACTCGAGATTCCCCTAAAGAGTATGATATTAAACAACTGAACGGGTAATGCCAGTAAGTAGAAATAGTGCTAGAATGAAAATTAACAATCCTAGACTACCTGTGCCACATGACCTCTGGCAAATCACGTCTCTCTCTGGGCCAGTTCCCTCACTTGTAAAATGTACAGCTTGAATAAGATCACTGATCTTCCACTGTATTCTCAGGCTCCCAGAGTTGTAGCAAGATTACACGGCTTAAGGCCTCACTCTCTACCTAGACCAGAATAGGTCAAGTTTTACATGCCACGTTCACCCTTCTGTGTAAGATTTTATTTGGATAAAAAAGTTCAAAGCTGGTAACCACAATAACAGGTGATAGTGAAGTTCTTTTTTCAGCTCTAATATTCTCAAACTTGTTTCTTTAAACTTACTCTGTCACATAAAAAATTACATAAAAAGAAAAAGAAAGAAGGCTAGGAATCACACGTTTCACAACCTTTCTTGAGCTCCTTCGACCCATTAACATATCATTTAATGAGATCATAAAGAACAGTATGTAGCCATTCCATCAGTAATAATTTCAAGGACCACTCCAATTAGTCCAAATATCTATTTTTAAAGCACAAAATTCCATTTTTATTACTAAGCCCATTTTAATTAAATCAATGCAAGACATTTAAAAGTTTCAAAATATTAAGTTGGAAAGAAAAGTACATTCTAAAGATTTTCTTTTTTATTCCCACTTTGTCTCCAAGACCTGAAACCAAGAGCCACCAGGCAGTCAGTCGCGTGGTGCTGGAACTGCTGTGGCACTGGAATGGAACCCGCCAGCCACGGGCAGACCGGCAAGTCACGAACAGTGCTCCTAAAGATTTTCTGTTACTCCTAAGCAGGTTCAAAACACTATATCTTGTTAACAAGTGACAATACATTAGGATCTTACCACATCCATCTTGGCTTTTTCAAACTCTTGCTTTTCCTTCCTCAGTTTCTCAGCATGCATCAGCTCCATCCTAAAATACTAACACAGAAGGGAAATAATGAACTGAAAACCTTTGGAGATAATTTTTTAATTAGAAATATATAACATGCTTCTTTTTACTCATAAATATCAGATCTGGGGAAGTGTGGAGGGAGTGTTATAATCTATCTTGTTATGAAACTAGCTGACGTTGATGAGGCTTTGTTTTTTTTTTTTTTGGTCGTGCCACGTGTCTTGCAGGATCTTAGTTCCCCAACCAGGGATAGAACCCGGGTCCCTGCTGTGACCACCAGGGAATTCCCTCTCCTGAATGTTTCTATACAAACATATGGTTAACACATAATACAAAGTTGGATTTGTCCAGAATTTTTAATACTTTGAATTCTGTGTTACAAGACATATTAAAATGACAAGTTTAAAAACGATGTTTGGGCTTCCCTGGTGGCGCAGTGGTTGGGAGTCTGCCTGCCGATGCAGGGGACACGGGTTCGTGCCCCGGTCCAGGAAGATCCCACATGCCGCAGTGAGCCATGGCCGCTGAGCCTGTGCATCCGGAGCCTGTGCTCCGCAACGAGAGAGGCCACAGCAGTGTGAGGCCCGCGTAGCACAAAAAAAAAAAAAACAATGTTTATATTCATTAACCCAAAAATTCTGCTTCCAGAAATCGATCATAAGGAAATAATCCTAAATACCTAGAAGTTTCATACACAAGGGTATAAGAGCAAATAACGCAGACAATCTAAGTGTCTAAAAGTAGGGAAAGTAAAATATATTATAAAAGAAGCAGACTGGTGATGCGGCCATAAAACAGTTACAATAATTTAGTAATGGTGCATCACATTTCTAGTGATATTCTACTTTGTTTTTAAAGCTGGCTATAAAATTTTGCATGTAACACAATTACATTATGTAAAAAATGTGCACAGGAAAAAAGCCTATGAAGAAATGTTAATAGTATTTGTCCTCAATCAGTCACACTGTTTCCTTTTCTGTGCTTTTCTGGCTTTTTTCCCCAAGATTTTCTACAAAGTACATATTACTTTTAGAGTGTAAAATTTAAAAAAAATTTTTTTTTTAACAAATGCAACTATCAGAACAGATAATGTATATCTCAAAACGTGACTTGGAGATACCTGGAGGTTCTCAAAACCCTTTCAGAGGGTCTACAAGGTTAAAACTATTTTCATAATAGTATAACATGTTATTTGCCTTTTTCACTCTTATTCTGTCAAGAGTTTAAGGTTTTTCAGAGGCTATATGATGGGTGCTATCGCCCACAATGAATGCAAAAGCAGAGATGAGAATATAGCTTGTCTTCTATTCAGTCAGATATTCAGGAGATTAGCAAATATGTAAAATAAGGCCATTCTTCTCTTTAAACTTTGTTTCAGAAGAGTTTTTTTCATTTAAAAATAAGTAACCTATATTGACATGTAATGGGTTTATTATTTTAAGTGAGTATTTTTGACTTCTTGGTTTTAATCTTCAATTAAATATTTAATTTTCAAATAAAAATTAACAGATAACCCACATAACGAAAGATCCTTGGGGATTTTGGTAATTTAAGATTGTAAAGGGGTCCTAAGACCAAAACGTTTGAATACCACTAATATAAATTAATATATACTAACATGGGACTATATTCGTGATGTATTTAGGTAAAAATATAGAACACAAAAATGTGTAGTAGAATCCCACTTTTCAGAACAAAGCCTGTTTTAAATATCTGTAATATGCATAAAAGTATGGGAGGTAAAATTATGAATACTTTTTCTGTTACTTTTTTCAAAAAACTGCTGTCTCTGAACCATTTATAATAAATAAATTCTATTTACTTTTGATAAGAATAAGCAAAAAATCGATTTCCATTTTAGAAAATACAAGTCTAGGCAATTGTGAAAGCCTCCAAAAAACATAAACAATAACACCATACAATAGCACTCTAATAGCAGGGATGACTGATTCTTATAATAGTTTCTCAATAAAAATAATAAAGGCCACAAAGAACTGTCTAACAGAATATGAAGAGAAAGGACGCAAGACTATAAAATAAAACATTAAATTACTACAAAACCAAAATACAGTTGAGACAGCTACAAAACCTATTAGCTTTAAGACCCATCACACATAGGGGTCTTAATGAGGGTCTCCCTCATCACACAGGGCTTAATTTTCCTTTGAAAGTTCAACAGTAGTTTCTCCCTTATTCTGACAAACACCTCAGAAAAGGGTGCAGTTTCAATAATAGGTCATTTCTAGCATTTGTCGGGGTTTTTTAAAATTAAGTCTGGCTATCATTCATTGTTCTAGTGCACCCCTCTAAGAGGGAATAAGTCCACCAGGAGGGGAAGGAAATATCTATCTCAAGAAAACTAGATGAAGAGAATAAAAACAAAGTGGGAAAAACAGCAAGGGAAGCCAAAAGAAGCAGGAAGGAGATGGGAGGGGAGAGCAGGAGAAGGGGAGGGGAATAAATGAATGAATGAATGAATACATACATACAGAGATATAAAGATGGCTGAACCCTGACCCTCAAGTAAAGAAAGGTAGGGTCCAGTTCCCTATCCCTCCCCACAGTAATGGACAGGTAGGAGTTCCAATCTCTCACTGAAAACCTGGAAGATGAGCAAAGTCAGCACCTACTACTGGCCAAGAAATACCCTTCTGACCCCCTTTCCCCAGCAGCTCCCCTACTTATTCCTAGTCTCCATAAATCGAAGCCTTTTTAACTTAATAAAGTATATACATCTCCAGAGGACCAAACTAAGACATGACGCTCACCTTATGTTCACACACACTCACCTCTTGATAAAGTTTCGGGCACTCTGGATGAAAGCGCAGAGCCCGAAGAAATAGTTGTCTTGCACTTTCTGAAGACAAGCGATCTTCCATTTCCCATTTGGCCGCCATAATCCACAAGGCTGTAAGTGAAAAACATCAGACTTCATTTCAATAAAGTAATCAAGTCAGGTATGAAAAGACCAATGCTCCAATTTTGATACCCAAAGATCTTTTCTTTAAAATCTTATCAAAAGAGGAAGAGGATGGAGATAGGGAATTTCTAATGGTTATCTGTAAAGTATTGTTGCTTTATCTAAAATTTAGAGTGTTCTAAACCAAATCTGTAAATGTTAATATCTGTGGGTACTTATGTGCCCGTTACTCTATTCCATCAGATCTAAGGTCAACATCATCATTAACTCACATACAAATTTTTAATGTCTCAAAATGCTGGAAAAAATTGTGCATCTTAGAGTCAGTGAAATAAATTATTTTGCTCTTTTCTCTGTATTTAAAGTAGTTGATAGTTTTTCTCAAATGACTCAATTTTTAAAGTAAATTTTTTATTGTACCTACTGGGAATAAAGTCTTCAAACAAACAAACAAAAAACCTTTGTCCTTCTACATAAGAAATTAACCTTGAGGTAACATTCTAGTTATCTCCCTAGAAACTTCATAAAGATCAGCAATTACCAGACACAGAGAATGGATCTGAGGACACAGGGAGGGAGAAGGGTAAGCTGGGACGAAGTGAGAGAGTGGCATGGACACATATACACTACTAAATGTAAAATAAATAGCTAGTGGGAAGCAGCCGCATAGCACAGGGAGATCAGCTCGGTGCTTTGTGTCCACCTAGAGGGGTGGGATAGGGAGGGCGGGAGGGAGATGCAAGAGGGAGGGGATATGGGGATATAGGTATATGCATAGCTGATTCACTTTGTTATACAGCAGAAACTAACACACCATTATAAAGCAATTATACTCCAATAAAGATGTTAAAAAAAAAAAAGATCAGCTATTACCAGGCAAGATTGCTTTTGGTAAAAATGACCCACGGTTTGTAACTGTGTCTGGACGAGGAGGGCTATCAATGGTAGACAGCCACTGCTCTGGGCTTTCTTGAGCATGTGACTCCTGAAACTGAGCACAGTTCACAGATATAATACCTGGAAGTTGCACCCATCCAGGGGTCCTCTACGCCAGTGTGGCTCCTCTGCCCACTCCCATGCTCTCATGCCCTCCCACCAAAGACAAGCCTCTGAACGGCTGACAGTACTAACGCTGTCTTGTTGTATCCTTCGGAATCAACCGGTGCCAAATGTAGCCGATTTTGAGTCTCGTGCGCTGTAAACCTAATACTCCAGAACAGACACTGAAGCACCTTCACTATAAAATATCGTACTGTTTACACAGTGTTCACAAGAGAAGTCCTTCTCTTACAAAACTTGAGTACCTACTCTGTGCTAATCGCTCTTGTAAAATCTGTATTAATATTTTCCCCTTTATGTTTCTGAAATCCTCAGACTTGACTGCCTCCAAACAGAATTCCCCTCAAAGGACTGAAGAGTTTCCTTCACCATCAGCTAAAAAGAAACTCAGTCCTTCTTGCTCACAGATACAATACCTGGCACAGTAACTAGTTCACAGTAGCAGGGATGAACTAAGAGGCAGCTATTCAGGAATAAAAACTGCTGAGGCCAAGTTCATATGCTCAAGTTCTCAAAAGAATTCTCTTAGGTTTAATCAAGCAAAATAAATTCCAAAATGGCTTGAGTCTACAAATAAGGTAGGAAAAGAACTGACAAGGATTTCACCATACCTGGCTTGTTCGAATGAATGGCCAACATGGCAGAGAATACCTTGCTAAGTTGAACTTTGGTAGCCTGTAAAAGAAGAAAAATTCTACTTCCTGCACAGCAAAATCATTGCTATTAAACTCTTAAGTGATCTGCACTGTACCCTCACCAACTATGAACTCCAATGAGGCGACATCTGCTATTGCTAAGGACATATAAACAAATAGATTCACTCAGGGTTCTCTTCTACCTAAACCACTTAAACATTTTAAATATCTAAAAAATGTTTTCAACTTTACTGAACATATATGCATAAAGACCCTTTTCTTTTCAGCTGATATGGAAGCCATTTATATAGTCATTCAAATATGCAACAGCCTTCTTGGGTTCTTTTCCCATTTGTTAACCTTACACACCTTTGGAGAAAACATGGAGTTCAATAGAGTCAAGGATGAGGTTTAAAATGCAGACTAACCAAAAGCAGGAAAGAGGGACCAAGACAGAGCTGCCCAATACTCACCCACTTCTTACAAAAGACTACATAAGACAGCCAAAGTTGAACATCATCCTGCAAGAAAAGCAATGGAGTAAGTTGCCTGAGTTTGAATTTTATATACAATACACCTTTGCATTAATTTTGTTTGCAACAGAGGCAGATTTCAGAAAATCCAATGTGCCACATCCCTCAGCCTATTAGGCTGTTCCTTACCCGCCTTAGATCTCTTAACCATGACAACTTGTTCTGTCCCCCCACTCCCACCTACTATGATCTAAGACAAAATTTATCATCTATCCAATTTGTTCAATGCACTTCTGAAATGGTCTCAATCAGAGGCAGCAAACTAAAATTTGTCATTCCCAAGAATCCAAAGTACTTCCCATATAATATATCTCGGTCCCAGAACCAAACTTGAAGAAAACCAAGTTACTGAGGTGCTGCACCTACTCTAACCTTATCTTCCACCTCCAAGTACCCCAGCTCGGGGTACTTTACTTAGAGACATATCCAAATCCTAGACAATTTTCTGATCCTTAAATATGAATCAAATCCACTGTTTTCATGTTTTCAGCATCATTCTCACAGACTAACTCTAAGGCAATGCGATCAATTTTCTTAATGGTTTCGTAAGTGGTTTCAAGTCATGATATTATCATTAGAATAAGTATTGAGATACCCAAGATAAGAATCCACAACCATACATTTGAATATCCATATTCACAATACGTAGAATACACATCTTCACATCCCTTACAGCTAAGGGCACTCTGAACACATACTTTCCACTTGGCTGACGCACGTCGGAAGACACCTTGTACCCGGTGTACGATAGAATTTTCAATCTCATCCTTCTTAAATGAATACCCAATACGCTAAAAAGGGACATTAAAAAAAAAAAGCCTCAGTTTAATCCCATTTATCCAAAGCAGCATTCCCAGTTGATCTTTAAACAGTACTGGTAGAGAAAGCAAATAATTACAAGTATCATTATGAGCGCACCACCACACAATTATCAATGCCAACTACTTCCCAAACCCAAGTTCTAGCTTTGCAGTCACACTATTTAATTCTATATATTTTTCCAACTTCCAGAAAATCATCTACTTACAACCCGTCTTCGCTGGATCAGTTCCAAAAGATTGATTTCATACTATGAAAGAAAAACATACAAAAAAAGAGAAAACAAGAAAAAGTATAACTTTTTATATAGAGGAGGCGCATTTAGTCAAAATCATAAAGTAAATAAAGATCAAGAACACAAAACAGAAAATAATTTGCTATCAAGAAACCTAATTTACAGTAAATGTCTAGCATTCACTAAAAATTCACCTTACATCTGCAAAACTCAAAAATACATACATTAGCATGCATCTAAACATCTTAGATACAAAGAAAGCACGTTACTAAAACTCTAAGACTTCTAAGATTTACAATATCAATCTAACTTCCTCGTCTACAACGGTGTGTTCAGACTTTTAGGAAACTAACCATTCAAAAATTTTAGCTGACGCACAAGCAAATAAAGCAGATAAACAGGGTTGTACTAGCTGAAACAGGGCACCTAATTGGCTCTCCCTACCCTTGCCTCCAAAGGACCACTGAGAACCTCTAAGACTCTCCAAAAACCACTACTATATAATTCCTCTCTAAGCTTGAAGACTACTAGAGACAGAAGGCACAGAACCTTACAAGATCGCCTGCTTCATTTTAAAACTGTCTTATGAAATATTTGAAGCATACAGAACACCCATGCAGCTACCACACAGCTATGTCAAAGCCTACATTTTACTATATTTGATTCAAAACGTTTTTAGAAATAAAACATTTCAAATAAAGGCAAAGCGCCCCATGTCTGATTCCACCCTTCTCCCTCTCCAGAGGAAATGATGATCTTGACTCAGGTGTTTATCGTTCACAAGCATGACTTCAAACTTCATTATAATGTTGTCTTGAATGCTTTTAAACTTTATACAACTGGTATCATACTGAATGAAACCATCACTCCATATTTTTACTGAGCATTTTGACTTTAGATATATCCCTGCTGTCATGTAGAATTCAAGTCCATTCATTTTAACTGCTGTATAGCATTTCATTATATGAACATGCAATTTACCTATCCTTCCTCCTGTGATGCGTATTTGTTTCCAATTTTTCTATTACAAAAAGCTGCAATTAATATTCTTGTACACATCTTCTTGTGGATATATCCAGGAACTTTACCACTAACATGTAAGCTCGTCAAGAACATGACTTCTGTCTGCTTAATTTATTGTTCTACCCCATCAGTGTCATGTACATAACAGGTACTCAATATACACTGTATGACTGAATGAATGGAATTGCTGGGTCACACAGTACATGCATCTTCAACTTCATGGGATATTGCCAAATTGCTCTTGAAAGTGGTGGGACAAATTATATGCTGATACTGTCAGTCTTTAAAACGTTTATTAATATGATGGGTATAAAGTAGTACTGCACCCTGGTTTTAATCAATACTTACCTGATTACTAACGAGGCTAACATCTTTTCAAAAGTTTACCAATGACTGATGTTTCCCCTTTGTGAACTGCATGTACCTATTTCTCCAGTTGTTTTCATTTTCTTTCCACTTGTTTGTCATTTCTTCTTGATTTGTAGTTTTTTACATATTCTAGATTCTGACTATGTTGCAAATATTTTCTCTCATTCTGTGGCTTATCTTTTTACATTATTTACGATGTCTATTTTGCACAGAAATTTTTACCTTTAACATAGTCAAATCAATCTTCTCTTTCATGGTTTGTGCTTTCACAGTCTTCTTCATTTTAAGAAACTTTTCCCTACCAGAATGTAAACTGGTACAGCCACTATGGAAAACAGTATAGAGTTTCCTTAAAAAACTAAAAACATAGAGTTGCCATATGATCCAGCAATCCCACTCCTGGGCATACATCCAGAAAACTATAATTCGAAAAGATACATGCACCCCAGTGTTCCTAGCAGCACTATTTACTATTTACCAAGACATGGAAGCAACCTAAATGTCCATCGACAGATGAATGGATAAAGAAGATATGCTATATATATGTAATGGAATACTACTCAGCCATAAAAAAGAATAAAATAATGCCATTTGCAGCAACATGGATGGACCCAGAGATTATCACAGTAAGGGAAGTAAGTCAGAAAGAGAAAGACAAATACCATATGATATCACTTATATGTGGAATCTAAAATATGACACAAATGAACTTACTAACGAATCAGAAACAGACCCACAGACATAGAAAACAAACTCAGGTTACCAAAAGGGAAACAGGATGGAGGAGGGATAAGTTAGGAGTTTGGGATTAGCAGATACAAACTACTATATATAAAATAGATAAACAACAAGATCCTACTGTATAGCACAGGGAACTACATTCAGTATCCTGAAATAACCCATAATAGAAAAGAATATGAAAAATATGTATACATATGGATAGCTGAATCACTTTGCTGTCCACCAGAAACTAACACAACATTGTAATTCAACTATACTTCAATTTAGAAAAAAAAAAAACCTTTCCCTACCTGAAGTCATTCATATTTTTTTGTAGAAGATTTAGTTTTCCCACATTTATCTATTCAATTCCATAGGAATCTATTTTTGCATGAGGAAGGGATCTAATTTTATGTTTTCAATGTGGATAATCAGAATCTCAATATAAAGTGCCACTTATGTCTCATAGCAAGTATATATGGTTGTGTGCAGGCAGAGGGGGTATACATGTAAGAGAGGTGTGTATGTGAGTTTTTATATCAACTTATTTCAATTTGTGCTCTAAAACTAAACAAATCAACCTATTCCACACATAGCTCTTCAAATATATGAAGAGTGAAATTATTTGCCACTTCTTAAGTCTCCCTAAGGTTATACATCTCCATTTCCTTCAATGATTCCTCCCAGAACAAGGTTTACGTCCTGGCTGCCTTCTAACTAAAGTCTTCTTAAAATATCAAAGTCCTTCTTAAGATGTCATCCTGAGCTGACAATGCTCCAGACATAGTCTGACAAATGCAAAATATTTTTTCAAACCAACGTCTTCTGAGTGCCTACTGTTTGCAACCTCCTCTGCTCAGCTAACTTACCCAACACTCTACTTCTGTTCATGTAATCACTTAGATTATATGTTTTGACATGACATACTTCTTGATCTATTTTGATATAGCAATCTACTGAGCTTTAGGACCTCCTTCAAATACAAGATTCTTAGCCAGGTCTCATACATTGTTCATTCAGTAGGTTTTTTTAAAAGCTAAACTTAGAACCTTTTATAATGTTTATATTAGTGTTAAAGTATAAGATTTATTTGTTTTGGTTTTTAATTTTATTTATTTATTGGCTGCGTTGGGTCTTCGTTGCTGCACGCGGGCTTTCTCTAGTTGTGGAGAGCGGGGGCTACTCTACATTGCGGTGTGTGGGCTTCTAATTGCAGTGGCTTCTCTTGTTGTGGAGCACGGGCTCTAGGCGCGCGGGCTGCGGTAGTTGTGGCACACGGGCTCTAGAGAGCAGGCTCAGTAGTTGTGGAGCACGGGCTTAGTTGCTCCGCGGCATGTGGGAACTTCCCGGAGCAGGGCTCGAACCCATGTCCCCTGCATTGGCAGGCAGACTCTTAACCACTGCGCCACCAGGGAAGTCCCAAAGTAGAGGATTTATAACATCTTATTATTGGATTCTTTCTGAATCCTGATTTTTATCATCCAACACATTATTCTCTCCCACTGAAAACTGATCTAGCATGTGTGTGTGTGTGTGTGTGTGTATATATATATATTTTTTTTGGGGGGGGGTTGCTGCGTTGGGTCTTCGTTGCTTGTGCATGGGCATTCTCTAGTTGCGGCATGCAAGCTCTAGAGTGCAGGCTCAGTAGTTGTGGCGCACGGGCTTAGCTGCCCCATGGCACGTGGGATCTTCCCAGACCAGGGATCGAACCTGTGTCCCCTGCATTGGTAGGCGGATTCTTAACCACTGGACCACCAGGGAAGTCCCAAGCATGTATATTTTATCTTCAATCAAATCTTCCATTCATTTACAGGACTGAAGAATCTTGCAGCGTACCTCACCTCTCTCTAAATCGACAGACCTCAGGCACATAAGCATTAACTTCCTAACCATGTGCTATCATCAAACTCACTTTCCTTTATTTTTCCCCACAAGACATAATTGATCAAACCTCTTGCTGAAATCCTGATACACTGGGTCTTTGGCAGACTCTGATCTACTAACCCGATAGAAGAAAAAAATGTTCAGTTTGCCAAGGACCAAAGCCTTAGTGGAGAAACACTATTACCAAATTACCTCTATTCCTGTTCAAAAATTACCTGTCTAATCATCAGTTCCAGAATTTTGTAGGAAACTGACATCAAGCTCACTATTCCATAACTGATTTTACATTTGTGAGGGGATTAAAAAGTAATAAAATTATTCACTTACTTGAACATAATTGATAAAGTCTTCCTTAAAAAGAGTTCTTCGCTGTATTCTGTATTCTAGATCTGAAGCCTTTTTAATGATAGCCCTAAGGAGAAAGCCATTTAAAATGTAACACTTGAAACAAGAAGTTAAATAAATAACTTTGGAATTTTTAGAGTTTATTTTTAATATATTTGAAACATCTATTTGCCAAAATATATAATTCCCAAATAATTATCCTTCATAAGCAAGTACATATTTTCTTTTTATAAATTTATTTATTTTTATTTTTGGCTGCATTGGGTCTTCGTTGCTGCCTGTGAGCTTTCTCTAGTTGTGGTGAGTGGGGTCTACTCTTCCCTGCTGTGCAGGGGCTTCTCATTGCGGTGGCTTCTCTTGTTGTGGAGCATGGGCTCTAGGCACGCAGGCTTCAGTAGTTGTGGCTCACAGACTCTAGAGCGCAGGCTCAGTAGTTGTGGAGCACGGGCTTAGCTGCTCCACGGCATGTGGAAACTTCCTGGACCAGGGCTCGAACCCGTATCCCCTGCATTGGCAGGCAGATTCTTAACCACTGCACCACCAGGGAAGTCCCCGTATTCTCTTACATAATTACCTCTGTGTTCTTTTTTATTATTATTATAAAGTATAGCTGATTTACAATATACTAGTTTCAGGACTTCTGTGGTCTTAAGGGCATGAAGATGTACCTTAAAACTTTCATGAAAATCACGTCAATCGATTGCCAGGACCACTGACATTCCCACCAGCAAAGTAAATAATCTTAAGTAGTACTTTACATTATTTATATGTGGTATTAGTAGAGATTTCTTTTCCTCCAAATTCAAGTCAATTGGGTTTTAATAATAATCAAATTTCTTTCCTAAATTCCTCTTATTTCTGAATTTTCAACAGGTAGATTTAAAAAAAAAAAAAAACCTAGATTGTCTCTACCTATATCACTACTGCAGAGGGCTTATGGGAGAAGACTCACTGTATTTAGGTAAGGGATGAACTAAATACAGAGTCCACTCTTATTAAAGAGTCCACAGTATGTTGCGTTTCATAAACAAATGTTTACTTTAAGGTTCCCATAGCCACAGTACTACATTCGCAGTCATTGTAAAATGAAGAAATAGTCACAGTAAACTATTAAAAACTATTATACAAATTAATGAGTAACAACTATATACTAGTTGTTGGCGAAGCCCTGGGGTAAAATATAAAATCGAATTAAATGATCCCCATCTTCAAGTCTTGTTAGAATTATCTACTCCTCCTGGGCTCCCACGGCTCTCTGTTCACATCTCTAGGGCAGTACTCTACTACAATCAACTTACAGTACGCTGCACTGTGATCAAAATGTTTCACTTGTCTGTCTCCCCCACCATACTGTGTCAGGGCACCTAGCTCTTGACGGGCGGGTATCCTGGTTTTATCCCCTTTATAGCCTCAAAACCTCCTCCATGAAGAGCTGTCTGTATGTTTGAGGGGTAAATGGACGGATCACCTTGCAATGAATGAGAAATTAATTCTGGGCATCATCAGAATCTGGAAATGGGCTTCTACCACATTAGAAAATATAAACACAACCCAAGTGCCCCCTATCCCTGCCCCCCGCCACACACACGCCCCAGCCTCCCCTCTCTACCCGCCCCAGCCCTTCCTCTTCCTCCGCTCTCTCACTTAATCTCCGCACGACTGAACAGTCCAATGCGCTCCAGCTGTTGCAATTCGGGGAGTCGATCCTCTATGCGTTCCTGAATTATCTCCGCCATGAGGTCGAACTCTACAACCCGGCAGAGACCTTCTCACAGCCAACACGCGCAGGAAGCGCCCCCTCTCTATTCCGGGGACCCGGCCTAGACGCTCGCACGTGCTGACGTAACGTGCGCCCCAGGTCCCGCCTTTTCCGCTTCCGCCGCCTGGCCCTTGGACAGGGAGCCCTGGCTCTTGCAGCCGCTGTCTCCCCCTGGCGACTGACTGTGGGTTTGCAGCGAGCACCGCCCCCCTTCTCTGGAGGACTCAAGAGGACGGGAGTCGAGGGGTGGGGCCAGGATGGGGGCGGGGCTCAGTGCGCGGGATCTGGGATCGCGAAAATCACCTCGGGTCTAGAGGGGTTACCTGAAAGGGGCGTGAAATGCATTTTCTGCAAGATATTATCTCCTTTTATTCTGATTTCCAACACCAAGAACCAAAATACAACCAAACCGGGACTTCCCTGGTGGCACAGTGGTTAAGAAGCTGCGCTCCCAATGCAGGGGACCTAGGTTCCATCCCTGGTCAGGGAACTAGATCCCACGTGCGTGCCGCAACTAAGAGTTTGCATGTCACAACTAAGGAGCCCACAAGCCACAACAAAGACCCAGCGCAAATAAATAAATAAATAAGTACTTTTTAAAAAATACAAACAAACCGAGGGGAAAGGATAGAGGATATCGTAAAATTATAGTAAACATTTCAATGAGGCGTAATGAAAATTGTAGGGGGTGCTAAAATGGATCAGGCTGTCCCAAACACTATGTCTTTGCTTTCAACTAGATTTAGTAAACCAGTGTGATACTGGTTTTCCATGTGCCAATTAGACGGCTGGTTAATTTTTAAATGGGGAGACATTTTTATTACTTAAAACACTATACTGGCTTTGTAGATGCAGTCTTTCAAAATACGGCCCTGGGTGGGTATCAGAAACTGTATTTTTTTTAGAAGAGGGAATCTTGGTATTGAAAAGTTTGGGAGTTACCCAAAGAAGAATCAATAAGATATAGACCCTCCTTAAACCTTTGCCCAAGCAACTTAGCATTTCTAAGGGAACCGTCAGACAACCGCGCTTGAAAGCGACATTGCTGGTGTAATTACTAAACCTAAAATATTAACTACATGGTTCAGTTTTTTTTAAGTTCTGGAAGATGATTTAAAAAACCAAAGCTGGAGTTCTTGCTAGACCTGTTTACTTCAACATTGGCATTAGCACCTTGATCCTCCGTGTGATTTATTAAAGAAGAATATATGCTTAGCAAGAGTTCCACCCTTGACCCTTGTGCCTTTCCTTTCCACTGGTCTCAGAATTTAGGCTAAGGTTGGCTTGATTCTTGATCCCCTCAGCTCTAAGACATGAGGGAAGTGGATGTAAAACAAAGATGGAATTTCTTTGTAATAGGAAAGTCTTTAGGGGCCTGTGTTAACAGTAAGAGCAGGAATGCCACTAGAAAGTAAGGTCCATATGGGCAGGTGATTTTTGTTTGTTTTGTCTACTTCGATACCTGGGCACTTAGAACAACGCCTAAAATATAATAAGCACTCAATTAGTAAATTCATGACAGAATAAGAAAATGTACTAAATATTCTTTAGGTCCAAAGGAGTCAGCAAGCTCTGAGAGATTGTAATCTTTCCTTTCAAGGCAAATTTGATGGATAACTACATCAAATCAACCCAACTATAAACACTTTCCTCCCTTATTTTCAAATTTAGCTTCTATGCTTATCTTGCTCTAGGAATTATCATAACGGTAATGGCAAAGCCTTCTTGTGTCTCTTCTGTATCTCATAATAATAGCTATCACTTATTTTGGACTTACTATGTGCCCAGCTCCTATGTGCACTGTTCTAAGTTTCTCATATATTAACTCTTCTATTCCTATCACAAACATTTTAAAATATCAACACAAGAAGGAGCTCTTGAAGAGGTAAAAAGCACCTAATAGAGAAAGACCAATACAGCAGAAGAAACTGTGTTTGCATAATGGCCACTGGGTCTCAGAATCCTTAGCTGAGCACACCTTCTAAGTAAGGAACCCAAGGGCCTGAGAAAAAGTGCTCTTGAGTCTGGAGTTCTAAGGTGTACCTCAGAAAGCTTGACATATCTTTAGTCTTTTATTTGACCTTTAAAATTCACCATAGATGTCAGATTAGTAAGCAGGTACAGACTGGTAGGGGGCACAAGGGAGCCTTCTGGGTGCTGGAAATTTCTATATCTGATCTAGGTGGCCATTATATGAATGTATACGTATATAAAAATCCATCCATTGAGGTATACACTTAAGATTCATGCACTTGGGGCTTCCCTGGTTGCTCAGTGGTTAAGAATCCGCCTGTCAATGCAGGGGATACGTGTTTGAGCCCTGGTCCGGGAAGATCCCACATGCTGCAGAGCAACTAAGCCTGTGCGTCACAACTACTGAGCCTGCGCTCTAGAGCCTGCGAGCCACAACTACTGAAGCCCACGTGCCACAGCTACTGAAGCCCACGCACCTAGAGCCCATGCTCCACATCAAGAGAAGCCACCGCAATGAGAAGCCCGCGCACCGCAACGAAGGGGAGCCCCCGCTTGCCGCAACTAAAAGAAAGCCCGTGCGCAGCAACAAGGACCCAACGCAGCCAAAACTAAAATTAATTAACTAATTTTTTTTAAGTTATAAAAATTATTTTTAAAAGATTCGTGCATTTTATGAAAATTATACTTTAAAAGAAAAAATTAATGACCAGCTCTCTCTTTGAGGATATTGTTCTCTTCAAGAGCTTCAACTATTATTTTTAGGAGTGTGGCAGGGTCAAAATACTGAAACATGAAAGACCAAAGCCTTCTCCCTCTCTGAAAGAGTTCATCTGAATTTTGCATTCTAGCCCACAATAGATTAGTATTTGTTCGAATACAAATTATTGTGGGTTTTTCCCCAGCTTGTCAAGTAAGATTAATCCCAGAAAGATGTACCCTGCTCACCCCACGTTAGAGAAACACTTGGCCCCATTGCAATGCTCGCAAGACAGTTTGGAAAATAGTTAAGAGGGGTCTCAGTTAGGGTCCCAAGACAATCTTTTAAGGAGTCTGGCAGATGAACAGTAACCAGATGTTTGCAAATCAAGTTAAAATTTCTATTATGGCCCTCAAATTATTTAAATGTTAATTTCAAAGTAAACTTGAACTCTTCCCTAGAGTATTCATTGTCACGTCTGAAGATTAAGTTCACCAACAGCTCAGTGGTTAAAAACAGCAGAAAAGGGAATTCCTTGGCAGTCCAGTGGTTAGGACTCGGCACTTTCACTGCTGGGGCCTGGGTTCAACCCCTGGTTGGGAAACTAAGATCCTAGAAGCCGCATGATGCAGCCAAAAAAAAAAACAACAACAGCAGAAAAAGAAACATTCCTCTCTTTTTTTCATTATTATTATTGTTATTATTATTAGGTAAAGAGAAGTACCTAATTTCAGTGATAATGAGAGGAGAGACACCTGGAATCCCATCCGCCTACCTTGTTCAAAGTCCCCTGTCTGCTTCTCCCACACAGAGAACCCTGGTAGACTTCAAAGTCAGAGCAGAAGTGATAGACAAGAGTCTGGTCTTTGATGCCTAAGAACATCGTATCCCTCAGTTTGATGTGAATGCAAAGTATCTGTACCTTTCAAACCTTTCATGTTACCTCACGTTGCTAACAACAAAGCTGAAAAGTTTGAGGTGACACACATTAAAATATTTGCAACCAGGAACTTTTCATTTCTTTTTCTATCATATATAGCTTCTTTTACTTTGTGAACCACACTGGATAGTAAATTACTTCTGGCACGCAGCCTTGTCAGCTTGCCAAATTTCAACCGGAGCAAGTTTTTACAGCCGGGCTAATAAGCCCTGAAAATTAGGAGGTAAGTATAATGGAAATAATGACATGGTCTTTAACTGCAGGAGCCTAGAATGACAACGTGAGAGTCTAATAGATTCTACTTTTCAAAGTTTTTTTTTTTATTCTAGTGAAGTCCTTTTTAAAAATTTTAGGTTCTTCAAGTTCAAAACACATGTAAATGGAGTTTCTTTTAATTGGTGAAAAGCATTTTTGTGGGTTTTTTCCCCTGTGGCTTAAGTTATTGCTTTTTGCAAACTCGAAAAAAACAAAAACAAAAAGAAAACCAAGAGTATGGTAGTTTGAGGATAACAACCTACTATTAAAACGAACTAACATCTTGAAAAAACATGTTCGGAAATCATTGGCTTCCAGGATGGGGCCTGGCGATTGTTTGTATATGAAAACATTTCATCAAAACCATAGCTGATTAGTTAACATCAACTTTTTTTCAGTTTGCCCCCAATCCAGATAGAAACCCCAGTCCCTGCTAAGTAACTTTCAGGTCTTTACGGAACAAATCTTCAAAAGATAGAAAATTAATATCACATTTAATTTTTATCGCTGAAAGAAACAGGTAGTATCTATTGCAAGGTAGTATCCATTTCTCTCAATTTAATTCTTACATCCGTTCCCCTTTACAGTTTACAAATGACAAGGAAAATTCTTTTTCCCCTTCTCGTTCTGCCCTCCAGTTAGACCTGGACTGATTAGCTTCAGCATCCCATGCTCAGTCCCAAACTGTTTAAGCAAAGAAGAGGTCTGGAGTTGTGCGTGTTTTTTTTTAACTATACTAAAATAATATGGCCTTGCTCCAAAACTGCAGCTCTCTTATAGTTCCGCAACTATACTGTGCTGTTTTATACTTCTACTAACACCCACTATTCCCTGTGCCTGGGATGTCTTTGTCCCCTTATCCACTTGGCAAATTTAGTTCATGAAAAAAAAAAAAGGAAGCCTGCCCTTAATGCCCCGCCATCCCATCATCACCACCGATTTGTGTACTTATGTATATACATTTATATAAAGGGCTCAGTCTTCCTGTTTCGTTTTATTTTGTTTTGTTTTGGGCTACACCGTGAGGTTGGGGGATCTTAGCTCCTTGACCAGGGATTGAACCCAGGCTCCAGCAGTGAAAGTGCCAAGTCCTAACCACTGGACCGCAGGGAATTCTACTAAAGAGTTCAGTCTTTGAATCTCTTTTTCTCCATTCTCACTAATTATCTAGGTCCATAAAACAAGAAATTTATCCAGGTCCGTAACATCAGATGTCATCTTTCAGTGCTGTCCAATAGAACCCCAGGGATGATGGGAATGTTCCACACCTGCAGTGTCCAATACAAGAGCCTCAAGCCTCACGTGGCTGTTGAGTACGTGAAATGTGGCTAGAGCAACTGAGAAACTGAATTTTTAATGTCATTTAATTTAAATTTAAATTAATTTAAATTTAAATTGCCACATGTAGCTAGTGGCTGTCACAATGGACAGCATAGATCTATGTGACTTCCATATTTCTAACACCAGTTCATAACTGTCCCCTGAACTCCAGACTTATGCCAATATACCCAACTGCCTACTCAGTATCTCCACTTGCGGATCTTACAGGCATTTCAAAATTAGTACATTCAAAGCCAAGCTACTGATGTTCTCCCGCAGTATCTGCTCTTGCTGTAATCTTCTCCATCTTAGTTAATGGCAATTCCATTCTTCTAGTTTCTCACAACACAAACCTTGGAGTTGTCCCTGACTCCACATCTAATTCGTCAGCAATCCTCTCTGTTCTACAAAATATAGCCAGAATATGACCTCTCCCCAGCATTACTACTGCAATCATCCTAGCGTACACAGCCATTATCCCTCACCTGGATTATTGCTAAAGCCTCCGACTCTTGTCTCCCTGCTTTCTTCCTGGCCCTCTTGAGTCTGTTCTTAACAGGAGTCTATTCTTAAGAACAGCCAATGTTATTTTGTTAGAATATAAGTCGGACCACATCACTCCTCTGCTCAAAGCTCTGCAGTGGCTCTTGACTCAGTAAAAACTAAAACTCTTTCACAAGCCTAGAAACTTCCTACGATCTGGTGCCCTGCCCCTCCCTTTCCTTTCTGACCTTATTTCTCACCCGCTCTAGTTTCCTCCACTGCAGATACACTAGCTTCCTTGGTATCCCTCCACAGGGCAATGCAGGGCCTTTGCACTGGCTATTCTCACTGCCTGGAATTCTCTTATGCAGATAAATTCTTGGCTCATTCTTTCACCTCCTTCAGATCTTTCTCAAATATTACTCTCTTGGGGAAACTTTTCGTATTTAAAATTGCAGCTCCTATCCTCAACAATCCTTAATTCTACCTTCTTGCTTTTTTTTCCTCCATATCACTGATCACCATCCAACATATTACAGCAGTGTTTATTATTTGTGTCTCCTCAAGCTTACACTGAAACAGAAGATCCATGGAGCTGACATTTTTTGCTGTTCAATCTCCAGGGTTAGGCACATAGTAAGTGCTCATTACCTATTTGTTGAATAAATGAATGAATATTTGTGTAGTTTACTACTTAGTTTGTGCTGTAACTTTTTTCTTTAATCTACGTCTACCTTTTATAATACTGTGACTTCCATGACAAAGAGAAAAAATATTTTATTTATCTTCGAAGTCCCTAAAACCTAGCATTGGAAAACATTAGGTACTCAATAAACATTCACTGAAAAGAAACAACTCTACTAACACATACTATCTAAGAGTCACTCGCAGAGTTTAATATGCCCAAAACCCTTCCTGCAGGAAACTGATCTACCCACAGCTACTTTTTTTCTTACCACCTGACCCTGGGCAATTTGCCACTACTGCTCAGACCACAAGTAAGCTCCTGACTCAAGAACAACCCATCCATTGGCTGGCCAAAAACCTATAATGTACCCTGGCATGAAAAGATGAACTGAACTAACTTAACTCTCCCTCTTTGGATTCTGAATTAAGAAGTAAAAAGAGAATTACATGGGGCTTCCCTGGTGGCGCAGTGGTTGAGAGTCTGCCTGCCAATGCAGGGGAAACGGGTTCGAGCCCTGGTCTGGGAGGATCCCACATGCCGCGGAGCAACTGGGCCCGTGAGCCACAACTACTGAGCCTGCGCGTCTGGAGCCTGTGCTCCGCGACAAGAGAGGCCGCGACAATGAGAGGCCCGCGCACCGCGATGAAGAGTGGCTCTGCTCGCTACAGCTAGAGAAAGCTCGCGCACAGAAACGAAGACCCAACACAGCCATAAATAGATAAATAAATAAATAAATTTTAAAAAAATAAAAAAGAATTACGTGATGGGAACATGTGAGTTCAAACAAAAGAGAATCCAAGAATTAAAGTTGGAGCTTGAGGAGCCTGGCAAGGCAAAGTTGTAAGGAAGCAGAAACTGCATTAAGTAGAAACTATGAAATATAGAAAAGGCGGGGGCTTCCCTGGTGGCGCAGTGGTTGAGAGTCCGCCTGCCGATGCAGGAGACACGGGTTCGTGCCCCGGTCCGGGAAGATCCCACATGCTGCGGAGCGGCCGGGCCCATGAGTCATGGCCGCTGAGCCTGCGCGTCTGGAGCCTGTGCTCCGCAACGGGAGAGGCCACAACAGTGAGAGGCCCGCGTACCGCAAAAAGAAAAGAAAAGAAAAGAAAAGGCATACAGAGTAAAAGGGGATGGGGGAAGGAACACAGTACCTAAGAGAGAGTCACTGAATCCCATTAATAAGAGCACCCTGGAATGAGGATCCACAGACTCCGGCAGCTGAAGTCCCATTTGAACTGTTTTGAATCCAGTACTCTTGAAATTCTGGGCCCCTTCTTGCTCTCTGTGTCACTGACGATAATGCCCAATTGCTTGAGGTGCCTTAAAGAGATTGTCTCTGTAATTTACAACCCTCAACCTAACTAAAATACCATTCTTGGTTCATACAGTTGCTGTCACCTGTCAAAGAGTGAGAGTATTGCGTTTTCGTATTTTCTACTAAATGATACACTTGAGATGTTCTTCAGAGCCTTTGGCCATTGACCCTGTGAGCTTTGAACCTTTATTAGGAGGCACAGGGACGAATGTTCTCCTCAGAGCTGTTTGGCTTCCCTTAAAGTCACCCTCCTGTGGCAAGCCAGGAGCCACTTACACTGTGAATGTATCTTGCTTTAAACAGATTTGAAACTCTGGATTTACAGCAATAGATTATTATGGGGTCACTTTTAACAATCTTTTATTTATTTATTTTATCAGAAAAATCACATACTGTTAGAAATTCAAAGGCCATATTCTTTTCAATAGTGAGGATTTATGAACCACAAGAGAGCCACAAACCTCAGGTTCCCCTTGCTAACGTTTCAGGGACTACCATTGGCTTGGGTACACACAAAGCACCCAAGCAAAGGTGCTTTCTGCTTCCAAGACTTGGTCACAATCTTTCCCTTTTTCCTTCTCCATGAGTAGCCCTCCCCCATGGGTCCACACAGCTGCCACTACCCAAGGAAGCCACCTATTTCAAAATGCATTCACTACTTTGCTCAAGGGGCAGTGGGGCATCACTGTTAAGACAACCAGCTCTATTCTGAGTACATTTTGGCAGTATCTACCAACATTTTAAACATGTATGCTTAAGGCCCAGCCATTGATGCCACTCTGACAACTACAAATCTATCCTACAGAAACACTAACGAAAACACACGAACTGAAGCAATGTTTGTAATAGAAAAACATTGGAAAGATCCTACATTGTCTATCAGGCAAGTGGTTAAATGAATTAGAATACGTCCATACAATGGTATACTATGCAACTATTAAAGAGAATGAGGAGTGTGTTATGTAATGAGATGGAAATAGGCCTATGACACGTTGTTAAATCTAAAAGGCAAGTTGCAGAACAGCAGTTATTGTATAAGCCATTTTAAATGTGTGTACATGCATGTTAGGAGCAAAATAAAAAGTTAGGAGGATTGCCCATCAAATCATTCACACATTGGTCCTCTGAGAAGTGGAATGGGGACTTTCTACCATACTATATTGTTGAGCAATATAACAAAGGTGTATTATTTTTGTCATTTTTATTTAAATAAAACATTTCAATAGAGGGAAATGAAAGAAGAGGCTTCAGAATCAAACTCTGGTTCAAATTCCAGCTGTATCATCTTTTTTGGGTTATTTGGGATATTAAAACGAAAACATGCTTTATCTTAACTTCTGATTGACTTCACAGCAATTGCTTGAAATACCTCAACTTTTACTTTACACATTGTTGTTTTTAAACATCAGAGAAGATTCTGCCTTAAGGGACTTAGGATCCGTTCTTCATGTGAGGAATACTTTTTGTAAGGTGAGTAATTTCACTCCTTAAGTTATCTGTTTGCTAATAAGGTACTCATAATAAAGAGGGCAGGGTCTTCCCTGGTGGCGCAGTGGTTAAGAGTCCACCTGCCGATGCTAGGGGACATGGGTTCGTGCCCTGGTCCGGGAAGATCCCACATGCCGCGGAGCAGCTGGGGCCATGAGCCATGGCCGCTGAGCCTGCGCGTCTGGAGCCTGGGCCCCGCAATGGGAGAGGCCACAACAGTGAGAGGCCCGCGTACCACAGAAATAAATAAATAAATAAATAAATAAATAAAGAGGGCATATTCTGTGGCTTTCGAAAATCCAGCTCCCTTTTCTCCCCTTCTCACCCCAAGCCTCCACAACCTGGGAGCTGTCCAGGTACAAATTAACATGTAAAAAGACCTCTACTTGTTCACACAAGCAGCTCTATTGTTGCTCTCTCCTTTACAGCCTTGGTCTGCTCAAAAACCCACATTCAAATTGGATCACATCCACTCCAGTCCTTCCGCACACAGGTATTGTGGCAGAGAGGCTGCTTTTGGCTACAAACCCCTTTATTCATTCTAAAATAACTTCATTCATAAGGGTCATTGAACAACTAGCTTGTGCCCATCACAGAATCTGACAAAGCATTTTTGCCTACCTGTCACACTAATCCTTACTGAAACTCTGTGGGTGGGTGAAGCTTCATTTCACAGATGAGCAAACCAAGATTCCAGAAGGTGAAGTGACTTGCCCAAGTTCACACAGCTAGTAAGTGGGGGAGTCTGCTGGGAAATCTAGGCTTACTAAAGGTCACCAATGGTTCTTTATCTTTTTTCTTTTTTTGAACTAACTAGTTTTAAAAGTCAAATAGTACTCTAAAACATGTAAAGGAAAACAGCCTTCCCCTACCCCACACGTCCCCTCTCTCCTATTCTAACGCGCCTGTGCAACCACGTGCAACTTTTTCAGCTCTGTCTACTGGTTTACCGCCAGATTTCTAAATAAACGCATGACCCGTGTGTTGCACAGATTTAACCACCGTATAACCAAAACGCCACTCTACCGTCCACTCACTCTGCTCGCTCTTGGTTCCCGGGTTCACCCACCCCGCCCAGCTTGGAAATTCTATCGGGGTCCCTCTCTTCGCTCACTTAGTCTCCAGCACCTCCGCTGCGGTAACTAGGCTGGCCAGGGCCAAGGGACCACCATCGGGACACGGACCGGGGTGCGGGCTGAGCTGTCAGCCTCCTCTGGCCCCGCCCAGGCTCACCCGAGACCCCTCGAGGGCTGCGGACTGGGCTCCGGGCGGCGGTCGGTGTCTGTGAGCGAGGATCGGGCGGGGGCGAGGGCTGGGGTCGCAGGAGAGGGTCAGGGTCGGAGGCCCAGTGCCTGGCCCGGGGGACGAGGATCCGGGTCAGCGGGCGAAGAAGGTCTGGGTGGGGGGACGAGGGCCGGGGTCAGGGGACAAGGATCAGAGTCAGGGATGGAGGGCCCGGCGGGCGCGGCGGCGGAGGCGGGCGCTGGAAGCAAGGCGGAGCGGAGCGGGCGCCTCCCCGCCCGGCCGCGGTGGCCCTCGGGGGGCTCCTGCCGGCCGTCGATAGCGCGGCCGCAGCCCGGCGGACAGGACGCCGCCTTCCGCTCCCGTCCGGTCCCCGCGGCTACTCGGCGCCGCAGCCCGGGCCCAACTCGCCGGCCCTCCCCTGCCGCCCGCAGGCCGTTGGCCTCCCAGGCCACGGATTCCCCGCGGGAGGCGGCCCGGGTCGCAGCCGGCGCGGGGCAGGCACCGGGGCTCCGGATTTCCCGGCCACTCGGCCCGAAGGTCGCCCCCGAGTTCGGGGTCGAGGGTTGCACCCCTGTCCCTTCCTCGGGGGACGAGGGGGTCCACAATCCCGCAGCCTTGCTCCAAAGAACCGCTCCAACCAAGCCCTCCAGTTTTCCCTTCTGGCCCCGTTTGTATGTCCTTTCTCAGACTAAGGGGGTCCAAGACTTGAGCAGTTTCTGAGGGAAATGTCCTTTGTTTATGGAGGGGGCAGTCTATTTCCCGTTCAATGTGGTATCCTCTTACCAGTCTCTCACCAACTCTGTCCCCTTTTCTCCACACACACTCGTCCTCTCCACACTGTGGGTTAAATCAATTTTTAATTTACATTAGTATGCATTGAAAATACTTCTCACAGTGGGTCTGAGTAATATACTATGACTGTATCTCCTGTCTAGTCCCTGGAGTTAATCACTGTCTTCAGTTCTTTGTTAAGCATTCTACATGCCGTATCTCACTCATTTTTCCCAAACTGTAAATCCCCATTCATTCATCAGGTAAAATACATCTATTTTGTTTTTTCTCGGGAATCTTCCCCCCATTCCAATCTTAACTGTTGCTCACTAAGCCAATTGCACAGCTGTTGTTCTGGGCTTTCCCTTCATCGTCATCCTGGGAATTTTCCTTACCTTTTTGTGTGAGTCCCCTGTGTCCTGGATCCCATGTCTTGTTTTTCTCCCTCGTTTTGGTGCAGCACATCTTCTGCTAGCTTCCTGAGAAGGAGTGTAAAGGAGGTAATCTTTTTTTGAGATCTTGCATGTCTGAAAATATCTTTATTTGACCTCCTCACTTGATTGAAGTGATAATTTGTCTGGGTATATAATTCTAGGTTGGAATTCATTTTTCCTTACAACTATGAACTGTCTTCTAGCTTCCAGTTATCTCAACAGTTATTGTTGAGAAGTCTAATGAAATTCTTACTTTTGTACATGACCCATAGTCCTTTGTGTATTACTGTATTTTATTTCTGGAAGCTTTGATTATCTTCTATCTTTGGTGTTCTGAAAATGCCCAATGATATACCTTGATATACATCTTTTCATTCATTGTGTTAAACACTCAAGGGCCCTTTCAATTTAGAAATTCTTGCCCTTTAGTTCTGGAAAATTTCTCACTTAACTTTTTTTTTTTTCCTTGCATTACTCATTAGATCGCTCCCCTCCACACACACATACTCTGCTCCACTCCATCCACGTGTCTTCTCTGTTCTTACTTTCTCAAATTTCTGTTATCTGTGCATCAGAATCTCCAAATAATTCTAATTCTCTCATCTTTTCTCTTCCACTTCTCATGTCTTTTTTTCCCCTACTGTCTGCAGATTTCTTCAACTCTATTTTCCAAACTTTTCATTACCCTTTGGTCAATTTTGCCTTCTAAACAATGGTGTGCTATTAAATGACTAACAACCAACTCTCCAAAGGCGGGGTGTGTGTGGGGGGGTGGAGCCTTGATTGGTAGTGCTTGCCCATTTTCAAAGTGTAAATATTTGCACAGTGGCTGATTTTAAGCTACCAACATTATACCACTGAATGCAGAATTGGGAAGAGAAGTGCAATAGTATATCATTATACTAGTATTTCTATAATATAGATACAAGAGACAATCTCAAGAGCATAGGTGATAATAAAATATCAATAATAAAATAATTTGGAAGTGATGGGTTTTGAGTATTACTTTTATTTTTAATATCTTTAATTTTAACTGTATATAACCTAATTTTAAATAACAACTGTGTTTAACAAATGGCTTACAAAATTCCTCAAGATCCACCAGTTGGCTCTTGCAAGCTGGTATGAGCCAGCTCCTGCAAATTATTGTTTCAAAATAAAGGGCTCCCCTGGTGGCGCAGTGGTTGAGAGTCCGCCTGCCGATGCAGGGGACATGGGTTCGTGCCCCGGTCCGGGAAGATGCCACATGCCACGGAGCGGCTGGGCCTGTGAGCCATGGCCGCTGAGCCTGCGCGTCTGGAGCCTGTGCTCCGCAACGGGAGAGGCCACAACAGTGAGAGGCCTGCGTACTGCAAAAAAATAAATAAATAAAATAAAATATTAAATAAATTAATTAATTAAATTAAATTAAAAACCATGGTCTCTAATGTAATAAAATTAAATCAGAGTAATCCTCCATATGCAGCTCTGATCACATCACTCCCCTGAGTGAAACTCTTTATTGCTTCTCTGCCTTCTGACACCCTCAAGTCAAGGCTCAATTCACACTCTACCTTTCTTATTTGTTCATCAAACAAATATTGATCAGGTATCTGCTAAGTTCTAAATCAAAAGAGGCTGAGGATCCAAGGATGAATAATATAACACTACTACATATAACATAGATAATTAATGAGAACCTACTGTATAGCACAGGGAACTCTACTCAATGTTCTGTGGTCACCTAAATGGGAAGGAAATCTGAAAAAGAGTGGATATATGTATACGTATAACTGATTCACTTTGCTGTACAGCAGAAACTAACACAACATTGTAAAGCCAGTATACTCCAATAAAAATTAATTTTTAGGGCTTCCCTGGTGGCGCAGTGGTTGAGAGTCCGCCTGCCGATGCAGGGGACACGGGTTCGTGCCCCGGTCCGGGAAGATCCCATATGCCACGGAGTGGCTAGGCCCACGAGCCATGGCCACTGAGCCTGCGCATCCGGAGCCTGTGCTCTGCAACGGGAGAGACCACAACAGTGAGAGGCCCGCGTACCACAAAAAAAAAAAAAAAAAAAAAGGTATGTACAATGTACTATAGGAATGTCTAGCAAATGACTAATTCAGCCTGGGGGATCTACCAAGAAAAAACTCAGCGTGTTTTTCCTTGTCTGCAAGTGGGTCAGGTTTTTAAATTTTATTCAGCATTATATACTTTTCTCATCACAAGCCCTAAAGGTAAAGTGGAGTTTTCATTTTGAAAAGTGCTAGTGTATTTTTTTTTTTTTTTTAGCTACAAGAGATGTCCTCAGAAGAAACTGCTGGTTAATTCAGTTAAGTGCACAAATTTTAGACTGAACTAATAGAGGATTTCTTAAAGCTATCTATGTATGGGAAAGATAGGAATATTAAAGTATATGATGCTAAGTTTCTGGACCGTATTTACATGTATGAATAGAAGAAATGTCATAGAAATAATGTAAAACATAAATGGAAGTAATAGAATATAAGGCAGTGGATGAAATACACTTAAAAGTTGTAACTGAGCTATAAGAAGCTTTCCAGAAATCATACAGGTAGAATTTCATAGGACTAGCAATCTTCTTAGCAGAGGATCACAAAGATTTTTCTGACCCAAAATATTTGAGGCTATGATCTCATTCCAGAATAACTGATCCAGCGGAATCTTCTAATTGTGTAAAGAAATAGGCCCAGAAAGTTGAAGTGACTTTTCTAAGGCTATGTAGCTGTTGGTTGAGCAAGGATCAGAGAAGCTAGGTGACTTGGCTCCCACTTCAGTGTATCTTTCCCTTTAAACACTTTCAATATTTACCTAGGGGCAAGCTCTGATGTCCACCAAGCAGCACTGAAGCAACTTTATGTAGATATATTCATTTTTTGTTAATTAGTTCAACAAACATTTATTGAATGCCTTTTCAGCAATAGGCTTTAAAGATACACAGATGAATTAGATGTTAGCTAATAGGGTAGACAAGTACATACACTATGGGTAATTTATTCTATCTGGCAAGATTAGGCAGTATTTTCATGTCAGAGATGACATCTAAGTGAAAATGATAAATGTGCAGAACTTTGATGAGGGAAGGGGGGAAGGCATTCCAAGCACAGTAAGAAAGTATAGAAGTGTTCATGGAATAATGCTGAAACCAGTATGACTGGAGAGCAGGCAGTAGAGCCAGGAATAGAAAGAGATGAAATTCGAAAGTAGGAAGTGTTATAGACCAGGGTTCTTGGCCTACCCCAATCAACAGAAATTGACCAGAGGCCAGACAGGAAATTCAGGCAAGGCTTTATTGGGACCCCTGCTGCACCAGGGGGGAGTGAAAACAAGTAACAGGTTAGCTTGCTTGCTGGCTCCCTGAAGGGGGGCAAGCTTGTTCCTTATACAGGGTGAGGGTAGGGGTGTGTCCAGGAGTCGGGCCACAGGGGTGGCTTAGGTGTTTTGCTCACCCCTTAAGTGGTGTTGTGTGCAGAGGGCATGCACAGTACCTGGCTTTTGCTCCCAAACCTGTTTTTGCTCCAGGCTCTTCAAAAGTGGTAGTTGGGTTTTTTGGTCTCTTTGTATCTTTTGGATCCAGAATTTGCCCCAGCTGTGCCTGCATGCAGTCCCCATATAGTTTCTTTGTATTTTATTGCTCGAGGAGAGGTGTGTCCATGTGCAAGCACTGCAGCACTGCAGCAAAGGGTTCCAGGTCCCAGCCTGTCTCAGAAGGACTCTGATTTTGCAAGCCATTTTCCTGAGAAATTAGGGATATTTATTAACTTTGCAAAAGGCTCTATCATAGTGTTGTTTGAAGCAGGATTCAGTAGCTTAGGCACTTGAAAAAGTCTTCAAGACTCATGACCTTCCAGACTACTTGCTATATACCATACTCCTCGCTGAGATACTCTTGAATTCACAGTGTCAGGAGACATTTATCCCAGAATAAAATAAGTTCCCCAACTCTGTTTGGGATTTCATGGTGAAGTTCCCTCTGTTCAAGACATATTCTGTTCTCCCTTCTTCTGCTCAGACACTTCAGTAAAATTTTAAGATTTCCAAGAAATGAAAACTAGCTTCTAATAAGAAAAAAAAGGAACTCTTGAGTATATAAGAAACATAATTAGAATCAGAAAGATATAACTGATACTACAATTTTCCAGGAGCCCTTAACGTGAGAAACCTGAAACATGCCCCTTATGATGGGGACTCACGTTAAAGTAAAGAGAAAGCCCCCAGTCTGGAGAGTGAGCTCTGCCAGGAAAGAGGAAGGATAACTGAGAAGTAGACCTTCAACTAGTTTGCTGTCCCCACTGCCTCTTTCTCTCAGTGTTTGCTGGGAAGGGCAATGAGCCGTGCCACCCTTCCTTTTACTGGGGGATTTGGTTGTCATCTCTCTCCTCTGTAACATTTCAAGTTTCCTGGGAAAATGAAATTAGTTCTTTCTCCAGCATATGGCTGATTTGCTTTGTTGTGCAACAGAAACTAACACAGTATTGTGAAACAATTATACTCCAATAAAGATTTATTTAAAAAATGAATATAATGTTATATGTCAATTATATCTCAATTAAAAAATAAATTAAAACCTGCATGTTGCAAAAAAAAAAAAAGGTGGTAACACCTGTTAAACACATAAGTAATTATATTAACAGCACCATCTGGGGCTTCTTGGGGTAAGTGCTCAGGAAAGGGAGAGAGATTGAAAAGAACGTGACTACTACTATTGAAAAGCAAATATTAAAATAAAAGAAATAGAGTCAGAGACATCAGTACAAACTCAAGTTTAGCTTAATGTAATAGAGATGACAGGCAGAAATAATTACAGATTTGTGTGTATGCACGTGCTAGAATACATACACATATATCCTATCCACTGAGAGGGCCTAGAAGAAATGACACCTCAGAAGCTATGAGCATACCCAGCACCCACATCTTGGTTTCTCCATCATTTTATCATAATGAAAGGAACCAGAGCTCCTTGGAGAAATGGCTGCTCTAGGACTGGGGTAGGGAATATACAAGATGAGGCTGGCACTTGTCATAGTACAAGAAAGTAAGAAATTGCTAAAAGCAAAACACAAATGATGGTGCTATGTCAAAGGGGCAGATCTCCCCAATGGCCAAAGCAGCAACGATCTGAACAACAAATTAAATGATGTAGTACTGGATATAGCCCAAAGTATCCAAGTAAATATCCATAAATAAATGATTAAATAAATACAAAAATGAGGGAGAAAAGTCTTCTATACAGAGGAATTGTAAATAACTTACAAAGCTACTCCCCCATCAAGGAAGTGAAGCTTAATTCACCACCACAACCTCTATCACCACACCTGAGCGTGGGCTTCACGTGGGGACTTGCTTCCAAAGAGTAGAATGGAGAAGGCTGTGAAATACTTAGTTGTTCTGGTGGCTAAGGTTAACATCATCATCAATGACAATCATGTTGATAGCAGGTACCCTGGATATGAAGTGAAGAAAATGGCACTTCATCTCTGGGATCTTCCTCCCCAAGACCCATAACCCCACTCTATTAGAAAAACATCAGACAAGTCCAAACTGAGGAACATTATACAAAATACAAGTACTCTTTAAAACTGTCAAGGTCATCAAAAACAAGGGAAGTCTGAGAGCTGTCACAGGCCACAGACCAGAGGAGACTAAGGAGCATGAGGACCAAAAGTAACGTGGTATCTTGGATGACGATAGATGGATTGATAGGCAGACAGACACAGATGATTAACTTTATTTGTGTGTGTGTGTGTGTGTGTGTTTTCTTTTTCTTTCTTTCTTTTCTTTCTCTTTTTTTTTGCCACAAGTGGCTTCCGGGGATCTTAGTTCCCCGACCAGGGATTGAACCCAGGCCCCTGCAGTGAAAGCATTGAGTCCTAACCACTGGCCAGCCAGGGAATTCCCTAGATGATTAACTTTGGACACAACAGAAAATATCCATATTATTGAAACATCCATTGAACATTACAAATAATTGACCATTTGGGGCCCTGAAAAAAAGACTGGGGACTTCCCTGGTGGCACAGTGGTTAAGAATTTGCCTGCCAGGGCTTCCCTGGTGGCGCAGTGGTTGAGAGTCCGCCTGCCGATGCAGGGGACACGGGTTCGTGCCCCGGTCCAGGAAGATCCCACATGCCGCGGAGCGGCTGGGCCCGTGAGCCATGGCCGTTGAGCCGGCGCATCCAGAGCCTCTGCTCCGCAACGGGAGAGACCACAACAGTGAGAGGCCCACATACTGCAAAAAAAAAAAAAAAGAATTTGCCTGCCAATGCAGAGGACATGTGTTCCATCCCTGGTCCGGGAAGATCGCACATGCCATCATGGGGCAGCTAAGCCCGCATGCCCTAGAGCCCACGTGCCGCAACTACTGAGCTCGTGTGCTGCAACTACTGAGGCCTGCGTGCTGCAACTACCGAAGCCTGTACGCCTGGAGCCCGTGCTCTGCAACAAGAGAAGCCACTGCAATGAGAAGCCTGAGCACCGCAATGAAGAGTAGCCCCCGCTCGCCACAACTAGAGAAAGCTTGTGTGCAGCAACACAGGCCTAATTAATTAATTAATTAATTTAAAAAGAAAAAGAAGTAAAGGTAATTAAAAACAAAAAGATTTAACAAATTCCCAAAAGCAATTTATACAGGCCTTTTTTTTCTTCTTACCATAGTGTAACACAGAATTGATAGAAGATTGGTTGAATAAATTATTGAATATTTTTTAAAACGCCTAACAACTTATTTTTTAACATTCCTGTCTGTGGGCAATTCAGACTGCTCAGATCCTTCTGTATCCTCAGCATTTTTTCAGATATTTTTGTCTTAATCTGTGAAAGAGAATTTTTATATTCTTGCATGATAAGTACAATATAAACTTTCCTTTTTCATTTCCCATTCTAAATATTGTGCAGTTCACCTTCTTACCGGGCACTCTTCTACATCATTTGACATGTTTTGAGCTGAATTTGTAACCCTTTTTTGCTCCATTGGAGAAAAGATAACACTATTTGCCTTTTGTTTATTCATCATTCAGGAACCAAAAATAGAACCCAAGTTTTATGATTTTTACAGAAAAGGAACATTAGGATGAATTTAACTTTTTTTTTTTGAATTTAACTTTGGTATAGCACACTAGAAAGTGATTTCTGTGATTTTCTTGAATTAAAGAACGGGGATAACTTTAACAATAACCTATATCAGTGTTTCTTGATTTTTTTTCCTCAATATCTAATTTGATTTTTTTTAAAAATTCCTATTCCCCTACCCCTGTAATCCATGTCTATCTTTCTAGGGAGATGTGCCTTAAGAACACTGATATATGGAAAACTGTCTACCTCTTCATGTACCCACTGATAAAGAACTTTATTTTCACTGATTATAGGGTAAAAACTGCAGATAGCTTTGTTTTTGCGTTCCAAAAATAAAATTATAATGTTGAACATGATTTTCCACATTACACATGATCTACGTTCAACTTCCAGGGATTCTGTTATGGACAAAAATCACTGGTCTAAATCAATCCTTAATTTTATATTTGAGAAAAGAAAGACCAGAGAACTTAAATAACTTTCTCAAACTCACACTGTGAAATAATGACCAAGTCAAGTCTTGATTGATAGTATAATGTTCTTTCTCCCAAGTTTATTGCAAAGTGGAACTTGAGGAAAAACATAGATTTCAAAAATAGAAATAGAGCCAGAAGCATTTCTCTCCTATTAAGAAAACTCTCTTAGAAGAATACTCTCTGAAGAAAGCCCAACCAAATTAAAATTCGCCTCTGCGTGTTAATTTTGACCCTGATACACTAAAAGTACAGAAACAATTTATCTTGATATGAAGTTGAAGTCCTACTCCCCCAATCGCTCTCTCTCGTCACTTACAATGCCTCTGTGATAGAAAATGGTTACAGAATTCTGAAATCTATTGTCAAATGCTTTTATGATCTCAAGGAATTTTTTCCAGGCACGGAGAGTACTATCCCAGTGGCAACATGTAAGGTCTGTGTTGTTCTATCAAAAACAGCTGCTAAAGCACTCTGTGGTGTCTTCAGTACACCTCTTATTCAGCTCAACCATGAGGGTGGCAACTTTCTCAAATTAGTCACGTGAATAAGTTATTGTAGGGAGCCATGAGTATGAAGAAAAAAAGTAGTTCAACCAGGAATAATAGCAATGTTTCCCCAGGGTCTAGTTCCACTGAATAGTGTGCAAGCAGAAATAAAATTCTGAGTAGAGTAAGATGGATGAGGGCTTTTTTTTTTATGGAGTACATAAAAAACATCCTAAAGAACACTGAATGTATAAGCTAAGAGGCAGCTTTTCCACAAATATTTAGCCCTATAGATTCTCTCTCAGCATATACTTAAATCTCCTGTGTGATCTTGGCAAATTAAACTGTGGAACTCAGTTTCCTCAGGTGTATGAAAAGAGGCTTAACTTTGTGATCGCCTAGAGGGGTGGGATAGGGAGGGTGGGAGGGAGGGAGACGCAAGAGGGAAGAGATATGGGAACATATGTATATATATAACTGATTCATTTTGTTGCAAACCAGAAACTAACACACCATTGTAAAGCAATTATACTCCAATAAAGATGTTAAATAAATAAATAAATAAATAAATAAAAAGAGGCTTAAGCTAGATACTATCTAAGTTTCCTCTAGCTATAAAATCTGTTTTCATATAATAAATTAATTTATAAACAGTAATTCCTAAATGTATCCTTCAAACAAAAACCATATCACGGAAAGAAGAACAATATTTGTAAAACAACAACTAGCTAAAAATAAAGACCTGTATCTCTTAATTTGTTCTGATTAAAAGTAGTAATCAGCAATTGTAAAATGAAGGTTAACTTATAAACTTTAAATGGAAATCCAGACTATACCATTATTATGGAAGTGGTATAATACCTAGTTTTGTTGATATTATTTATGAAGAATGGTGACATAGTAATGCTCTTTTTCCTCAGAAAATGAAGGAAACATTTAGTTTGGAAACAATCAGTTCACACAAAGATAAGGGGTAACAACAGCAAGGCTGAATTTTTTTTTTCCGGGCAGGGCATGCATGAGATATACACAGAGTTTTTTCATCTATATTTCATTACTATTAAAGTAATCTTCATTACTCTTAGCATACTCTTGTTTTTAATGGTGTCAAATTTTGAGGTGAGTATAGCCCAGAATACATTTTTAGTGTCATTTTAGCTCATTGTTTCTCATTATCAGGTTTGGGAAGGTAGCTGAGTGTAATGCGATGGTTTTCAAAAAATATTTTTTCAGCAAGTAGATCCATTATCTTCAAACAAATTATACAACACATAAAAGCAGAACAGCTCTGACTGAAGATGAACGAAAGGGGAAGCAGAGTCCACACTGTTTCCCTTGAGGTAGCTTTTTGAAACTCTGGGGCTTCCAAAATGCTTCCTAGATACCTTTGTTATACTGAAAAACACATGGGGTTTTGAGTCCCCTGTAACTGGGTTCAAATCTCAGCTCACCCACTTAAAAGCTGTGAGATGGGGAGAGAGTTACTGAATCTCTCTGAGATTCAGTTACTCGTGTGTGAGAGGCTAACAATAGTAAATAACATAACTGTTTATGATTGTTGTATGGATAGAATGCTCAATAAATATCAATTCACTCCTGCCTTTGTTTAAAATTAAAGATAAAACCACCTGTCCTATAGTTTTAAAAATGGGCATAGTAGCTATCTCCAGATGTAGGCCTCCCAAAATTCAGGTTTAGATATTTCCAATTTGTCTCAGGTGGTTTTTCCTCCCTCAAGTTATCAGTGTCAAGTTTCTTTTTGTTTCAGGGGTTCTAACTGTGCCTTCCTAGCACCCTTATTATATCTAGTTAAACCTAGCTAAACACACACGCAAAAATCAGGGGTTTATTATGAAAACCCCATAATACACAGTGAACGTTCCATGGTTCTCATGTTTTTCTTTTCTAGACAAAGGAAACAAAAATGTGCAAGCTTTTGATTTTAAATTTCAAATAGAACTCTTAAAATTGTTCTTTCACACTAACTTTTATTAGTAGGCTATTAGTATTTTTACTTTGGAGGCTGTTCCTTTTGAAAAATCAAATTTGATTATATCTCTCCAATAATTTATCAGCAAATATAACTTCAGTTCCCTCAAAGCAAGACTTAAACATATATTTTTTCTGATATAGCTTTTGTTGGCTTAGACTCAGTGCTTAATCTTAAGGTGATGGGAGTGGATGGAGGATAAAAAGACACTATACAAGTAAAAAGGAAAACTGGGGCTTCCCTGGTGGCGCAGTGGTTGAGAGTCCGCCTGCTGATGCTGGGGACACGGGTTCGTGCCCCGGTCCGGGAAGATCCCACATGACGTGGAGCGACTGGGCCTGTGAGCCATGGCCGCTGGGCCTGCGCGTCCGGAGCCTGTGCTCCGCAATGGGAGAGGCCACAACAGTGAAAGGCCAACGTACCGCAAAAAAAAAAAAAAAAAAAAAAAAAGGAAAACTGATACCTAGGTTATTTTTCAGCAAATGCATTCAATACTGATGATCATTCATTCCAGTGCATCAGAGGCAATATTTACTAATCTTTCTTGACCTAGAAATGACACGTGCAATATTTTATATCTCTAAAGCTCTCCAGTTTTATGGCATGATGGTCAAGAGTGAGGGCTCTGGAAGCAGATTGTTTGGGTTAGAATACCAGCTCCATTACTTATCTTGTGCAAGTTACTTAACAAGGCTTGCCTTTGTTTCTTCATCTGTAAAATGGGAAAAATAATAGTTACCAACATCAGAGGGTCGGTGGGAGGTCTGAATGAGTTGGAATTGTTAAAAGCTTAAAATACTGCCTGGCACATAGTAAGTACTTAATTATTATTATCAGTATTTATATTTACGCACTGGTGTCCATTCCTATTTACCAAAACTCATTGGATGAGCCCCTATTCTATGCCAGGCACAGTGACAGACATCTCAGTTGCTAAAACAAATCACCCATCATCCCTGCCCCCAAGAGCTTACAGCCAAGTAGAAAGAAAAAGACTTGATGCTGTGACACCAAGTTGTAAATCTGTATCAAATTCAGGGAGTCTCCGAATTCAGAGGAGAAAATAAATTACATCTTTATGTACATTAACCTCTAACTGAAACTTAGCATTTCCTTCAACTACTAATATAGGTGACAAATCACAGTAGTGTTAGCAATGCCTGCGGCTTTGTTTCCAAGAGAAGTTACAGATATTTTCATATCACATTACACTTCTTGCAGTTACCTCAAAATATTATTTGCCCTCATCACTGCTTTGAAATTATGATAGTCATAAGACTGACCTGCTGCTAGATCTTATTTAGTAAATTTAAAAAGAAGCACCTATATTAACACATCACAACTTTTTTGGTTTCCCTTATAATCCAATACATTTTATATTTGTGCATTTACAAAACAAACATTTCATAGGCTTCATCAGACTGCCAAAGGGGTCCATGGCACAAGAAAGGTTAAAAATCCCAGCACAGAAGTCTGTGTAAGGCCAAGTGGGGACATTGATGAAAAAGGGCACAATAGGAAGGAGTAAAAAATGATTTTTTTTTGGTAAGAGAAGCTAAGTAGTCCTCAGTTTTTAAAACATACTTAACAGTCAACTTGAAGTACTCAAGATAACTTTATTCTGATTGCAAAAGTGCATAGAAATTGAATTTTAAAAACCTGGGTCCAGGGACTTCCCTGGTGGTCCAGGGAAGTGGTTAAGACTCCGTGCTCCCAATGCAGGGGGCACGGATTCGATCTCTGGTCAGGGAACTAAGATCCCGTATGCTGCATGGTGCAGCCAAAACCAAAAGCCAAAAACAAAAACCTGGGTCCAACTCACAGCTCTGCCACTAAATGAGCAAATCACTTAACCTCTCTGAGACTATGTTCTCTTCTGTAAAATGAAAATAGTGCCAATTTCATAGGATCATTATGACAAAGTGAGGTAATATATATAAAAGCATACTCACAACTATAAAGGTCAAAACGATTGCTCTTCTTCTTTCCTTGCACGTATATTTAGTCCTGTGCTAGGAAATATAAAAGAAATGAACAGTGGCCTTTGCTTTTTAGGAGTTTACCAATTCCAAATATGCATGAAGGCAGAAACAAACAAAACCCTGGAAAGCAATTCAAATTCAGTGGGAGTTAGGGGACTAAACATACACCTGTCTTTGACAGTGAATTGGCATTGAAAGTCTCAAAAACTGTTACCACACCAAACTTAAAAATAACAACACAAAATAAATAAGCTGGCCACAGAAGTGACCAATACTGAGGTGATATACAGACATTTTACCTATAGGACAGAGTCTGATTAAGAATACTGTAATGTAACCAAGAAAACCCCTCAATTAATTCTAATTTGTCCTAGGGTATAAGGATTTTTTTTAGTGTTCTACATACATTCTCCACAGAGGAGAATACAAAAAGGGAGAATTTGTTACTATGCCCCTCCCATAGAATGGATGGGTTTGATTCTCATGACCAGTACTGGTAAGCGACTGTACGTTAAAACCATGTCCGTGCTGAAGCCTAGAACGCTACCATGGCATTCCTAAAGGAAATACCCTTTAAGAACATCCCAACTCCTTTGGCTCCATTTTTCTGTTCATCAAAGATTTATGATAACCTGTGACTCGGTCTTTTTCTTTGACTGTACCTGTATCTCCACCCTCCCTTCACCCCAAAGAAGAACCCTGTATAAATGACGAAGACTGGTAATTCTGCCAGTTACATTTACTGTTAATTAATAAATTAGCATTCTGGTTTATAATTTGATATCTTGTGATTTGCTTAGTGCGCTTTAGTTCTCCAGACCTTGACTGAATTGATGAAACTTCATTTTCTAACCCTGTAAAGCTAAAGATGAGCAGTTTAGCAAGATCTAACACCCCACAAGCCTCTAGGGGTGGCACTAATCAGAGAAGGCTTATTTGACAAATCTAAAGAACAAAACAAAACCTCTTTTTTTTTTTCTTGGTAGGGGGGAATTTTTTTTAAAATATTGAGTACAGAACAGTATAACAAATAAGAGAGTATTCTGAACTTTTTGTCTGACTAAAAATATAGACTGTACTTAAAAATCAGCAACAGGTATACTTAATTTCAGATGTGTTCCTGAAATGCCAAATTTTATACTACAAGGCATCATTTGTAGAGCTCACTTTCTTATGTAGCAAATGCATTGTAAAATCAGCACTTTGGTTATTTAAATAACCATTCCAAAGATGCTTGCTTTGTAAACAGCGTTTTGAAGTGAACTATAAAGGGCTCAAAGCAGGCATTTAAAAAATATTATTGAAAGTATGAAACGGCTCTGTGTTTACAGATTGGAATTTTTGAAGATAATGTTTCATTTTAATGTAACACAAGATTACAGGATTTGATTTGGAAGAACATCCTTAGAGATCATCTTGTCCGACCTGAAATTCAAATCTTGAAGAGTATTAGCTCAACTCCAAACCCGTCCGGGCCTATGCATCTCTCTTTTTAAGCGAGACCGGCTAAAACACCGCATCCCCTCTCCAGTTTTTGAGCGCAAAATGGGCAGGTTCTCAAGATGGGTGTAGGTACTTCTAAGAAATCATCCAGTTTGTCCCTCTGGCCACTCCTGTGGTGTCCGGGAATCAAAAACCTAAGTTTTGCTTCCAACACGTTGAGAAGCAACAACCGCTCTCAGTAACGATCCTGATGCCTCACCGCACCTACAGAAAATCCTTTTCCTCATTTGATAGGACATTCCTGCTCCCTAGAAATCGCTCCCTTTAGTGGAGCCCAGCGGCGTCCGAGAGCAGCAGCCGCAAACCGTTGGCTGCCCCCAGTCCTCTCTAGGGCTCGCTGGGTGGGATTCGGCCAAGGGTGGCTTGAGGCACGTGGTGGCGAGGGGACCGGGGAACAGATCCTCGCCCTGAGAGCCCCTCAGACCAGAAGCGACCCGACCAACCCCCAGGCAGGCCCCTTTCTGTGAAGTTAGAGACTCGATGATCCGGCATGGATCTCAGTTCATTTAACAAGCCCCTCGACCCCCCAGCACCCGCCTCCCCGTTCCTCAGCGGCCCGCCTCTCCTCAGGGGTCCTGTATCCCCCGGGGGCGGCGACTGACGACGCTTATAAGGCGAGAAACGGCTCCCTAAGCCGCTCGCTGGGTCCCTCTCTCCCCACAATGCACCGGGGCCAGCAGGAAGGCCGCTCCGACCCCTAATTTTCCCGCGAATTCAGTTCAAAGAGGCGGCCGGGCCCGCGATCGGCAGCGCGCACGGGCCAACCAAGCCGCGCCTCCGCGAGAAGCGCCTCCGCGTGACTGACGGGGGAATCCGCGGGCCAACAGGCTGGGCGGCCGGGCGGCGCGCGCTCCCGCCGGCCAATCAGAGCGCCGGGCGGGGGAAGTGGGCGGAGCGAGGCCAGGCTAGGGTGAGCGGTCTCCCGAGCGGAGCGGGGCTCTCAGGAGGAGACACTTTTTTTTCCTCCCTCCTTCCCTCCTCTCCTCCTCCCTTCCCTTCCCCTCTCCTCCCCTCTCTCCTCCTTCCCCCCTCGGTCCGCCGGAGCCTGCTGGGGCGAGCGGTTGGTATTGCCGGCGCTTACTCTCCGGGGCCGCCCGGCGGGTAGCTGGCGGGGGGAGGAGGCAGGAACCGCGATGGCGCCTCAGAAGCACGGCGGTGGGGGAGGGGGCGGCTCGGGGCCCAGCGCGGGGTCCGGGGGAGGCGGCTTCGGGGGTTCGGCGGCGGTGGCGGCGGCGACGGCGTCGGGCGGCAAATCCAGCGGCGGGGGCTGTGGAGGCGGCGGCAGTTACTCGGCCTCCTCCTCCTCCTCCGTGGCGGCAGCGGCGGGGGCCGCGGTGTTACCGGTGAAGAAGCCGAAAATGGAGCACGTCCAGGCTGACCACGAGCTTTTCCTCCAGGCCTTTGAGAGTGAGTGTGATGAAGGCTTTGAGGGCAGGAATCCCCACTCTTGCAGCGTTAGGGGGCCGGGACACTCGTGCTGGGACCCCCTTCCTCACCTGTAGTCGGTTTGATTCGGGAGTGGAGGGCGAAATTGAGGGGGCCGTTCCGCCTTCCGGGGTTACGGCTCGAGGGGGCCCGAAGTCTAGGGCCTTTGGGGGAGGTGGACTAGGGGGTCCAGGTGAGGTTCGTGCCTCCCCGAAGATTTACACGCGAGCTGAGGCATGGGGCCCCGCGTTGAGAGCAGGCTGCTTTTTAGGTGGGGAGGTCACAGTTGGACTGTACAGTTGGATCTACCGTCAGATCTCAGGACTAGTTCTTGCTTTCTTTCATGCCTTCCGTACTATAGAAGTACAAGGCTGTCGGTTGTAGGTTTAGAGGAGCAAAATTAAGCCTGTGAAGAGAGGAGTGCAGTAAAATCGACCAAATTGTCATTAGTCTGAAATGCCTTCGCACTAACTTGGTGCATTAACATGGCACCTTTTGATGCGCTACACCTTTCACATCTTTCCACCCGTTTCATGGGTACGTAAACTGAGACAGGCAGTGTTTAAGCATCTTACTTCTCTCTAGACGATTTCGGAATTCTACCCGTTTGTAGTTGTCTTAATTTTGGGACATTTTCTGATGTCAGTTTCTGTTTTTAAGGTCTGTTTGGAGGGCAAAGCTATGACTTAATTTGGGAAGGGGGGCAAGGTGTCTGGAAAGAAACAATAGAATATATAAGAAATGTCATGACTATGAGTAATCTGAACTGTTCTTTAATGAATATTACATCCTGATTGTTTCCCTCTTTGCTTTTGTATGGATGTTGTAATTTGGATGACCTTTAATAGCTAGATATCTTACAGAGACTTGAATAAACTCAGCTCTACCACTCAATGTCTTTATTTACAATTTTTTTGTGGCATATGTTAAGGGCATGGTATCAGCTGTTCTTGGAAAGATGTATTACGTTGTTTAATACCCTTCTTTCATTCTCTCTCATTAGTGCTTCATGAAATTCTAATTGGAATTTAATACAAGGAATTTCGGTTTTTATTGAAATTAGTATTGAACCTGCTTGAGAAAGATTCACATTATTCTAGCGTTTGCTCAATATACTTTCAGAAATCTGGAGAGGCTTTCAGTTGGAAATATGGTGGAGAACTAAAGCACAGTGATGACAGTAAACATACATGTTTGCAGCCTTTCTAAAACATCTCATCTCCTTTTAGTTTATTTGAAACTAAACTAACTGAAGATTAAGTGGAAATTTAAAAAATTCTTTCTAAATGTTGTGAGAAGACAAATCCTGCAAGAAAGTTTTAGCTGTTTTGCTTTTTTGATGAGTCTACTTTAGAGAGATGAACTGTCATTAAGAGTTAGATATGGTCACAAAACAACTTGATTCTTCTCTAATATTGATCTTAGTTTCTGAGAAGTTTATATGCTTTGATGTGTTTACTAATATAGTTAGTCATATTAGGTCATTTTTATACTGCTTTATTTAAAGAAACATAATACTAACAGGCCATTAATGTAACTGGTATTATCGTACTTGTATATAAAATATTTTCTATCTGTAACCTAAGTCCTTTATAACAAGATTTTAACTAAACAGCATTAAAAACACTTCGGGAATCTGTTACTTTAAAAATGTGTGTTGAGGTAGTATTTACATACTGAGGTAATATTTACACTGAGCAAAATAGAAACTTGAACTATAACTAGCAATATTCATCGAAAATTTTAGCTAACTTATGTCTTGGATTTCACTTTGATTATATCTGTATTAGGACATCTATCGAGGTAACGGTTTTATTCCGTTTCGGCTGACTACTGTACAGACTTTTGAAAAGACCAGTTAAAAAGTGAACATTTTATTTTGTTATTTGGCTTCAATAAAGAGTTCTTTTACTGAATCCAACTACCTCATTTTAGCTACCTTTTAGAAGTAGATAGGTTATAAATAGTTTAAATTAACTAAGTTAAATGAATGTAACTACTTCTTTTCAGTTCTGCATACAGACTGGTTTAAAAATAGCTGCCTTAGAAATGCAAGGTTTAAGAACTAGATTGTAGAGAAACTTTAAAGTAAATGTAGATGCATTTTGTGAATGTATGCTATATATTGAATGTCTTTTGATCTAATTGTGCATACTTATTTTCTTGATGTAAATATTCACTACATAGTTTCACTAATAGGTTATTGGTTTATATTGGTTATAATATGGGCTGGGTTGGTATTTTCTTAACAACTTAAGTATGAGTAAATTTAGATAACTTTGGATTTTGTTTCTGTTACCTAGAACCAACGCAGATCTATAGGTTTCTTCGAACGCGAAATCTTATAGCGGTAAGTAATCAACAAAATTTACTGATATTATTTTTTTCCTAGAATTTCACCTATTTAATTTTAATATTTTAACTTTTTTTATAGCCAATATTTTTGCATAGAACTCTTACTTACATGTCTCATCGAAACTCCAGAACAAACATCAAAAGGTACGTTTTATGAATCTTATTTCAAGTTGTTCAAACCATGTTAAAATTTTGTTTTAAAGTATGATTTCTAATGAAAGATTAAATATGAAAACTGAGGTGAAAGAGTGAATTGGTTGCAAAGTGATTTTTAATAGTATCATTTTTGTAAATCCCAGTTGATTGCCAGTTTTTTCCTAACAAATGATTTGGTAGTGGAGTAAATGAAGTGATTTTACTGACTAATTTTTTTACTCTGTGCTAATAGTTATTTTCAAGTTTGGTAGAAGTTGAGGATTTAAATATTTACTAAAGGGCTCATGGGAATTATCTTCGATACATAAATTTAACAGTTAATGTCTGAATATTTCTTATATGTTCTAACAATAAAGAATTCACTTCTATGATGATAGGTTCAGAAAGTCTCATTTTATATCTTTGGTGGTTGTCTTATTAAAAGGGAAATACTTTTGAAGTCAGTAGGAGGAATGTCTTTAAAAACTTCTTAATCTTAATCACCTAGTCTTAAAGTAGAATCTGAAGGTGTCAGAGAGCTTGTTTTTGCTTTGTAACATTTAACCATATATAATTATAGAATGGTAGTTTCTTGTTCTGCACCCATGATTATTTACTGAGCATATCAAGTGAAGAACTTTAAATTTAAAGGGGAGAACCTCTACTAAGCATTTGGTATTATAGTCTTGACTTCGTAAAACCATTAAGCTTTTCAATAAACTTTGAAACTAAACTCCTTTGGAGACTCCTACTGGTTATTAAATAAGCACCACGTTTTTTTACAGCGAGACATAGTTTAGCTTTGTAGATATATCTAGATGTATTTTTGAAGGATTGAAATGTTACAACTATTTGTCATCTGGTAATCTTTCTGAATAGAGAGAGAGAGAGAGAGCGCATTGCATTTAACGGGTGAAACCTGCCAGGTGCCTAAATAACTAGGAAGAAGGTGATGGATTAGGCAGCAGAATTATGTCAGCTCTTTACCTGTCTGCTGTATGCCAGGATTCAGGAAACTTTTTCTCTAAAGGACCAGATAGTAAATATTTTAGGCTTTGTGGTCCAGGAAACGGAATTGAGGATATTAGGTAGTATGTATGTACTTATACAAAAAGAGAAAATGAATATCAACAAATTTTTTTATTGATGAAATTCAAAACATAATAATTGAGTGCAGTGTTTTCTTTTTTTTTTCCTTTTCTTTTTTTTTTTTTTTTTTTTTTGGTGGTGTGGGGGGGTGATTGCTGCGCAGCTTTTGGGATCTTAGTTCCCTGACCAGGGATTGAACCTCGGCCCTGGCAGTGAGAGCGCCAAGTCCTAACCACTGGAGCCAGGGAGTACAGTGTTTTGTAATATGTGCCTACTAGTGAGAAATGTGGGATTCTTTTATTTTTTCGGGGTGGGGTGGGAGGGATAACATTTAGCTTAATTGGGATTTAGAGTTAGTATTCTCTGTTATCAAATCACTTGCAAATGTTTTATCTGTAAAAACCATTCTTAGCTCATGGGCTGTGCAGAAACAGACAGCAGCCTGGATTTGGCCGATGGTCCATAATTTGCAGACCCTTGATTTACTCTATAAAACTAGGAGAATTTGATTAAGTAGTAAACTTTTTCTTTTAGTATTTTTAATATGGAAGATCAGTTACCATCTAGAGGGCTTCCCTGGCAGTCCAGTGGTTAAGACTCTGCTTCCACTGCAGGGGGCACAGGTTCAGTCCCTGGTCAGGGAGCTCAGATCCTACATGCTGAGGTGCGGCCAAAAAAAAATTTTTTTAAGTACTTCAGTTATCATCTAGAATGCTGCCCGGTTTTTTTTTGTTTTTTTTTTTTGCGGTACGCGGACCTCTCACTGTTGTGGCCTCTCCCGTCGCGGAGCGCAGGCTCAGCGGCCATGGCTCACTGGCCCAGCCGCTCCGCGGCATGTGGGATCTTCCCAGACCGGGGCACGAACCTGTGTCCCCTGCATTGGCAGGCGGACTCAACTACTGCGCCACCAGGGAAGCCCCCGATTTTAATTTTAAAGTGATAAAGTGTTTTCAGAATAAATTTGAGTTTAATCCATAAGTGGATTAAAAAATATACATCATATTTGTTTATTAGACTATTTGCCTCATTGTGGGATACATTTCTGTTGTCTGCTAATGAGTGGAGGCAATTTTAAAAGCATGGCAGTAGAAATGAACTTTCTTAATTTAGTACCCCTTAGGTAAAAAATTGTCCTTTGGGACAGTTTCGAAGCAGTTTGCCAGCCAAGAAACATACACATTCCATTTAGTTTACTTCCGTGTAAAAATGCGTTAGGAATCACTTAATTCTTTTGTTGTATGCCTGGCGTATATAAGACAATAAGACTGATTTTTAACAAATTATGCTACAACTTAATATCTTCAAATGAGCGCTGTCCTTTTCAAAGTACTTGGTGAATTTGGAAGGTGATGAATTCAGCCCAGTGATAGTAGTCTTTGTTCCAAATGTTTTTGGAACTGCTTTTACAGAATTGCTTTTAGTACAATACCTTTGCTCAGAATGTTTTTGGAACTCCTTTTGTACTGTTACACAATAACATAATATTCATTGTTGGAGTACACTTATCACTCCTTTTGAAGTTGTATAAGCAGGTGTAACATTAAATCTGATATATTTGTTAAACTTGCCTTTTACTTTAGTTGCACTTCATAGAGGTATTCACATTCTGTAGGCTGACACTACACTGGCACAGTGGAAATACTGGTGAGGACAGCAGCATCTTTTATTGAATCCATTTTAGTAGGTTTTATGTAAGCTGTTTCTGAATCCTCCCCAAAAAATTTCTTGAATTTTAAGAATATTCTCCTTTATGATGACCTTTTGATAACTATTTCCCTTGTTAAATCTGAGCTACAGTAGCAGTACCTTTCTAAAGAAACAAATACTTGGTGTTGGGAGGTGGGGCTGCTTTTATGTAGTTGCCTATACAGTTTGTTTTTCCTAAGGAATGCTGGGTTACCTGTATGATCTATTCAAATGGTTGTTAATATTCAGTTTTCCTATGTACAACTCCATAAAGTTGGAAGAGGTGAACCTCGTGACCTACAGTCTTAACTTTTCTTCCTACAGACAGGGTTTCTTCTTAATCATTACACAAAGATAAACATATTATTCTAAAAAGTTTTCAGTAACTTTACAACCCTCCTCAGTAGTACATTTCAGTATTTATACTGAAAAGTTCTTTGTAACTAGCCTAAAAGAATCCTACATTTTTCTTCTTTCTTCTCTCTTATCTATGGAGATTGAAAATGTATTGCCTGCCATCCTTCATAAAGAACTCCTTACTATGCTTTATTGGGTGAGACTTTGATATTGAGGTTTTCAGTAACTCTAAAGGTAAAGAGAGAAGCTTTTTTATAAAAAAAGATCTTTTGTTAATGGAGGCTATTTATTCACCTGAAATATAGATCGTATCAATTCTGCTCTTCCTATCAGTGTTTTACTACAATATATTTACATTAACATTTCTCTACTGATAATTTTTATTATAGTAGTTGAGTACAATAGCTGTTTTTGAGGAATGAGCATATTAGTAATTTCTAATATCTGAATTCAAATTTTACAAGAATACATGAATCTTTCCAAGTTCTAAATTTGAAGAAAATATATGAGTATAAATAGAAATATTTGTTTCCAGTTAACATATATGGGTCTAGTCTTTCAGATTCTAGAAAATGTATATAGTAGAGCACCTTAAGAACTAAGATGAGGCTTGTTTTAGAATCCATTCATTCTTAAATTGCTTGCTAGGTGTGTGGTTATTCTTAATATAAGCTTCTATTTTATTGGAAATTACTTTTTTCTCTTAAAGTTGTTAAGTTAAAAGCTGATAATTTTGTTATGATTTGATGGGTATGTCCTTTAAACTTCAGATTTTTTTCATGATGGTGACAACCATCTCTTTAAAATGACATACTTAACTTTAGCCATTGCTGCTAATCTTTGAGTGTGTTTTACTAACTTCATATTTGTTCTATGGAATATCCATATTTGTCAGGTTACTTAATGGAAATATGAGTGTTTCAAAATATACATAATTTGCATTTGTTTGGCTCAGTCCAACAAATGCTTGAACACCTACCAAGTATAAGGCAATATGCCAAGCACTATGTGGCTTTCCTTGAAGAAAACAAATCTCTGCCCTTCAGGAGTTAATAATCTAGTAGAAATAAAATATTTATGCAAGTTTCACATTTAGGAGACTAAATGTCAAAATAAATGTAAACCAAGTGCCATAGGTAGGGAAAAATCACTCTGGTTTGGGAATAATTACAAAAGGTTTCGTGGAAAAGTTAGCATTTGAGATGGAACTTGAAGGCTTGTTTGCTGTATTACAACATACACTGTCTCGATAGTATTCATTGTTACGGCTAACCATCCCATAATTTATCTTATTATAAATAAAATCAGATCTCCAACTTGCCTATTATAGTGACAATAAAGTGTAATCTGTTTGTTTTTCCCAGTTGAGAAGTGATTATTTTGTTTATCTGTTTCTTCCAGGAAAACATTTAAAGTTGATGATATGTTATCAAAAGTAGAGAAAATGAAAGGAGAGCAAGAATCTCATAGGTAAGATAACCTATAAGTTTACATTAAGTGACATACTTGAGGAAAGAGGAAAAAGTACAGTGATCATTTTCCTAGTGATCACCTCAATATTGTAAGGAGTTAGAATGAACCTTAGATGTCAGTTGGTCCAAACTCATACACAAATCAGGGATTACTTCTTCTGTAGCATCCCTGGCAGAGAATCAGTTCTTAAGCTTCATCTTGAATCTCTCTAATGCTGGGAACTCACTGTTTTCTAAGGCAGTTCTGTTCATTATTGTTTTTCTCTACTACCAATTTCTTGCATTCTGAATCAAAGTTTCTGTAACTTCTGTAGTTAGTATTAATCCTACTACCTCGTCTAAAGAATGATGGAGACTCATTTTTTTATGGAATACTCAATGTATACGCTAGGTGCTGTGCCAGGTGCTTCACAACATCACATCTCTTTTAAGTAATCATCTACAATTCTGAGAGAGGCTCTCTCTTTTTTTTTCCCATCTTGTCCTTGCTCTTATTTACATCTTTCAGGCAAAATATTCTTAACTTTAGTTTATATTTGAAATATGTTTATCACATGATAGTTTCAGAAACCTGGCCCTTTGGATGGAATCTTATTGTCTGTTTTCACATGTGTTACCCAGAACTAATCCCCAAATGTTCTGACTAGTCTAATATCTGCCTAGGCTACACAGTATGCTTCCATTCTTCGACAGTATGCTTCTATTTATTCTTTCATATGTAAACTAAAGAAAGTTGAATATTATTCTAAAGAGAAACAGGGACTTGGGTGGTATTTGTTTATTCATTGACTACTTTTACGAAGAATGTAGAACTAAAAATACTAGATTAAAAAAAATGGAATTGGGAAAATTGCCACATGGATTTTTCTTTTTCTCTTGAAGTTTTAAATCATATCTTACCAATTTAGATAGGATGTACACTGACTTAATGATGCTTCATTTATACTTTCTCATTTTTGTGACTAGTATAAGATATCATTTTTCAATTGCTTTTATTTAAAGTTCTCCTTTTCAATTAGGTTATTTTGTTACTGGAATTTTTTTATTGCATTTAAAATTTTTTATATCAGTATTTGCAGTCTTGTAGAACTGAAGTGTAATTTGTATTTCCATATCTAGGCAATCTTGATTTGTAAATAAACTTTGATAGTCCATTCCCAAATCTTTACCTAATCTATTATTGCCCAAGGAATACCTTACAATACAGGTTTATAAAGACTGAGAATATTCCCAGCGCATGCCCTCTCTATTCTTTGCTTGAATTTCTATTCCAGATCGTTGGCTGTTCACCTACCCTGGACAGAGCTTTTGGGATCCTCAGGGCCTTTTTAACTTAAAGTATAAAGCTGTAGTCAGAGCCTGACCTGACATCCTCACTTCTTTTCTCCTAAACACCTTAATAGTTTGCCCTCCAGGTCTTTCAGGGCTCATGTGAGAAGGAAGAATGAACCAAGAAGAAGAAAACTTGACCCTTTTCTTCATCTTCCCCATCAGGGTTCCACCTTCATCACTGCTAAACCTTACTACTATCTCATTGTGACACTGGCTTTGATAAATATTACAGAACTTCCTTTATAGTGTGTGTTGTGAGGAAGATAGATTATACTGGTCAGTTCTCTCTGAATAATCACTCACCCAATAATTATATTTCTTTTGACCCAATGGGTTCAATAGCTAGGCCAGTACCGTAACAGGGGTATTGTTAACCAACTCACAGAAACATCAGAGGGTTGCATAGAATTCCTGCTTGTAATTTTGAAAAACAACTTTTTCATTCTTTAGGATCTAGCTGGGACCAGTGAGTTGGTCATTTCAACACCCAAGATCTTTTTTTTTTGAAACAGACCTAACTCTGTTGGAGCTGACCATGCTTATTTAATACCCAGTGAGGCACTTTAGGCCCAGGAGGTACTGAGATACTGTACTAGGTGCTTCAACCACCCCCTCCGGCCCCCATCTTTATGAATGTCTCATTGTTGCTCCCTGAGTCACTAAAGTTAATTGAGAAATTGCTTCATTTTAAGTTTACCCCCAAGGCCCTATATTATTAAATTTCTTCAGTGTATTTCTCATCTCAGATTAGGCATAATTGGTTTAGTAGACCAATAGGTCTACTAAACTTATCACATAGGATTGTAAGAAGTTCTCTAGACACCAGTATATAATGCCAGCATTTTAAAACTTTACTTGTAAAATCTATGGGCAAATTCTCTGAGAGAACAAAATAAACCTTTGTTGTTCCATGTCGTTAATTAGTAGATATTAAAATCTTTAATCATATACAAAAAGGTATTTCCATCTATATTTTTATTCTTTACCATCTCAAACATAGAGATCTTGTTCAGTTTAATTGGATCCTGGGTCTGTTCAGTAGCTACTATCTGGATATTTTCCACTGGAACTCATGTTCTTTTAGTACTTCCACAGTTTTAACGTCTCCACTCTCAAACCCAATGTATTTCATTCTCAAAGTTCCAGGAGAATATCAAGATACCCCAAATTTCTGTAGTACTACAGCCCAAAGCTTAGAACGGTCAAATGCCTGACCTGTTTATGGCAGTTGTAGTGACTTATAAACAAAACCAAATTCCTGGCATTGTCTGTGCAAAATAAAGTTGGTGTCCCAGGATCTTTTTTGTGTTTTATACTCTAGATCTATATTTGTCTTACTTGTTGCAGATAATGGCAGAAATTTATTAGGGGAAGGAGCTGATAGAAAAAAGAAACATGGGACATTTCATGGTTTTCACTTCTTTAAGGTATCCATTTGTGACAGTAGACCAGAATTGCATTTGTAACCTTAAAACTCAACCATAACACCCACCAACTATGAAGATTGTTTCTTTTCTTGAACAGTGGCTTCTGAAAACTCCACAGCAATTAGCAAATTTTAGAAATTCATAGTGTTCACACTATTTGACCAGGTTTTTCACATAGTCTAGTGACCAGACCTCTAGTCTCCAGGTTTTTCCTAATCTTTCTCCTTGCTCTTTTGGTGTGGTTATGTATATTTAAAATATCTTTATTTTCTTTTTAGAATTTCTGATACAATGCCTTATATTCTATCTTCTCCGTCTCTTGTTTCTGGCATGCCAATATATTGTGGGTTTTGAATTTATTTGGAGTTTTGACCAAGCACCATGGTTTATTGGTATAAACCTCTGATCTTTCTGTAGTTCTCTGTTCTAGCAGGATCCCAGGGGGTCTCTTGGGCTATTTATCCTACCAATTTTGGAATTCTCTAGTCATATCTCTTCTAAGTGCACCTCCACTGACTGAAAGGTATCATGAAAAGATTCCCAAATTGGAATTGCTTCCAAAAGTATTTCCTGTGGTCAAATTAGAAGCATTTCCACTTAATCATTTTCTGTTCCTGGTCCACTGTTAGTAGCTGGAGAAATCCCCTCCAAAGGTAACTGAACTAGAACATCTACTAGATATATTTTCAAACCTATGTTTTTAGTAGGTTGATAACGTAAAGTACCTTTCATCACTTTTTGTTGTTGTTATTACAACCTAAACTTTTGAATTAGTAATCTTCCTTTTATCATCTTTTTGTACTGTAACAAAGTCTGGGATTTTTTTCTGGGATTCCCGTTTCCTTAGTGTACCATGTCCCAGACACTATACTAAGTCCTAGGGGATATAATGATGAGCAGAACAGATGAAGACCTTGCCTGTGTGGAACTTAACGGCATTTAGGAGAAAAAGACATAATTGTATAATAAATATAAAATAAGTGCTGGGAAAGAAAAGTACACATAGGGAAACTGGGTGTATAAAGCAGGAGAATCAGCTCTTGTTTGAGAGTTGGATTTGGGAATAGTGATGTTCAGTGAGGGCTTCCCTGAAGAAATGAGCTTAAATTTGAAACATGAATATAGGAGTAAAATGGGGATAGAGGGTGAGCAAATAGGTGATTCTCGATAAAGGGAATATTATACATAACCTCATTTGAGGCCAGAGTCGCTGACTAGAGAGAGTAGGGAGAGTGACATTTGATGAGGCTAGAGCAGATGGCCATGACCAGATAATGCAGAGCCTCGTAGGCTATTTAAGGATGTTGGTCTTTATCCTAAGAAAGCCATAAATTATTTTAAATAGATACATTGCATTAATGGTGTTTCCCTAGCCACCTCTTTTGTAGATTTAGCTGCATTTTTAAAACTTCAAGCTGCTTCGTAAGTTGATTGTCTTTTCCACCATAATAAGATCTGATGTCTTCCTCCCTCCCCTTTCTCTCTTTTTTTTTTAACAGTTCCATCTTGATTGTAAGTTTTGAAGTTGTTTTCAAATCAGCATCTTTTCAAACTTAAGTTTTGTTCGTTTTTCAGAATCTGGGCCATAGATTTCTTTGTACATACCTACTCCTGAAGATGCCTTATCATTCACCACTGAACGCATAGGATTCTTAAAATCTAAGTATTTAAGAACACATTTTTTTTCCCCAAAACAATCATATCTCTATTGACTTTCTTTTTTACTGAATGCAGTGGCTGTTTTTTTCACTCTTAAAGAAAATAAACATCTTTTAGAAACAGCTCGATACATACAGTGTGAAGCAATATACTAATAAGAACACTAGTTATCTTAACATTTACAGTTTTCATATATATTATGTATATGTATACATGTATACACTATATAATGAGGCCAGATAGGAACAAATTTTTAAAATGTTCCTTCTTGTATAATCTTCGGCTTTACAATAATCCCTTTATGTTCTGTCTACGATACTTCTGGGAGGTGATTCATTTATATGTAATGGACTCCCAGCCCTCATTCAACTTTATCTTCTCACTACAAAGTGTTCTCATCCTTAGGTCTGAACCTGGAAGGAGACGTTGGATTCCAGAATAATGAGCTTGATGCAGTCACCAATTCCTCAGCTTTATAATACATCATAGCATGAAATGTAATAGTGTAGATGCCAAATAGCTTATCATCACACTTGGGCTATTTTGAGGTGATACCACCATGACCCTAGAAATGAAGCCTTACACCTGCCACTATCAGATTAATGTGTACAAATTCAAGGCACTAATCTTGGTTTCTTTCCTGCATAAAAATGTTGGTCCTTCTGTGGGATCTGGCTGTTCTTAAAATTTGAGTTTCCTCTCATCTCAAAATGTTAGTCCCTTATGAATTTAAATTTACTTAACCTTATTCTGCAGACTTCTTTAGAATTGTCAGGTACTTGTGTTTAGAATCTTATCCCCAAATTTCACATTCCCCCTCTAGTTTCCTATTGCCATATTGCTTGCTTCCTAAGATACAGATAGGGAACACATCACAAAGTTGAACCAAATCCTTATCTGATATCTTGATCATCTAAGCTAGATCCTTTGCTGCCTAAAACTAAATAGGCCTGACCATGTTTCTTTCTTCTCTTCTTCTGATCCAGTTTAACCAGTTAAAATGTGGACACGGTAGCCACAAGAGAGGGAAGAGGGTAAATCAAAGGGAAAGAAAACGGCCCTTTTTCCTTGGACTCAGCCATCAATTAGGCCTCATTGTTACATTTTATTCTAGGTACATATCAAGAGTGTTTACTTTTAGGAAGGGAAGGAGGAGGGGAAATTATGCATAGCAAATCACATTCCCGTTTGTTTTTTAAGTTGGTTAATTGAAATTTGGAATTCCTTTTCTCAAAGAAATGTTATAATGGTGGCTGAATGTGCTTGCCATCTTATTTAACTTATAATGTAGCAATTAAAACTGTGTCTCAGACCATCCTTTGGTGACCTTTTTGTTTGTTTTTAATTTCCAGTCTTTTGTAGATGGATACTTTTGTAAATGTACTGATCACATACTTGGATGTTACGGCAATGTTAAATTTTTATGACAGTGGTTAAAGTCTTATTCTCAACTTCTTGCCTTGTTGTGGAATGGTAACAGTTTCCCGAATGACCTCAGTTTGCAGACCACGTTTTGAATAACACTAATTTAAAATATTTTCTGGGGTAGATCAATGCAAGGTATTTCTGTCATTTCACAGCTGGAACTTAGAATCACATTCCCTATAAAAACAATGTAAATAATATTATAAGTACTACAGTATAATGGGTCCTGATCCCTGAACTTAAAAATCTTATTACTCTAGGGAGGACATCATTATCCTTTTGAAAATCATTTGTTGAGTACCTTTCTGTAAGACACTGCTAGGTGCTAAGGACACTGATATGTCAAAAGAGAATGTGTGTGAAAAAATTGTGACAAAAAAGTGGTAAATACAAGTGTTTGTAAAGGAAATTAAGCTCTGGGATGTTTGGGGATGTGTCTTTGTAGAAGAGGGAGAGGATTTTTGTGTGTGTGTGTGGTACGTGGGCCTCTCACTGTTGTGGCCTTTCCCGTGGCGGAGCGCAGGCTCAGCAGCCATGGCTCACGGGCCCAGCCGCTCCGCGGCATGTGGGATCCTCCTGGACCGGGGCACGAACCCGTGTCCCCTGCCTCGGCAGGCGGACTCTCAACCACTGCACCACCAGGGAAGCCCAAGGGAGAGGGTATTTTGATGGATTGTTTAGTATTTTATCCAAGCCTCACAATCTTGAGAGAGGTTATCTCCTCATTTTATAGATATCAGGTCACAGCTAATAACTGGAGCCAGAATTCAAGCTTGGATTTTGTCATTCTATTCTACTTTCCTGTATATGGCTTTAGTAGAGGTAAAAAGGAATGGGAACCGTATTACAGACAGCAGTTAGACAAAAGATTTCGCAGTTGGGGACCCATTAGAAAATTGTAGAAAGGAATGATTCATTCAAAATCATTTTAAGAAAATTTACCTGGCCTTAGTATGTAGGTTTAACTGAAGCAACTAAGAATAGGATAGACTGGTTGTGACTAATGGATTATCTTCTAACATGGAAAATGTAGAATATTTCTTTCAGTTTTGTTTTGGAGTTTCACCAATTCTGCATTGTAGGTTACATTTATGGAACAGTTTTGATAGGAAAATGCTAATTCTCTTTTAGTAAAATGGCACGTAGATTTCATAGATGGTAGATATACTTTTTAAAAATCAACTTTGGGTATAATTAACATTCAATAAAATACACTCACCGTAAGTATATAGTTTGAGTTTTGACAAATGTATGCATTCGCACAAGCATAACCACAATTAAGCTATAGAACATTTTCATTACCTTGAAAAAGTCCTTTGAGCTCCTTTACAGTTGATCCCCTTAATGTACTTTTTTTTTTTTTTTTTTTTTTTTTTTGCGGTACGCGGGCCTCTCACTGTTGTGGCCTCTCCCGTTGCGGAGCACAGACTCTGGACGCGCAGGCTCAGCGGCCATGGCTCACGGGCCAAGCTGCTCCGCGGCATGTGGGATCTTCCCTGACCGGGGCACGAACCCGTGTCCCCTGCATCGGCAGGCGGACTCTCAACCACTGCGCCACCAGGGAAGCCCTGTACTTTTTTTTTTGAAGTATAAATTTATATGCATTCCAATTCACTCTTTGGTGTATAGTTCTGATGCATTCAATCAGGTAACAACCACTACAATTAAGATAAACCCTACAGATTCTCTCATGCCCCATTTATAGTCAACTCCCCACTTCCTTTGTGTTTTTGAAATGTATCTGATATGTGTCAGAAAGTAATATACATGAATTACCTGTTTTCAAGAATCCCGTTTTATTTTTCTTGATACTTAAGTTATAGTTGCTATTCTTAGTTTTTCCTTTCTGTGTTTATGCTTTCTAACTCTGCTTGGACCCTTACACTTCTACTCCACCATAGTCATTTTGTTCTCTACTGATATCCTAGCATACTTTTCTTAGTACTGTTTTAGAAATGCCCTTCAGGACCTCCACCCTGTAGTTTTTTTTAGCATACACTTGCATAGATTACCTCACTAAGAAAATAGAGGCATCCTCACATCTTCTGTTGAAATATCTCACTTACCTCCTGTTTGTCTAAGAAGAAGAGTCCTGGGCAAAGTTACAAAGCTAACCTCTTTATAATATGTCCTTATTTCCAGTCATTACTTGTTCCTTAACGCTCTCTTGCCTCAAAGTCTTTATATAACTCTTCCCCTCTGATTATAAATGGGTAGATTGTCACCACCATTTTAAAAAAAACAAAAACATACCCTTTATTGATCCCTATTGCCCTTTTACTGCTATTTACTTTGATTCTTTAGTCAATTTCTTGAGTAAAAGTACTGCTTCCCTTTTCCCAACATCTGTTCTGGAAAGTTATGAATGGCTCCTGATCACGAGATAGATTTCTCTTTTTCCAGTTTAAAGGTACTACAAAAGCCTGTTGATGTTTTTATTTATTCTAGCACAACTTAATAGTTTTTCCATTGGTAGTAAATATTTTTCAAAACAAAAGGATCATTATAGTTTATGCTTCCTTTTCATTGCTTCTAAAACTAAAAGTGAAAATGACAAGTTGAAACAGTAAATTACAAATCTGTAGCAGATTTGTGATTGTATATTTCATCCCTAATTGAAGTAGAAAGTGATGGTTCTGCATCATTTGTTAGGAGGTTGAAATTCCTAGCTTGAAAATACTCAAACACTTTTGCCTGGATTCAGCTACCATTTTGACAGGTGGGAAGGGAAAACCTGTCCCCATTTTATAGGTAGAACACTAATGCACAGTAAATTATCTTGCCTCTTATTTGGTGGTCTGTTTTTTTCTGCCTTGCTTCTTTGGTGTTTTTGTTTGTGTGTGTGTGTGTACGTGTGTTTTTAATGTGTATAAACACACTGTTTTGGATGTCATACTTAACAGGGAGAGCATGGGGTCATGGACTTGAACAGAGTTAAGAATTAGACAGCCAAATATTTATAAATTAGCTGAAGTAGCTTTGCTTTCAGTGTTATATTTTAAAGTTTAGGTTATTTTTATTATAGAATATTAAAGTGATAAAAATTTTTTGTTCTGTTTAGCTTGTCAGCTCATCTGCAGCTTACATTTACTGGTTTCTTCCACAAAAATGGTATGTACTTAAACATATTGGCATTCTTACAACAAAACACCTTTGTGACTGAAAAATAAAATTGCGTGTAAATTCATAAAATTATATTTAATGGAAAAGATGGTGATGTTGATAATTTAATTTCTCTTTAGTGGATTTCTCCAACAGTTTCAATTATTGCTTTATTTGGTCAATGGTGGGATATGGAGGAGGTAACTTGCAACTCATTAAACTTTAAAAGTAGTAGTTCTTAAATTTTAGTGTGTGTAGAAACATTTTGACAGTTTGTTTGAAATACGTATACCTGGACCCTACGGGGACTCAGATCTAGCAGGGTTTTGGTGGAGCTTAGGAGTCTGCATTTTAATAAAGCACCAAGGTAATTCGGAGGTACGTTGTCTGAGGAACAAGTTTTAAGAAACTCTGGCTTTAAAAAAAGAATGTGAAAAAAAAAAAAAAGAATGTGTCAATATATATGTGTGTAACTGAGTCACTTTGCTGTACAGCAGAGGTTGGCACAATATTGTAAATCAACTACACTTAAATAAAAATAAATAAATAAGAAACTCTGCCTTAAAAGTTTTTAAAAATTGTAGGTAGACTTTATACATAAGGTTGTGTTCATCGCCTGGTTTTCTTATTGCTGTCTTGCTGTCTAAGTTTTAAGTAGATTTTTAAATTATTAAAATAATCAGTGCTGTGTGGGATCACTCTTGAGAAGGTAAACGTTAGCTTCATCTGGCTCATATCTAAATAGATGAAATTCCAGCTCTTACCGCTCAACCGTACCTTTTAGGGCTCTAAGTATTGCCGTTTAAAAAATGGTGTGTAACATTATCTTACCCAACTCAGAGCCATCATCTTTCCAAAGATCGTAAGTAGAAAATAATGGGAAGGACTTGTAATGAAATTAAATTTCTTAGATTTTTTATTTCCAAAATTTTTCGAACTTTAAATTATAAAGACTTATGATGAGAATTGTAGTTAATTGCCTTAGAACCTGGAATAGGTGAAGAGTCTCCTGAGTAGAACCCTTTTCTGCATAAACATTTTGAGGTTTTTTTTGTTTGTTTTTTGTTTTTTTTTTTGCGGTACACGGGCCTCTCACTGCTGTGGCCTCTCCCGTTGCGGAGCATAGGCTCCGGATGCACAGGCTCCGGATGCGCAGGCTCAGCAGCCATGGCTCACGGGCCCAGCTGCTCCGCGGCATGTGGGATCCTCCCGGACTGGGGCACAAACCCGCGTCCCCTGCATCGGCAGGCGGACTCCCAACCACTGCGCCACCAGGGAAGCCCTTGAGTATTTTTTTAATACAATAATAAAACAACTGAAACAACCACTGCGCCCAATGGGATATATCAATGTGTTAGATATTATATAAAGAAAATTATATAGTCTTAAATGTTACTTCATTAAAAGAGGTGAAAGCGTACTGGGTAAAGTTTCAGTTGGTTTCAGAATGGATAAAATGCCTCTAGGCTTGTCCATGTTAAATTTGTGTGTGTATCCTTTAATAATCATGTAATGGAATAAAACCTTTATAAGAAACAGGTCAGGTTGGTCATCCTTGGTATTGTTTAGTAAAAAACAAAGTTCAATAATAAGCAGAATGGTTATATTAGAACAGTTTGATAACTAACCAGGTTTTTAATGTAAGAAATTTGAAGTCTGGTCATATCTGTGTTAGCAGTTAATGTAACGTTACTTCTAGTTTTGCCTTATATCTGGTCTATTTTTTTATATAGAAGTAACCTCAGTAGCATTTTCATGTTTTTTTCCTCCTAAATCATTTATAATCATCTTGTAGAGTTCATATTTCTAATCATTCATCATACTTGGTCTTCTGTGATACTTAAAAAGTACATGAACTCTTAATACTTTAGAAGCTTATAATTTGAATTTTATAGGTTTGTTAGCCCTTTGTTCTCGGACTTCTATAAAACATATAAATTATTCATCACTGAAATCATTATGGATATTAATCGAATAATATTTAATATTATTTGATTAATAGTAATTAAATTTACTTGAATTAATTAGTTGAAATTAACTGGAACATGGTACGATAAACTTTTTTCCCATCTACATGACAAAAAAGTTCAAAAATTGCACAAATTCACTTGAACTTTATTTTCTTGATATTACTGAAGTAAATGAGAAAGTAAACTCTGTTGATACTTCTATTTCCAGAAAATAATTTCCCATTATAACTTTGAAATTAGTGGAAGTTGGAAAGAAGCAGATATATTGCCTCCCTTGTCTATTCAAGGTATATTTGTAGTTTTTTTTTTAAGAAATAATATTTTTAAGAAATCAGGATAGAAAAGCAACATCACAGTCCCTAAAATATGATTATTTTTTCTTTTGTTTTTAAATGAAGACTTTTGTTTAGCAGTTACTACTTGAGACTGCTTAGAATGAATACACAAAGATTATTAGGGTACTGTTTTCATGGTGAGTATTGTTCAGAGAGTATTTTTGTTACTGCATTTTAGATATTTGGTTATTTTATGGTATATTAAATTATTTTTATTCTGGATGCAACTTTCAAGAGACTGATTGAAATGTATTGTATGTATACACCCTGAGTAAGAAGAATGTTTTCAAGTAGAAAGAAGTATTGTCCAAAATCTCAGAACAAAAATTATTTTATTTCTGTATATGTTTATGGATTTATCTATAATATATAGAGAACTATATAGAAGTACATAGTAGTTCGATATATTAGGAACTTGATGAATGAATGATTAAATATTTAAGTTTTTTGGACTATTAATGCCTTTGGGATTAAAGACAAGCTGTAGGGAAGTATTCTGGAACCTTAATTTGCAGAAGCCTTTGTTAGTTCATTGATATAGAGAATGTAGACTATTACTTTAAAATTAAATTTCCTAAACATTATAAACCAAGAGATTTCCCTAGGTAGTAAATAATATCTTGATTTTTGCTATCCTATTTAGGCATGTAAGTTTTATGTTTAATATTTTTTGAAAACTTTTTAAAATCCCTTTGGTTATAAGTTTTGATCAAATCAAAGAGCCTTTTAGTGGGCTTCCCTGGTGGCACAGTGGTAGAGACTCCGCCTCCCGATGCAGGGGACACGGGTTCGTGCCCCGGTCCGGGAAGATCCCACATGCCGCGGAGCGGCTGGGCCCGTGAGCCATGGCCGCTGAGCCTGCACGTCCAGAGCCTGTGCTCCGCAACAGGAGAGGCCACAACAGTGAGAGGCCCGCGTACCGCAAAAACAAAAAGAACAAAACAACAACAACAAAAAGAGCCTTTTAGTTTAAATATCTGAGCATTCAAAATGAAATGAAATATGTAAAATAGTAACCAGTTCAATTTAAATGTATCTTAAACTAAATAATGTTTCTAATAGATTTTAGAAGAAGGAAAAAAAAATTTTAATGTTTATTTTGTGTGTTAACCTCTCCTGAACTATTTCATTTGTGCTTTCTACTAAGAAGCCTTAACTGCATTTGTCAAGGTTGAAACTGATTTTGGGAAAAAGGAACGAGTAAACTTCTGAGAAGACTTCATTATAGGAAGTCTTTTTTGTAAATTCTCAGACCTCTTAGGAAAATGAATACTATTTTTTTAAAATAGATTTTAATCACTTCTCGGCCTTTTGGCTAAGATCAGGTGTAAAATAGATTTTAAAGTATTGATTTTCTATTTAGATAAGCCATCACAAAATTCAGAAAATGAACAAAATTCTGTTACCCTGGAAGTCCTGCTTGTGAAAGTCTGCCACAAAAAAAGAAAGGTAAGGTATAGGATGATACTGGTAGATGAAATGGAATAGTTTTTTTCATTGAATATGTTTATGCATATATATTGTTTATGCATATAAACCTTAAAAGCTTTTAAATATGTTGATGGCTGAATTGTAAATCTGATAACCTCTTTTGCCAACCTCCCATATCTTCATGTTTTTTCTAATCTGCCTGTAGGTATCTGCATAAAACTTTCTGTTACAGGAGTATGACAGTGAAGGGAAGAAGCTATCTTTTAGCATCTTAGGACATAAATTCAGTTGCTTCCTGCCACTCCAGTCTCTTAGCTTATTTGTTTTAGCTATTTGTACACATTAATGTTTTAAATAAGGGCTAAGAGAGAGTTTTTCCCAAAAGGATTATCTTGTAACACTACTCTCAGGCAAAGAAATTTCTGTTTCTAGCATTATCAGCCATTAACTTATAAATATATTGCTTCAAATTTTTATTTATAAGATGAAATCATTTCACCATGGAAACAAGTATTATGGTGGTTAAATTTCCTGGGCAACCCACCAAAGCCAACAGATATACTTTTAGTAGCCTTAAGTCCTTGGGTATTTTAAGAATGGGCGGGAATTCCCTGGCGGTCCAGTGGTTAGGATTTCATGCTCCCACTGCAGGGGGCCTGGGCTCGATCCCTGGTCCGGGAAGTAAAATCCCACAAGCCATGTGGTGAGACCAAAAAAAAAAAAAAAAAATGGAATGACCTGTATAGAGGTTCTGATTGCTCATGCTTTTCCAAAATCAATCACAGTAAGGTGATATGGTGAAAACTGTGCTAGAGCGTTGGTATGGAATAGACCAAGGTGATGGGAGACAGCAGTGTAAGCATTAAAAACTCTATAAAGTTAGTTAGTAATACTCCACGCTCCCACCCAACCCCCATACACAACAAGTATTGATGTGAAAATTCAAGATAATATTATTATTTAGGCAAAAAAATGTGCCTGTAACTATAGTATGGTCCTTTTTGTGTTAAAAAAAAAATAATAGGCGTAAATGTTTTCTTCAAAGGATATATACAACCAATTGCTAATATTAGTCTTCTCTGGAGTATAAGACCTGGGGGATGGAGGAGACTTTTATTTTTCTCATTTTATATTCTTGTAGAGCAGAATTTTAAGACCATAGCATGTATTCTGTTTGTTTTCAAAAAGAAGCTACCTAAAATAATGTACTATATTTTCTTGTTAAAAAGGTCTTCTGCATCTTGCAATTTTTCAGCTTTGCTCTTTCAGCATAACTCTAGTTATAGAATTACAGAATATTACTCATAAGATAATTAATGTTACTTCTTATAAACAATATATTTAAATATATGGATTTACTATTTCTCAGTGTTGTTGATAATGGGGTTATTGTAATAATCTTTTTTCATTTCTAACAGTCCTATGAGTCATTTTGTTAAAATAGAATGTTTAAGGGGAAAAGATTAATTTACATGAGTTGTAATATTTTAAGCATGGTTTTAGTTCTATATTTCTAACTTAAAACTTTCAGATGACCATCAGCTAAATATTAGATATACTATTATATCATTATTTTCATTATATTGAGGATATCCTCAATTGTGCTAATATTTGAAAGATAGTTGATCCAAATTTTCTTTTTGCTTCATCACAATTTTCAGACATATGGTTAGAATTTTAGCATGGCATTTGGAAATCATGGCCTATACCATATTTCCTATAGCTGTGATTAGAGGTTTTATTGTAATTCTTACAATTGCATATGCATAAATAAATATAATGATCTTTGCCTTTGCAGGATGTAAGTTGTCCAATAAGGCAAGTTCCTACAGGTAAAAAGCAGGTGCCTTTGAATCCTGACCTCAATCAAACAAAACCTGGAAATTTCCCGTCCCTTGCAGTTTCCAGTAATGAATTTGAACCTAGTAACAGCCATATGGTGAAGTCTTACTCATTGCTATTTAGAGTGACTCGTCCAGGAAGAAGAGAGTTTAATGGAATGATTAATGGAGAAACCAATGAAAATATTGGTAATTTTTATTTTAATAATTTTACTAGATTTTGTTGTTGGAGATTATTAAGGTGATCAGTGAAAATGATTGAACTAATACATCTTCGTAGTATTCATAATTGTGTACAGAATATTTCTTTTTTTAGTTATTTTCATAATTATTTAGCGGGAAAAATGGTGCAGAACTAGAAATAAATGCATGTGTTCTAGTAGCATGGCCTTTATTTGCAAATCTCTTATAGTCTAATGAGATAATTAATTTTATGGTAGATTGGCCTTGCTCTTAGACTTTTGGCTATTGTGTTGTACTAGGTATTTAACCTGTAAAATTCTCATTGTTGTATGATGAAACATTTCATGCAGCAAAAAAAAAAAAAAAATATATATATATATATATATAAACACTGGATGGAAAAGACTGGTATTTAAATTAGTCTCTCAGCAAACAATGAATTCACTCCCGCCTCAACATTTTATTGTGAAAAATTTCATACATACAGAACAGACAAAAGAATTTGGTAGTGAACACCTATCTACCCACCACTTAGAGTCTACAGTTAACATTTTATTATACTTACCATACATCTATCCTTGTATCCTCCCAGCAGTTCTGAATCCACCTTTGAGGTGATCATTCAAACAACATATAGATGCTGGGGACACAAAGATGATTAAGAAATCCAGTTCCATCTTCCAAAGGCTCATAACCTAGAGTATGGAGATAAACATAAAATATAATTGCAGCTAAATGATATGTGGTATAATAGAGGTATTTGTGAAGTTCAGGGGAGAAGCACCTAGGAAGAAATAATCATTGAGTTTTGAAGTTCCTGGAAAGTAACCATGAATGAGGAGGTTTTTTTTCTCCTTGCCTAGCAATAAAGATCATTCTGAACAGAAAATAATATTTGCAAAATTGTGGGATTAATAATGTCAATGAATATCAAAAAGTAAGGACATACACATAAGGTTGAGACATAAAGTTGAAGAGTGTTTGGATATTATTATATTGTAACTTAAGTTTATTTGTACCTCATTTGGGATAAATGTAGTATGTTATGTGAAGGGACTATATATCATAAGTATGTTTTTGCTTGAATATTTGATTCATGAGAAATGTTTGTCAAATTCAGATGTCAATGAAGAACTTCCAGCTAGAAGAAAACGAAATCGTGAAGATGGGGAAAAAACATTTGTTGCACAAATGACAGTATTTGATAAAAACAGGTAATGTTGATGGACAAGCAAGGCTCCCATGTTTTAGAAATGTTTTTATTTTGAAGCAGAATATAGTGGTGATACTGTTTCTTTGCCTTTGTTTCTCTTTATTCTTATGGATGAAAAAAGAAATTTGCAAATACTGAACTTTTCTCTTTATCACGTAGAAAGCAATAAACACATATGAGGAACTATTTGAACGGCTCAGTTAAGATTGTTTATTCAGCTAGTATTTTCTGAGTGTCTCCTCTTTGTCAGACATTGTTTTAGGCGGTGAGAAGGCAACAAAACCCCTGCCCTCATGGAGCTTAACTTCTAGTGGAGGAAACAGACACCACCCCCCAAAATTGTATCAACTGATGTCACTTAGTGGGAATACTGTGAAGAAGAATAAAGAGAATAAATGGTGGTTTTTGTAGAGAAAGCCTCTGAGAAAAGGTCATATTTGAGCAGAGACCTGAATGAAGTGGGCCCCGTGCAAATCTTGAGATTATGTATTTACTAGAATTAAGGAAGAAAAGTGTGTAATCATCATTGTGTGGCTCTGTGTGCATTTGGCACAAGGTAGCAAGGAACACTTGGATTTATAATCATCTCTGCAGTTTTCGTTTGGGAATGAAGCACCTTAGTGCCAGTAAAAGAACCTCTGGGAAGCAAATACAGCATTCTTTTTTGATAGGGTTGGAGGATGAAACCTATAATACGTCATGATTTCTTGTCCTAGGCTGCTCACTGGTAGTTAACACAGTTCACTGTTAGGTATAGGAGAAAGAGCCAAGAAAAGCAATTAGTGTTTCTCCTGCTCTTTAAAAAGTAAATTGTTGCTTTAATGTAATCCACTTATTAGCTGCTAGGGTAAAGAAAGGTTATAGGGCTTTTAATGGGAAAGCAAAGGTGATTAGGAATAATGCCATGGATTTTGCTACCATATTGTCTTAGAATATATCACTTAATGTCGCTTAATGTTACCGGCAGAAACCAATATAGTGTTTTTTTTAAAGTCAGAAATTTGAATGTGGATCAAAAATTTAAATGGAGAACAACAGAAACATATATGCTAGGAGATAGGGGTTGTGTCTGTGGGAGAAGCAGTTAGGCTGTTGTTGCACACTGGGCTTCATCAGTGTTGGTAAATGTTCTATATATTTTAGGCAGCATGAGGGGAGGGGTACATTATATTCTTTTAAGAATTCTTTCTACCTTATATTAACATATTCCTTGTACGTTAAAACAAAAAAACTGCTTTTTTTAAAAAGTACCAAGAGGAAATCATGGGAGAATTTTCTCCCAACTTTTGAAAATTTCCAAACCTATAAAAAAGTTGAAAGAACAATACAGGTAGTAATTAATACCCATGTACCCTTCACCTAGATTCATCAGTTGTTAACATTTTACCACATTTGCTTTATTTGTGAGTGTATTTTTGTGACAAACCATTTGAGGGTTAGATCATGACACTGGATTTCATTCCTTATTCATAAACACTTCATTCAGCGTATATCTCATAAGAGCAAGCAAGGACATTTCCCTCCATAACCACAGTATGCCTATCATATTCAGGAAATTTAACATGATACAAAAAATAGAATACTCTCTCCCCAGTTTCCTCGATAATGTCCTTTTCTGTTCCCCACTCACCCCAGTCAAGGATTGCGATCTGTCAGTTGCCATATCTATTCAGTCTCCTTCAATTTGGAACAGTTTTCCAGCCTTTTTTTTTTTTTTTTTTTTGCCTTTTATAACAACACTTTAAATACAGGCCTGTAGTTTTGCAGAATGTCTTTCAATTTGGACTTTTGTGATTGTTTCTTTATGTTTAGATTCGGGTTAAACATTTTGGGCAGGAACACTAACTGGTGATGTGTTCTTTGTGCACGTCACAGACACAGCTGATATTAGGTTTGATCACTTGGCTAAAGTGGTATTTACCATATTTCTCCATTTTAATGGTCCCTTTTCACTTTAATTAATATGCAACCTCTGTAATAATTAATACATGAAACTGGATAAATGTCCTTTTGCTCCCAAGTCTTTTTCTTTTAACCCAATAGTTTAGCATCCATTGATGATTCTTACTTGAGTAAATTATTCTGTGGCTGTGGCCACATGGTAACTTTCTATCAATTCTTCCATGTTTGGTTTGTTGGCATTTTTCTGTGAAGAAGAGCGTTCCTTCTCTCAACCTTTTTTTTTAAATCAGTATGGATTAACAAATTCCAGTTTTATTCAGTCTGTTTTAATCTATTGATGTTGCTATTTTAATGCTCAAATTGTCCCAAATTTTGTCAGGAGGAGCCCTTCCAAGCAGGCTCCTAAGTCCGTTTGACTTGTTTTTATTTATTTATTTCCTTGTTTTGTGGAATATTCTAGATAGTCCAGGCTTTACATTCTCCTTTTCCTACCTCTGCTCTGGAATTGGCTATTTCTTCAAAGGGTCGTAGTTCCTTTCAGTAGAGGAGAAGTATTTGCCAACCAAGATCTGAGGAGTTAGATGTTATAAAAATTCTTTTTATAATCTCTGAGAAGCTAAAGTCTCCTTAAAGAATGACCAAAATTCAAAAGCCATATTGAAAGAGTATGAAATATGGAGTGAAATAAGAAAACTTCTTCTGAAAACAAAAACGCCATCATAAGCCAAGTCAAAATAAAGATGACAAGTCAGGAGAAAATTAATTTCAACTCATAATGTATATAGATAGATGCCTCATTCCTTTAATATAAAAAGATTATACTAAGTAAAAAGAAAACCACAGGCCAATAGAAGAATGAGGAAGGGATATCATGAAAATGTTTACAAGAAAAGAAAATATATATGGTTTTTAAACAACTAAAAGGTAAACATCTGAATGTAGAAGTACACTGAGATGTCATTTTTTCACTTACCAGTTTGACAGATATCAAAAAACTTGATAAAGCACTGTTGATGAGGCTGTGGGGGAAAAGGGCCTCTTCATACACTACAGGTAGGAGAGTACATTGGATTGTAGCTATCACGTGTTCAGCCATAAAATAGAATATTATGTAGTCATGTAAACATGCAGGAGGAGGAAAGTCCTTTCCATTTTAGAAGTATATACTAATGTATTACCTATTCAAATTAGTAAATAAAATAAAATTATTTTTAGAATTAATATTCTAAAAATATTAAGTTGAACAGCCTTGTTGATATATTATGAAGTAGAATAAATTCAGTAGCACAGCATAAAGACAAAAATTCTTAAGGCTCAAAATCATTCGGTGTTAAGAGTCAGACTTTGGAGACAGATTACCTAGATTCTGTTGCTAGCTCTGGCTACTCACTGTGTCATCTTAAGGCAAGTTATTTAACCCTCTCTATGCCTCAGTTTCTTCTGCACAATGGAGTAATAGCATCTACTTCATAGAGGTGTTGGGAAGATTAAATGAACTCTGTAAAGTCTAAAATAGTGCCTGGCACATAGTAAGCACTCAATAAATGTCAGCTAATACCACCTAACAGAATTTCTCTAAGACTGATGAATAGATGCCAGATTCTTGATATACAATTAATTATTGAGTATGGTTGAAGAATGGTATTTAGGTTAGTAGTGTTTAATTGTATGGAAAAAATAACATAAACTATGTATACACACACAGATATGTACACACACATTAAAACTATACTGTGAGTATGGGTAGAATTTAATCGATTCTTTGATTCAACCAGTATTCCATTTATTCATTCACCTATGAAATGTTTATTGAGCACCTATATGTGCCAGGTGCCCCCCAGGATCTTACAGTTAATTAGTTTACTGTTCAAGTATAAAAGTCAAGAATTCTAGTTCAAGTACTTACAGTAGTTAAAGATAACAGAGACATAATTCTTAGCGGTTCCCTAAGGCAAGTATTGTAACACCGTTGTTACCTTGTTTTTAAAAGTATAAAGCCTGCACACATGCTTTATACTTAACGTTTAAAACTTAGCAAGTTTTAAGACCTTAGGCATATTATACTTTTAAGTGTTTAAAGTTACATCTGAGTAGCTACAGTAATGAAATAATTCTCTAGTAATAATTATCAGTACAAATCATTAAAATTTCTTTTGTCAGGAATGGAGTGTAGGTATATTTTTAAGTCTTGTTGGGTATGTAAGCTAGTTTATAAATTTAATAAATGCTTTTTAGTATAAATCTAAAGATGTAGAATTTGTGTACTTACAATAATACTCAGGTTACTTTAAAGTGTATGTGTTTGTCTAACAGGCGCTTACAGCTTTTAGATGGGGAATATGAAGTAGCCATGCAGGAAATGGAAGAATGTCCAATAAGCAAGAAAAGAGCAACATGGGAGACTATTCTTGATGGGAAGGTATGGACTACTTAGAAGACTGAGCACGTTATAGTTATGAACTCCCATTTTTGATTGATGTTTTCTTCCCCAAATGCAAATTCACACTGGAAGGAATTCATGTTGGAAGGAAGAGTCCTTTTTTTTATACTTTGAAAAACACAAGTCAGAATTATCTAGTCAGAGTATTTAATGGAAGGCATCATCCTTGGAACCAGACTGCCAGCTTCAAATCTCCACTCCTAGCTATGTGGCGTCTGGCAAATTACTTAATCCCCTGTGTGTCTCGGTTTTCTCATTTGTGAAAAGAGGCACAGAATTGATGGGTTAAATGAAATGATTAAAGATGCTTAGCACCGTGCCTGGCATAAAATAAGTGCTCAATAAATGTTAACTGATATTTTAAATTCCATTCATAGTAACAGCAGGTAACATATGACTAATAAATTTATCAAGAAATCTTCAAATCTTAGATGAAGCAGGCTTAAAATAACTCAGAATTCTAAGAGACTTAAAAAAATAAATAGGCATACATACATTTCTTGGATAGGCAGACTCAGCAGAATACTAATGTCATTTATTTCTAAATATATTAGATCAGTGTACCAGCACAAGCAAAATCCTGATTTTTTTTTAAGCCTTAAAAAATTAGTCTCAAGTTAACCTAGAACAATATGTAATAATACTAAGGAAAATTATGGAAAAGTTTTCTGAGAACCTTTACTTACCAGATAATAGAACATAGTATAAAGTTAAAAGAACTTAAATTTATGGTAAAATCTTAGCAATAGATAAGCACATCACTGAAGCGTAGTCTTGAAATAGTTTCCTGTATATTTTGAATTTAATCTATGATAAAATTGGTGTTAGATCTGTGTGGGAAGGATAAACTGTTCATTATCCATGTGACAGAATTGGTCTCTAGCCTTCTGGAAATAAACTTAGACCTAATAAATTCCAGAAGGCTCATAAATGTAAATGTGAAAATTAACACTATATAACTTCAGAAAAAAATATAGGTGAATATTAATCTTGCTATGAGGAAAAGCCCTTCTAGGTATGCTACAAAAGCTAGAAAGCATAAAATAAAAATGGCTAAAGTGAATCATATACTGCACAAATCTAAAGTTAAAAGCAAATGATGGACTGGGGCTAATATTTGTAACATAACAAAAGGCTAATATGAATATGCAGTTAATAAAAACATAAGCAATCTAATTAGAAAAAAAGGGTAAAGAACAGTCTGACAGTTCTTAAAGCAACAAATATAGATGACCAGTAAGCCTTTTAAAAAGATATTCAGCCTTACTAGTATTCAAAGATGCAAACAAAATCAGAGATACTACTTTTGACTACTAGTTTGACAACAGTTAAAAAGGGTTGACAGTTTCTAGTTGGAGACGTGAGGACACATGCTCTCAAATAATGCTTTAATGTAAGAATAAGTTGGTATAACCTTATTGGAGGGCAGACTGGCGATACGAATAATAATTTTAATTGTGTATATAATTATTAAGTTTTATGTAACAGTTAATTTTCATTCTACAGTTTTGTCACAAGGTAGTAACTGTTTAACTGAAAAGATGTAGATTACAAGTCTTGCCTGAAAATTTTAAATAGTGAAAAATTGGAAACACCTTAACTCTAAAAAGATAGCCATTGAAAGAACAATACTTTGACAAGAAGATCCCCATGATATTTAATTTTTATATAATAATACATCCACCTTTTATAAAATTAATCATAATAGTGGTTACCTCTAGGTGATGGGATTTTAAATAATTTTTATTTCTTTATACGTATCTACAGTGGTTGAATTTTCTGCAGGTATATTATCTTTCTGTTTTAAATTTCTTTTTTAAAGTTTGTTACGTTTATCCATGGGAAAATAAGGATTATTATATGAGTTGTTGGATTTTCCCAAGAAATTGAGGCAATATGAAATGGGTATCCTTTTAAGTCAGGTCATATAGATTTGCTTCTTTTTAACAGCTCTGTGTTATTCTTTTAAATAATGTCCCATAATTTACTAAACCAGTGTCACTTCAATGGATAATTTGATTATTTTAATTTTTTTTACATTTTCAAAAATGTTGTAGTGAGTATACTTGTATTGGATTGACCAAAAAGTTCGTTCAGGTTTTTCTGTAAGATCTTAATGGAAAACCCAAACGAACTTTTTGGCCAACCCATACATGTATCTTTTTGCACTGCAGGTATTTTTATAAGATAAATTCCTAGATATGGACTCACTGTGTCAAAATTGGTTTATATGATTACACTTTCACTTCATTCCATCTAAAATTATAGTTTTAAGAGGATTATTTGTAATAAAGATGTAGAGGGAGATTAGACTTGTGTGGCAGTAAAAATAAATAGGAGCCCATTGAAGGTTTCTGTAAAAGGGAATAGCATGAAAGCAGTCTTTCAGAAGATTATTTGGATATGGATTGGGAAGTAAAAATTAGAAGCTGGGAGAGCAGCTAAGATACTGTACTAATAAGATAGTAAAGATCTATACTTGATGATTATGTAAGAAAAGCAGAAGCAAGAATAGGGGTCAAGTGTAATTCTGAAATTTTTAGTTTAGGGTCACTAGTAGACTGATAGTGCTTGGAACAAAAATAATTGTGCCTGAGAAGGAAAGAAAAGATAATGCGTTCACGTCTAAAAACATATTTTAGTTCAGGGTGACCTTGATATCCAAGTGGCAGTGTTTAGAGCTCAAGTATAAAGAATGGAGAACCAATTTGGGATCATCTGTCTAATGGGTAAATCCTTGAGGATGGGTGAAGACTCAGGCATATGGCTAAATGTTAGCTAGGAATTAAGGAGGCCAAGAGAAGAGTGGTTTTATAAGTGACTAGAGGTGGAGGAGGAAAGCCAAGATAGTTCAGTGTCCTAAAATCCGAAGAAGAGAAGTAAGGGCAGTCAGTGAAGCTGAGAGAAGTCAAGGAAAATTACTAATTGTTTTAATAATCATTCAGTTTACACAAAAAAAGTAATTGGTCATCTAAGAGAGGTTGCAGACCAGCAGGCTTTGGGTATCATAGTTTTTAGTTTTTTGTTTTAATTTTTAAATTACCAACAAATAAAAATTGGAATATTTCTCTTGGAAACTTGGAAAAAGATCTGAAAATCTGGCTGTGTTGGGCTATTGTTTGTATGGGGCAACAATTCAGCAATTGCCAATAAGTAGTCACTCTTGTAGACAATCTGAGCCCTCCAGTACTACAGGCTCTACTGCACTGTACATTATTTTATTTGCCTGGCCATCCATGTAGGCATTTGGGGTTTTTAAGGAAAAATCTCTTAAGTCAAATTCACATTAACATGTCATAATAAATATTTTCTTTTTACTCCTACAATTTCTTTCAGTTCATTATTTGGAATCTTCACTGTTTTCATGTTTTTTCTTTTTAAGAGACTGCCTCCATTTGAAACATTTTCTCAGGGACCTACGTTGCAGTTCACTCTTCGTTGGACAGGAGAGACCAATGATAAATCTACAGCTCCTATCGCCAAACCTCTTGCCACTAGAAATTCAGAGAGTCTCCATCAAGAAAACAAGTCTGGTTCAGTTAAACCTACTCAAACTATTGGTATGAAAACTTTGCTGTCAAAATAATGCTTTGCAGAGTTAGGACTTAGGCTTTAGATTAATTAGTTTTTGTTTTGCTCCAGTAATCTTTGGGAAATATTATTTGACTTATTAGGTATATTGTGAGTAAATTAGGGTTCTCCTGTTATTAGTCCTTTATTCATAACCTTTGTGGGAATTTTGGGGTTTTTTTGGTTTCTTTAATTTTATAAGTGTGGTATAGTATATAGGATATATGCCGTATACTATTATAACACCTCCAAATGAGGTTTATAGATAGCCTTATGTCAGTTTAGGGTTTTTCCATTAAATAAATTTGTCTCCATTAAATAAATTAAATAAATTTGTCTCCATTAAATACATTAAATAAATAAACTCATGAGAAAATGATTGTTTTTCAGAGCTTTTTAGATGTTGGAATTGCAGCTTTAAAGGGCTTAGGAACTGTATGCTTTTAAAAATTCATATAAAAATTTGTTTATGTTATGGAAGTGACTTCATTATTTCAGAGTGTTTGTACAATTTTAGGGCTGGAAAAGGATCATCATAACCTGAATTTTACCAGGTTAAATTTTGCAGTAAATTTTTAAGAGGAAAAACATTTACAAATTGTAGCAGTTAGCTCTGCTAAGGCCCAGGTTGCAGTATTCTTTCATTTTGTTTATCTGCCTGATAAGAACACTGTCCTTGACCTGAGAGCATCCGTATGTTTTTATCTAAGACTGTTTAAGAAGGCAGAAGGCTTAAGACAGCTGTCTTTGATATATACCACTCATGTCCATTAATTGTGTGCAGGTCACTGTAAGTCAGATTCAAGAGATAAAAGAAATGACCCATGTCAGAGGAAAGATTTCCCAAGTAAATTGTGGTCTGGGCACTTCTCAAAGAATTCTGTGGCCAAGTAGATAAAAGAGTTTCAAAGAAACTGAGAAGAAGAGTTTTATACAAAATTGTACATATGAAATGATTACTTATGTCAGAGGAAATAAAAATCTTTATTTTTAAGTCAGTAAAGTAATACACTGGAATTATTAACAAATGATTGTCTTTTGGATTTGGAATGATCTTAGTGCAATCACTTTAATTTCTGTTAAACCAACACTTAGTGGATATCTGCTCACTGCTGTGCACTGGGAATACAAAGTCCAATCAAAACCATACTCTGACCTCAAAGTGCTGAAAGCATTACAGTGACTACATATAATAATTACTTGGGGTTACTTTTAGAATGTCTTAGGACATTATAGGTGGTTTTTAAAGGAAAAAAAAAATGGCTCCTGCCAATAAAGACCTTACTATCTGACTAGGGTTGCTGATTAAGGGGATTGTTCCCCTGAACATCAGTTGAGGGTGAGAACAAACATTGTATTAAATACCACAAGAAGAATTTTGTGAAACCTTTATTGTTTAATTATTTTCACAAGATGTATTACTTCACTTTTAAGAAGCAACTATTTTCATTAAATATAAAAGTGTATGTTTTCAGCTGTTAAAGAATCGTTGACTACAGAGCTGCAAACAAGAAAAGAAAAAGATACTTCAAATGAAAACCGACAAAAATTAAGAATATTTTACCAGGTAAACATAGCTGACCCTTCTTTTTTAAGTAATCACGAGATGCCTTTGTTTTGCATGTTATATCTGAAATATTTTGGCATATTTAAATAAAAAGAATGCCTCTGACTTGATTTTCCTTTTAAATTGTTTTAACTATTTTTAAAGGTAATATTGAAACAAAATAACTTGAGATATGTAAGTGGAGATTTGCTGTTCTTCTTTTTGTCTTCTGTTATTTTTAAAGTTCCTTTATAACAACAATACAAGACAGCAAACTGAAGCAAGAGATGACCTGCATTGCCCTTGGTGCACTCTGAACTGCCGCAAACTCTACAGCTTGCTCAAACATCTTAAACTCTGCCATAGCAGGTTTATCTTCAACTATGTGGTGAGTGACTTTCATCTTTTCTTACTCATAATATATTATACATTATAATACAATTTGACTTTCAGAAATTGTACTTTGTGCAAAATACCAAAATCTCTACACTGATGGATTGCTTATGCATGAATTAACAGTGAATGAACGATTCAGAGTTTATGTATATTTGCACAGTACACCTATAATGACTCACATAATCCTCACACCAGCTCTGAATTAAGTGGTAATTTCCTTATCCTTGCTCAGTCAAGAAATCATTTGTACGAAGTTACCAAGCCAGTAAATGGCACAGCCAGGATTATAACACAGATCTTTTTGACTCCAGGTCTTCTGACTTCCTGTTCACCATGCTGGTATGCCTAGCGTATTTTAGTTTTTGAAACATTAAGAACCCACAAGTACTTTTTAGTTAATTAAGTTGGAAGGATAGGTATTTAAGTTAGGATAATTAATATTTTCTTTTCCTAAACACCTTGCCATTTTTGTTACAGTATCATCCAAAAGGTGCTAGGATAGATGTTTCTATCAACGAGTGTTATGATGGCTCCTATGCAGGAAATCCTCAGGATATTCATCGCCAACCTGGATTTGCTTTTAGTCGCAATGGACCAGTAAAGAGAACACCTATCACACACATTCTTGTGTGCAGGTAGGTAAAAAAGTCATACAACAAAAATTTATTCTGACTTCTATTGATGATGTTGGAGGAATAAAGGGAAGCCAGACAAAGCTACATTTAGGTGGGAATCCTTATTTCAGTATTAGCTAAGTCTCTGGGGTGGTATACTGCTGTGTAACCCTCCCTCGGCTCCTGTTTCTACAGAGGTTTTCTCACTTGCTCCTTACAGCTTTTTCCTGTGTTGTTAATGTTGCTACTGCTCTAGTGGTTATAGGGGGATTCAAGTGTCTCTCAGTGGAAGTTTGTGTGTGCATACCTAGGTAGAAACCTGTGGGAATGGAATGTACTCTATTTGGGGGGGTGTGAGCCTTCTCTGTGTTACTTAACATTACATCAACATTGCTTTTCATTAGGCCAAAACGAACAAAAGCAAGCATGTCTGAATTTCTTGAATCTGAAGATGGAGAAGTGGAACAGCAACGAACATACAGTAGTGGACACAATCGCCTGTATTTCCATAGTGATACTTGTTTACCTCTCCGTCCACAAGAAATGGAAGTAGATAGTGAAGATGAAAAAGATCCTGAATGGCTAAGAGAAAAAACTATTACTGTAATTATTATTATTGTTGCTGTTATCATCATCATTATCGTTGACAATGACTTTAGAATTTTATGATTAAATGATTTTTGTTTGAAAACTAGTAATTGTTTAATATGAATTACATTTTGATTTAGTGTAAAGGAGCTTTTTCTAAATTAAGGAATTCAGGAATCTACAATTTTTATAATTGTGTCATTTTGACAGTAACCAACTAAAGGAAATACAGATTTTCTTCTTGTGATTCTGTATTGTGTTTTTTCGTTTTATTTAAAGGTAACTATTGTCATAACATAGAATTTCCCTTTTAAAGTTACTACCTAAATAGATGATTTTAAGAAACATTGCCACTTTGCTATATAAGTTGTGGTATTTTTAGTTGCAAAAACTTCCATTTTTGACATTCTCACAATTTTTTCTTAGAAATACCAATTATACTTATTCTGTATCTAACAGATATTTTTTCTTTTTCTCTTTTTTCTTTTTAAAGCAAATTGAGGAATTTTCTGATGTTAATGAAGGAGAGAAAGAAGTGATGAAACTCTGGAATCTCCATGTCATGAAGCATGGGTAGGGTATTTTTAATTCAGATATTCCACTTCCTTTACGTTCTTTTTGTTGCTTCACAGTCTATAAATCTGTTAGAATCTTACTTAAAATTCTGTTTAGATATAATTTGTCCTAAATATCCTAATTCAAGTATTATAAAGAAAAAATGGTTATCCTCAAAGAATGTTTAAGGAAGGTGCTAGCTCCATCTAACAGCAGGTTTTTATTTAATGTCCTTTTTTAAAAAAAAAAATAATCCAATGTTTATTCCTTTTATTGCTAGGGGATACATAAATAATATGCCATGTGCTACACACCTGGAATTCCTGGAAACTATTTATCACACTTATTGCCACAATTTTTAAAAATTGCTTAATTATTCAGAGTAAAATATAAGCAGCTTTTCTGATTTCTTATTACCATTTCATAAAGCTCAAGGTAGAACGATCCTTATTTCTTGTGCCTTTGTGGCTGAAGCATTGTTTTTCCTGCAGATCTGCTTCCTTCCCTATGTGAACTATTTACCTGTCAGTACATATATTTTTCTTCTCTACCTTCATTAGTATTAGATCCTCATATAAGGCTTTCTTGTATAGCACAAGCAATGTAAGGTTTTTTCATTTATAGTTAAATGAAATAAGTGGGAGAGGGCACTTTTGTTTCCTTACTCTTGGGGAGTGAAGAGGAGTTGGTACATAACTTCTAGTCCAGATGTCTGGGTGCATGGCCTATAGCCTTTTTTTTTGTAAACTGCTTTGAGCTAAGAGTAGTCTTCACATTTTTAGTGGGTTGTAAAAAATTAAAAAGAGGAAGACAACAGAGATCATATATGGCTTGCAAAGCCTAAAATATTTACTATCTAGCCTTTTACAGAAAATATTTGCCTGATCCCTGGTCTAGTCACTAAAACTTAGTTATGAGTAAAGTATGTATATGGAGGCTTGCCTGAAATCTGTTTTTCCTTTTGTCCTGATATGCCAGTTTCAAGATAGAATTCTAGTCAGATTACTTAATTGAGTTCTGTTTTAATTCCTGATCGAAATCTGTTAGCATAACAACTACTGGGTTCATGATACACTGGCATTACAGACTGGCAGGTATTTGGTAAACTATTTGGATTTTATCAGATCTGCAGGCAGGCTTTTACAGGCTCTGTTAGAGTCTCAAGTTTCAGTGGGTAACTGAGCAGCCTTCTCCAATTTTAATTTGCTTCTCTCAAATTTTATTCCTTGCTTTCCACCAAAACAATCACACTGTACCACATTTGTTGTGACATCTTCATCTTTTCAGAGGTTTACCATGAACTGAATGTAGAGGAAACACTGCTTCTGATATAGGAAACTGAGAGAATAGTATTATATAGTTAATAAAAGTGGTGCTGGCAAGAGAAAATGTTTTATACTTTTAACTGCTGAGTTCCTAATTTCGTTAGGAAAAACAGAAATGACATCTATTTAAGTTCTGGTTAAATTAAATGTTTAAATTTCTAAGACTGTAAGCTCATTCAGGTGATTGAATCTCAGATTCACTATAGTTTTACTACTTGTTAAGTCATCACTTAACTGGATTTGGATATAGTCTTAATGTTCTATAATGGTTATCACTGTGGCATTTGACAGAAATGCTTTATATTGCTATTGATGTTTTGTGTTGTTTTTATTAAATAGGTTTATTGCTGACAATCAAATGAATCATGCCTGTATGCTGTTTGTAGAAAACTATGGACAGAAAATAATTAAGAAGAATTTATGTCGAAACTTCATGCTTCATCTAGTCAGCATGCATGACTTTAACCTTATTAGCATAATGTCAATAGATAAAGCTGTTACCAAGCTCCGTGAAATGCAACAAAAATTAGAAAAAGGAGAATCTGCTTCCCCTGCAAATGAAGAAATCACTGAAGAACAAAATGGGACAGCAAATGGCTTTAGTGAAATTAACTCAAAAGAGAAAGCTTTGGAAACAGATGGTGTCTCAGGGGTTTCAAAACAGAGCAAAAAACAAAAACTCTGAAAAGGCCTAACCCCATGTTATGGACAAACACTGAAATTTCATTCTAGGGAATTCAGCCTCTAGGAAAGAGTCTTGTTTTTGTTTTTAGTCATAAGTTCCAAACAGGCACTGTCAGATGAAGTAAATGATTTCAACAAGGATATTTTTATCAGGGTTCTATTTCACTTCATTATGCAGCATTACGTGTATATCAGTTTTATTGATGTCATTAAAACATTCTCAAGTTTGAGCATGAAAAGCAATACTTCAAAGAAAGTATTTTTAACTTCAACAATTGTCTTACGAAATATATTGACTTGATAATCGAGAAATTATTTCATATATTTAAATTACAATGTTTTTTTGCAGTTGTGACTGGCTGTTTTTCTACTTTGTAATTGTGAGACATTTTCTTGGGGAGGGAAAATTAGAATGTGATTCCCTTTTTTAGAAATTGAAGATTTTTGTGAAATTATGTTACATTACTATTTGCAGTCAAACCTTGATCCTTGATTTTGAAATCATTTATCAATTGGGAATGAAAAATTATGACATATTTTACATGATGTAAGTTCATTTTACAATTTAAAAATAGCACTTCTTCATCTTACGCCTGTTTGGGAGCATGTTAATTTTTCACATTGTCAATGGTGAAATGTCATGTTGGCTTATAAGGTTACTGACCATCCATTTGTTTTTATGTGGATAATTTTGGTGCATTGCTCACCCAGTATATTTTTTTAAACTTGAACATTTTGCTGGGTTTTTTTGTTTCTTGTTTTTCTTTCCCAATTAGGTAATCACATGGAAAATTCAGCTGTCCATATCTCTTCATTAGGATTGTAAACCAAGGGAAGAAGGAGTTCGAGGTTTTTAAGATGCCACTTTTGAGGGAGGAAATGTTCTTATAAAAATGAACCAGAAAATGCTATAACTTTTTTTTTCTTCACAAGGATGTCTTCGTAATGTATTTCACGATTAGAATATCCAATACAGATAAGCTGACTTGAATCGTTTTGAGCAATTTTGCCCTGTGTTATATGTGTCTTATGCACATATTTGCAGTTGGATTTTCTCCAACAGAAAGTGGTTTCACTACTGGCACATTAACAAGCACCAATAGAGTTTTTGGTCCAACTCCAAGCACTGTGGTTGAGTAACATCACCTCAATTTTTTATTATCCTTAAAGATAAATGCATTTTCATATTCTTTATTTATAAAGGATCAATGCTGCTGTAAATACAGGTATTTTTAATTTTTTTATTTCATTCCACCACCATCAGATGCAGTTCCCTATTTTGTTTAATGAAGGGATATATAAGCTTTCTAATGGTGTCTTCAGAAATTTATAAAATGTAAATACTGATTTGATTGGTCTTTGAGATGTGTTTAACTGTGAGGCTATTTAACTAATAGTGTGGATGTGATTTGTCATCCAGTATTAAGTTCTTAGTCATTGATTTTTGTGTTAAAAAAAAAAATAGGAAAGAGGGAAACTGCAGCTTTCATTACAGACTCCTTAATTGGTAAGCTCTCCAAATGCTGAGTTACAGTAAACTCTGATTATGCCTCTGGATAGTGGATTTCGAGCATTTTTCTCGGGCTTTAATTTGCTAATAAAGCTGTGCACATATGTAAAAAGAAAAAAAAATAGATTATTTTAGGGGAGATGTAGGTGTAGAGTTATTGCTTATGTCATTTCTTAAGCAGTTATGCTCTTAAATGCTTAAAAGAAGGCTAGCATTGTTTGCACAAAAAGTTGGTGATTCCCTCCCCCAAATAGTAATGAAATTACTTCTGTTGAGTAAACTTTTTATGTCATCTTATAATAAAAGCTGAAAAAATCCCTTTGTTTCTATTTATAAAAAAAAAAAATTCTTTTCTATATGTACCCTTGTTAAGAGATTTTGAAGAAATCATGTAAGATGATAAAGCATTTGAATGGTACAGTAGATGTAAAAAAAAAAATTCAGTTTAAAAGAACGTTTGTTTTTACATTAAATGTTTATTTGAAATCAAATGATTTTGTACATAAAGTTCAATAATATAAAAGCTGTATTCTGTTTTGTTTTTGTTTTTTATTATTATGCATTGTCAATACATCCACAAAAATTGGGGCTCGGCTAAGATAGTAAGGATCCAAAAAAATTACACCCATCAGAGCTAATAAGAAATTAAGAGAAAAATTAACGTGAAATCCTGCTTTCAGTTCTAGTAACATCAGTTGCAACTAGTATGTTATTATTTATGGTATTACATAAATATTTTAAAATTTATATTCCAGAGTAATGTCAATATTAGTTAACCTAATGTTAATCCATCTTTGGTTTTTTCATTTTCTTTTGAATGAAAAAGAATTTATCGTGGCCTTCAAAAAGCCCATAGATTAAGAGTGGGATACAAATGATAACGTAAAACAATATATTATATAATAAAATTGTATACTACATTCTGTGAGGTCAATAGTTTGTTGAAATTAACTTAGAAGAGTTGAGGGAAACTTTACAGAAGTGTTGACAATTCCACTGTGCTTACTTTATTTACAAGTAATAGCTTGCCTGTATACATGTTGCTTTGTATTCTTTGAGCTGAGCACCCCCCTGCTTCCAAAGCTCACTGTGTGTGTTTCGTTTAAGCACCTGTTTCCTTTTCATTAGACTGCTAAGTCAGTCTCACTGGCCTTACTACTGCGTCATGGTCTTAGTTGGTGGTCAGACATTTGCCACATGAAGGCTTTACATGCCATGCTAAGCGACTGGATTTCAGGCAGTAGGAAGTATTTGGAGATTTACTGCACAGACATGACACAAACCATTTGTGTTATAGGTGAGCCATGGTTACAAGAATTTGGGAGGGGAGAAGCTCTACAGAGGGAGAATCACTAGAATGCTGTTGTAGTCCTCCAGGTGAAATATCCACCTACTAGATAGAACACTGCCCGTCGTGAAGTAAGTGCCCAAGAAGTAACCACTGAGTGGTGTTTGTTTCAGTGTGAAGGAATGAAAATGAATACGCAGTGACAAAGCCGAGGGAGGAGAGTTTCAAAAAGGAAACAGTAGTGCTGTAACAGAAAATGAGTACGAGATCACCTTCAAGGGAGTTTAGTGATAGAAAACAGGTTTAATGAGCCTAGTAAATGGAAAATGAGTTGGAGAAGTTCAACATGAAGATGTGAAAAATGGGGCCATAGGAAGAGGGAAACAGGCAAAGGAAGAGACCGGGGAGAGTGGATGGGACGGTTGAGTATGTATACTGAGGAAGACACAGAGAAGACCAAAGATGCAAGTTTCCAGAAAAAGGAAGGAATGAGATCAAGAACACAGATGGATTTAGCTTGCTAATAATACTGTTGGTAAAAAATGGGAAAGTGGGTACTCAGGACATTTCTGGTGGGAAAATAAATTAGTACAATCTCTGGAGACAGCAATTTGGTACTTCCCATGAAAATCACAATGCATTTAACCTTTGCCCCAACAATTTCATCTTCAGGAATTTAATCCTACAGATAAACTGGAACACATGTAAACCGACAAACTGTGACCACTATTGTAAAGAGCAGATTAGACACAAGTCATCAGTAGGAGACTGGTTAAGTAAGTTATAATCCATATAAGTGGAATATACAGCCATATAAAGGGGATCGGGAAGGTTTGTTTTTAACCAATGTGGAACAAATGCCAAGATATAAGTTCCATTTTTTAAAAATTTGAAAAGTTAATATATGCCCATATTTGCTTGGGTTACAGAATATGACTAAAAGGATACACAAAAGCAACTGCTTTCAGAGAAGATGGCTGGATGAAAGGACAGATAGGAAGGTGGCTTTTCACTGTGCCACTTCTGAAATCTAAATGTACTGCCTATTTTCTGTAGTTCGTATATTTTAAAAATCTAAAAAAATAGATAAGGGAGTTCAAGAAGAGGGATGATTTCTCACTGGGAACCAGGTATAAATGGGTAAGTGGTTAGCACAGAATTGGAACATAGTAAATTTGTATTAAGTAAGACGGGAAGTTCACTGTGAAAAAATAGTTTCTAAACATTCAATTTATATTTTCTGTTTGTTAATCTAAATAGTATGCTGATCTTAGAAAAGGGGAAATACATGAGGTTTTATTAACTATACCAAGTACCATATTAAAACGGATCGTTGATGGTTCCCAGTTGTTGACAGTGTAAAAATCGTATTCTTCCTCCCTGATGAATTCACTATGTTTTCAGTCTTATCTCTCATGTATGCAGTCTCCCCTCCAACCAGGTGAGATACCAGAGTACAGCATGGTACACACCATGCATTCTGGTGTTCTCTGTACATAGTCTACAATCCAGTTTCTGGAGCATATTCTATTCCTATGTACTACTTGTACAAGTGTAAGGTTGATTTTTATACAGAGGTAAAAATTCACTCAAGTACATTCTTAGGCAAACAAGATTGCTACTGAAGTGTCACATGGATGAATCACGTTATAAAGTTGGTTCTAGAGAACAGGGTGGCTATCTCCTGGACTACTATATTTCATCTGTTCTCTTTTCCCATTTCTGACTACCATCCTATCCACATGGCGAAGCTTCAACCAGGGGCTACCTGCAAGTGCACCATCTCCTGGAATCATATTTCTGTCCATGCTACCCCATTCTTTTTCAGAACCCAAATAGCTTCCACCTGCTCTTGTAGCATGCTACCACTAGCAGCCGTTCTGTCAATCATCTGTGAATGTGTGCCAGCACTTGTCCCAAGCACTGGGAATGAGAAGTTGAATAAGACTCAGATCCTGTTTCAAGGATTCTCCCAGTCCCCATGGATCAAAACTACAGTCAACTTCTTTCTCCTCCTGTCCCTAAACAATCATATACCTCTTTGCTAGATTTATTGCTCATTACTCCAGAGAAGGGGTGAAGTTATACAGATATCAGAATAAAACCTTTTTATATTTTGAGACAAATTTATGAATCACCTAATACAAGTACCTAGAACGTAACAGGGGTCCAATAAATCTTAGCTTCTTCACTAATTCAACTAAGATTTTCTTCTGAATGGATCCTGTCTATCCCTATTTCTCATGTGGGGGGCCGGTTGTTCTGTGCACCCCTGTAGGGAAAGGACCAAGGTTGCCATGTGGGTAATTAGCCTTAAGGAGCCCTACTTATTCGTTAAATACTTCCTGGGCGCCTACTATGGCCTTTGCCTTAAGCTAAGCATGAGGATAAAAAGGAGTAAGCCAGACATTGTTCCTGTCCTCATGAATCTTAAATTCCAGAGAGGGGGACATTCACTCATGTTTTAGTAAGCCATATTTCCAAGTGTCTAATCTCCAGTTGGTTCCCTGAGACATCGGGTAGTGTGGACAGAGGGCATCATGGTAGAAGAACTGATAGTCGATAGTCTTGGATTTGAATGCCAACTTCGGTGCCTTTGCAGCTTCAAAACTCATAGTTACTTAAGGACACTGAGTTTGTTTCTTCAACTGTAAAATGGGATTAAAATGCCCCCTTCAACAAGGGATCTAGCACAGTAACCTGCTCTTGGTTAGCATGACTGTTTCCTTTCCCGATGGCCACACGGTTTTGCCAACTTCAATCCTCAGCTCTCACCGCTAAAGAAAAACCGTATGCTTGCTCCCTCTTCCACAAGCTGTTTTAAGAACATGGAGAAGCCTCCTGAGATTACATTAACAAAGTCTAATTCTCTACAAAACTGCAAGGTTTCTAACATTGCCTTATGTAAGACTAATGAATAGAAGTGACATAGAAAGGTCACTTTTCATTTAATCAACGTGAAATTCCATGAGAGAGAGGCTTTTGTGAGAGATTAGTTTTATTTTGCTGAATATGGTTTTTGTTTTTTAAAAAGGAAAGTACTGGTCTTAGTTCAAAAGTATTTATCATATATATGGGAAATATATCGTATTTCCCATATATCAGGAAATGTAGAGTAGTAAGTAGATCCCAGACTTTTGGATTTCAGAGACCAGTAATATACATTCAAAAATTTTTTGACTTTTTGTCAGATAAGATTTATGAACAAAACAAGCAAACCTGACACCTACTGTCACGTTATAGAAGGACACAGTACAAAAAGAGCAAGAAGGATGATTTCAGAATAAAAGATAGTCTTTCAAAGAAAATTTAGATTTACAAAATAAATTACTACGGAGACTGGACTTTTGGTTACTTTGGAGCAGTTACTCCCAAATCTGCCTTCATAACAGAATAATTTCATTTCTTTAAAAAACAAAAAGTGAGCGCCACTAGTACCAATTAAATCAATTTTTGCTGTTTTTAAAAGCTCTCCAGGAAATTCTAACGTGCAAGCAGGATTGAGAAATAATTGCTACAGAAGATACAAAAGCACAAGGAATTTATAATCTAGTGGGTTTAAAGTGTCAGAAACTCATCTACCCATAGGGTCAGCAGTTAAATGAGCTATGTAGCTGAGTGTTATACCAACCTAGGAAGACAGAATAAAAAGATACCACAGTCTTCCTAAGAGAAAAAACATACAACCTACAAACAAATGGGCACCAGAACAGCATCAACTTTTGGTTGTATCCTAGGTGACAACAGAGCAATGCATTCAAATTCTGAGGGGAAATGATCTCCAACCTAGAATTCTTAATGAGTCACAGTCAAATGTAGGATAAAGAGATTTTCAGACCTCTACCTTTCAAAATATTCACCTCTTGGGCACCCTTTCTCAGGAAATGGAGGAAGTGCTCCACTAAAATAAAGGAATAATCCAAGAAGGAGGAAGACATGGGACACAGGAAACAAGTAATGCAGCAGTAGATCTGAGCTGAGCAAACTATCCATTCTGACACTGGTTGATTTACATACGTATGGAAAGTTCTGAACCAGTTTAGGAGATACCTAAATGAGTGTGCGACCGTCAATCACAGTTGTCACAATAGTTTGTTCTCAATAATTGAATAAATCTCACTTCTTGAACTAAATCCTTCATATTTAACACAGGAGCTAGATGCTTACTCTGCTCCCTCTGCAGGAAAACCCCTCGTAAGAGATGTATTTACCTTTCATCTCTACTTCTGTTTTTGTTTTGATATTAAAATCTATTATATAGCTTCAGAATTTATGCTTCTGAGAAGATGGAATAGCATAATTTCCCTATTCCTCCTGCTAAGTACAACCAAAAACCCTGGAAAAAATATAAAACAAACATAAGAAGATTCTGACAGATGGCCGAGGAACCTCAAAACTCAAGGAACTCAGTACTGTGCGTTCCTAGGGTTCTCTTGTCTTACGTGTCTCAGACTTGGGGCTGAAGAAGCCAGCAACATGCAAATACCAACAGACGCAGACAAAACCCCAACAAAAGCCTGCTCTCTGTAGCCAAAGGACCAGGAAAGTGGCAGCCTAGCAAGACAGAAACTTACAGCCAACCCACCACTCCACTCCAGCCAAACACCATCGTCAGGGTTGAATGGTGGTGGCCCACAAAAAGACATGTCCACACCAGAACCTGTGATAGTGATTTTATTTGGAAAAAGGGTCTTTGAAGATATAAATACATATCTTCTTTGAAGATATAAATTGAGGATCTTGAGATCATCCTGGATTATCTGACTGGGTCCTAAATCCAAGAGAAATGTCCTTTTAAGAGACCAAAGGAGGGAATGCCCTGGTGGTCCGGGGGTTAGTTAGGACTGCCGCAGCCCAGCTAAAAACAAAGCCCAAAGGCCATGGGAAGACAGAGACTGGAGTTATGCAGCAACAAGTCAAGGAATGCCTGCGGCCACTAGAAGCTTCCAGAGACAAGGATTCTCCCCTAGACCCTTTGGAGGGAGTACAGTCTTGCCAATATATATGTTATATATGTATATATAACTTATTCATTTTATATATATATATGGATCCTCACACTTAAAAGTGAAGATGACTTTTCTCCCTCTACTTAAAAAAGTAAACCTGAATTAATTAAATCTCATGAAAGAAAAAAATACACACATATACCTTTTAGTTTTTTATTTTGTTTCAGACAGTTGGACGAGGCATCTACATTCTAGCACATCTTCTTAACAGTCACTAAGCAAGTGAAAAACAGCTTACTTATAATATAAAAAGGCAAGGGGAAAAGGTCATGATTGTCTAATAGGGAACTGGAATCCCCAAATAAATTATCTCACAAAAATATCAAACTTGCTTTTCCACTTTTCTGTTAAAAATGAAAAAAAAAATTCACATTAAAGAAAAAAGAACTTAAGCTGTTATATAGCAAGATAATCATTTTTACATCCTAAGTCCTTCAAATAAATATTTTAAACAAATTTAAGTTTTCCAAAAAATAGGTCAAGTATTTACCCTACATTTGTTTGGTCCACTAAAAGACCATTTATGAAACTGACATGAAACCGGACTGCAGCTCAGACCCTAGGAAGAACAATAATACTGCACGTCACTGAGGCTGGATATGCACCTGTGCATATTTCAAACATGGGACATGGCTAACACTGCTGTGCATACTACTTCCATAAGTAGTTTTACCCTGTAAAAACCCTCTAGCCTATCGTGAATTGAACTGCAAGGAAAGAACAAAAGAAAACACCTTGCCTGTTGTAGACATTTGCTCAGTAATTTTTTTTTTTTTTTTTTTGCGGTACGCGGGCCTCTCACTGCTGTGGCCTCTCCCGTCGCGGAGCACAGGCTCCGGACGCGCAGGCTCAGCGGCCATGGCTCACGGGCCCAGCCGCTCCGCGGCATGTGGGATCTTCCCGGACCGGGGCACGAACCCGTGTCCCCTGCATCGGCAGGCGGACTCTCAACCACTGCGCCACCAGGGAAGCCCAGTAATTTTTTAAAATACAAAAATTATCATGCTTTTGGGACTTAAAGATTACTGAACATGAGATAAAATTCAATACTGCTTACAAATCCCTGAATATGAAGAGCATATTCAACACTCCTGTGGAGAACACACAAGAGAGTGTATATTACAGCGTACATGGTGGCACATTCTACCTGGTCTCTTCTTGCCTATTCATTCTAAAGTCTTGGATGGCCTTGGATCTTTAAAAGATAAAGATTTAATAAAAAAAAAAAAAAAAGTTACGTTACATTTCTGTGTTCTTACAGCCAACTTTAAAAAGAAGTACAGTGGAAAGGTACATAGGGCTGTCTATATCGCCTCATACTTTTAAAAGCCAATTTGATTTTTATTGTGATGTGATATTCCAATTAACACTATGCTAAAAATAAAATGGACTGCATTACTGTTTTGTCCACAATATTCACGCCTCTTATTGCTAAGATATTGGAAAATAAATCCAGTAAATAATTTCTGTTTCCAATGACTTAACTGAGAGATGAATCTAACCATTTTTTAAACCAATGACAACTGAACTGGGCTGAGGAAAGCTATGTGAAACCCCTGCAAACCCAAAGCCAATCATCTGAAAATCTAGAATACCAGCACTTTCCACCCAGGGTAGAAAAACGAGCATCCAAAGTAAAGAGAACCACAAGACTGATCGAGCAACCAATCAAACACCACTTCTCTGTTATTTGAGCTAATAGTTACTCGAAGCTTGATGTTTCCGCCTTCGTTATTATTGCTGGATCCTAGAGTCACAGCTTCAATGTCAAATGTGACAGTGGACCCAGAAGTAACTGCGGGCAACTGATTAGTCATTTCTTTTCCATTTACAAAAACTGCACCTAAAATGTTAAGGTAAAGAGTCATTCATATGTGAGCAATAACTAAGAACGGAAACAAGATTCTAGATTATTGGTGATACAGCTAATTTCCTAATTCAGATAAAGAAAACATTTTGGAATGCCAACTGGTCAAAGATAAATGCAGTTAAGTATGTTAATTAACCCCCATCCCCAAGGCAGAAGAAGAAGTTAAAGCTTTAATAACATTTTAGAGTTCTGGTCCAGGGTTCCACTCTTTTGAAATACAGACCATGAGTTTCCCATATGGATGGCATCAAAAGAAACTTGACTCCTTTATAAAATTACATCCTGTGGAACAAGACTGTTACACATGGAATAAACAAGAATCTTGTGCTACCTACTGTTTGACCCACACAGTAAAATATTCATACATCTTGGTAGTGATTTTTAAAAGTGTGATTACTGCAAAGTAAGGGACCAAAGAACACTACAGATGTAAACTCTCTCCCCGTTTCCCTAATCTATGCCGAATTTATGTTGTCTAATCTATGTTGAATTCAGATCATCCAGGCACACCGAATCCAGGGGTAAACCGCCTGGTGAAAATCCCAGCTCAATCACCTCCAAGCTATGTGAGTTTAAGCCAGCTACTTCACCTCTCTGTGGCTGTTTTTATCAACTACAAAATGGATATAATACTACTCCTCACTTCAAAAAGCTGTTAAAAGGATTAAATAATGTGTTATTTTTAAAGGGTATAGAATAATGCCTGGTACATAGCAGCCACATAGATATACCATTAAGACCTAAACTTTTTCATCTTCTGCTATAAATGTGTGATATTGAAACTGATTCAAATCTTACTACAGTGAATCATAGATTCCAAAGAGAACAGCAGTAATTTCCCTCTTACCATTTGTACTAATGCAAACTGCTTGATCCCGCTGCAGGGAGTCATATCCGTTCTGTTTTTCTGCACACACTCCTATACTGTCTCTTCTGTCTGGCTGTCCCACAGTTTCAACTCTGTCAATGAGGTAGAAAAGGTCATTTAATCTTTTTTACTTAACGGGATATCTAATGCTTAAAAAGAGCCATCTCATCACAATTACTCTTAAGAATAGCTAACGATGATTCAGGCAGGACTTCCTAAATTCCAGGCACTGTTCTAAAAACTTTGTGTCTATCTATCTATAAATCATCTCATTCAATTCACATAACAACCCATGATGTAGGTGCTATTAGTATCATACCCAGTTTATACATGAGGAAACTGAGGCACACACAAAAAAATAAGGTTAAATAAACTGATGCTGATCACCTAGCTGAGTGGTGGAACTAGGACATGAACTCAGGCATTCTGACTGCAGAGTCTACGTTAACTATTTATAACTATGACAGCACATTTCTATTCTATATTCTGGCTCTAGACGTGTAGAAAATGTGTCATATTTGCCATTATAGTGAATGTGACCATTACTGCCATCATCTAAACCTTCAGTATGAGAGTCTATGCAATGATTAGATTACTGTTTATCAAGAATTTAAAAACAAACATTATCATCTTTTTAAAAAGAGGATAATATAGTTATGGACATATTTTGGTTGCAGAACTTCATACATAGAAAGTTTAAGCATTTCCTTTTGTGTTTTAGTCTCAAATAATACATCATCACGTACTCTAGAAATGGGAAACTTACGATATAAAGGTCAATCTACATCCCTATTACCAGGGTCATCTTTCCCTGCATTCCAGAAAGCCAGACTTTGCAAGGACAGGAAAAGAAAAATTAGCAAGGAGCAGAATGTAGATTTATCAAGGGAAGATGAGATTATTTATACTCAACGTGGCCTCAAAATGTTTTTCTTTGTAAAGTGGCAAACATACAGGTTCATAGTAAACATGTGGGTGCGTTTCTTAAGTCATTTCACTTCTAAACCAGCAGCATAAAGAAGTACGGGGAGGAGGAGAACGATGTCAGCAAATAACAGCAGAATTGTACGTCCCAGGACTCATTCTACCACAGAAACACCACTTTCAAAACGATATACAGACCAAAATACCTTTATGAGATTTCCAGAATCCAGTTAGAAAGTCCCAAAGGAGCACAAAGATGAAAACAGCTGTACTGAAATGGATAAGAAGAGCAATTTCACTGGCCCCACGTCAACCCCTCTTCCAAGCTACCACAGTTTGGCGCCAGGCAAGAACAGCCCAACTCCTGACTTTTCCTTGAGAGAGGAATCACAGGAGTGGAGTGTGCCTCCAGCATTCTAGCTCTTTGGAAGGCTGCCTGAACGACGGGTTTCTGACATGACTCATTTGGAGCACTGACAGAACTGGCATAGCACGGATGCCTGAATGCTGCAAAGACCAAAGAAAAGTGAGGGGTGGCATCCTGCAGGCAGTGCAATTTGGCATGGGAGGGAAGGAGAAGAGGAAAACTTGCTTCTGGTGTACTAGCCTTTCACAGAGCTGCTCAAAGGAATAGTATCTGTCTCACCTCATGGGGAGCCAGCATACCCTGGAGGCCTGAGAGAGAGCGAAGGCACCCTGCTGCTGTAGCACCAGAGAACTTGCAGTGCCACAAACAGGCACCAGAGGGAGCAAAAGATTATGAGCACCTAAAAAACCATCAAGCTTCTCTAATTGAGAAATTGCACACACAAGCCCAGAGAAGTCACATCCCACCAGAAAAGGTTTCAGAGGCCCCCCGGATCTTTAGCTGGGCTCATGTGTGAGGGTCTTCTCCTGTATGAAGCAAGGCCATAAAGATTTGGAAAGGTGGCTGTTTTTCCATACGTGCAGATCCCAACACAAAATTATGAAACATGAAGAAACAGGGAAATCTGGCTCAGACAGAAAAAAAAAAAAAGAGATCTTCAGAAAATTATCCTAATGAAATAGAGGTATATGAATTATCTGACAAACAATTCAAAATATCCATCATAAAGATGCTCTACAGGCTCAAGAAAATGAGGCATGAACAAAATTAGAAAACCAACAGAGACAGAAAATTTTAAAAATAACTGCACATTTTGGAACTGAAGAATATAATAACTGAAAAGTTCATGAGAGGAATTCAATATCAGACTTAAGCAGAAGAAAAAAACATCAAACTTGAAGACAGGTCATTTGAAATACCCCAATCAGAAGAACAAAAGGAAAAAAGAATGAGAGTGAAGAAATTCTAAGAGACTTATGAGAGAAGAGAGAGGAAAAGGGGCAGAATGTTTAAAGAAATAATGGCCAAAAATTCCCCAAATTTGGGGAAGGAAATGGACTTTCAGATTCAAGAAGCCTAAAGAACTCCAAAGAGGATGAACCCAAGGAATCATACTGAAACTCACTACAATCAAATTGTCAGAAGTCAAAGACTGAGAATTTCGAAAACAGCAAGAGAAAAGTGACTTATCATGTACAATGGAACTCACATAAGACTCACAGTGTATTTCTAATGAGAAATCTTACAGGCCAGAAAGGAGTGAGATGATATATTCAAAGTGATTAAAGAAAAAAACCTACCAACCAAAAATACAATATTCAGCAAAATTGTCCTTTAAACATGAGAAAAAAATAAAGACATTCCTACATAAACAATAGCTGAGGGAGTTCATCACCACTAAACCTGCCTTATAAGAAATGCTAGAAGGAGTTCTTCAAGTTAAAACAACAAGACACTAAACACAACATGAAAGTATGTGAAAATATAAAGCTCACTGGTAAAAGTAAATATATAGGCAAATAAATACTGTAATACTTTAACAGTGGTGCATAAATCACTTTTAATTTTGGTGTAGAAATTAAAAGACAAAAGTGTAAAAAATATAACTATAAAAATATGTCAGGGCTTCCCTGGTGGCGCAGTGGTTGAGAGTCCGCCTGCCGATGCAGGGGACACGGGTTCATGCCCCGGTCCAGGAAGATCCCACATGCCGCGGAGCGGCTGGGTCCGTGAGCCATGGCCGCTGAGCCTGCGCGTCTGGAGCCTGTGCTCCATGACGCGAGAGGCCACAGCAGTGAGAGGTCCATGTACCGCAAAAAAAAAAAAAAAAAAAAATATGTCAATGAATACGCAATATAAAAAATGTGTAATTTGTGACATCAATAATAAGTGTGGAGGAGGAAGAAGTAAAAGTGTAGAGTATATGTATTCAATTGATGCTAAGTTGCTGTCAGCTTAAAATAGATTGTTACAACTACAAGATGTTTTATGTAAGCCCTAGGATAACTACAAAGAAAATACTCATAGAAGATACATTAAAGAAAACGAGAAACGAATCAAAGCACATCATTACAAAAAAATCAGTGAAACATGGGCTTCCCTGGTGGCGCAGTGGTTAAGAATCTGCCTGCCAATGCAGGGGACACGGGTTCGAGCCCTGGTCCGGGAAGATCCCACATGCCATGGAGCAACTAAGACCGTGCACCATAACTACTGAGCCTGCGCTCTAGAGCCTGCGAGCCACAACTACTGAGCCCATGCACCACAACTACTGAAGCCTGCATGCCTAGAGCCTGTGCTCTGCAACAAGAGAAGCCACTGCAATGAGAAGCCTGGGCACCGCAACGAAGAGTAGCCCCCACTCGCCACAACTAGAGAAAGCCCGCGCACAGCAATGAAGGTCCAACGCAGCCAAAAATAAATAATTAATAAATAAATTTATTTTAAAAAAAGAAAAAATAACCAAACTACGTTGGTTTTTTGAAATGAGCAACAAAACTGACAGACTTAGCTAGATTAACTAAGAAAAAGAAAGATAACATACAAATAAAGTCAGAAATGAAAGAGGAGACATTACAACCAATTCCAGAGAAATAAAAAGGATTATAAGAGACTCTTATGAATAATATATACTAGGAAATTGGATAATCTAGAAGAAATGGATAAACTTCCACGAATATACAACCTACCAAGACTGAATCATAAAGAAACAGCAAATCTGAACAGACTTACAGCTAGAAAGTAGATTGGATCAGTAATCAACCACAGCCCAGGACCAAGTGGCCTCACTGGTGAATTCTACCAAATGATTAAAGAAGAATAAATAACAAACCTTCTCAAACTCTTCAAAAAAAACTAAGGAGGAGGGAATACTTCCAAACTTATTTTATGAGGCTAACATTATCCTGAAACCGAAGTCAGAGAAAGACACTACAAGAAAACAAAACTACAGGCCAACAACTCTGCTGACAATAGATGTAAAAATCCTAAACGAAGTACCAGCACTGTCGGTGAGAATGTAAATTTGTTCAGCCACTATGTAAAACAGTATGGAGGTTCTTCACAAAATTAAAAATAGAACCACCACATGATCCAGCAATCCCACTTCTGGGTATATATACAAAAGAATTCAAGGCACTGAGAAGAACACAATATTACTTCTATAATAGTTCTGAAGATGCATAACCTGAATCTAACCACCAGGAAACAGAAAAACCCAAATTGAGGGATATTCTATAAAATACCAGACCTGTGCTCTTAAAAAATGCCAATATCTGGGCTTCCCTGGTGGCCCAGTGGTTGAGAGTCCGCCTGCCGATGCAGGGGACACGGGTTCGTGCCCCGGTCTGGGAGGATCCCACATGCCGCGGAGCGGCTGGGCCCCATGAGCCATGGCCGCTGAGCCTGCGCGTCCGGAGCCTGTGCTCCGCAACGGGAGAGGCCACAGCAATGAGAGGCCTGCGTACCGCAAAAAAAAAAAAAAAAAGCCAATATCATAAAATTTAAGAGAGGCAAACTGTTCCAGATTAAAAGAGACATAACAAATGTATATACACATGATCCAAGATCTTTTTTTTCTGTAAAGGACATTAATTGGGACAACTAAATCTGGTAAGGTCTGTAGGTTAGATAATAGTATATCAATGTTAATTTTCTGATTTTGATAATCTCTTTTTACAAAATACTCACTGAAAATGATTTGGGAAGAAAAAGTAGAGGACTTCCCTGGCGGTCCAGTGGCTAAGCATCCATGCTTCCACTGCAGGGGGCATGGGTTCAATCCCTGGTTGGGGAAGATCCCACATGCCACGTGGTGCAGTCAAAAAAAAAAAAAAAAAAAAAATGTAAAGAGAAAAATGATGAAGCAAATATTGAGGCATCTGGGTGAAAGGTATTTGGGAATTCTCTGTACTATTCTTGCCATTCTTCTGTAAGTCTGAAATGTTTATAAAGATTTTAAAAATACACAAAATACTACTGGATAAATATATATAGAGAGAGAGAGATGTGGGAAACACAAGATACCTGAATTTTATCCCTAACATCCCTAATGTTGTTTCCTAAAAAATAAAAACCTGCTAATATTATTAATTATAGATGGAAGACAGCAGTTAGTTGTGTTTAGTATTGTGTGATGAAATATTTGGCTTGATCCTGGCAGGTAACCTTTAAACCACTGCAATTTCCCAAGTGATAGGAGTGTCTTTGTTACTCATGGTGGGTCCCTCAGACCACATGTGATAGTTTATGCTAATGAGGTGCTCAAGGTGGGCCCCTAGATAGTTTATGCTAACAAAATGACTCAGGATGGGAACAGGCCACTCCAGAAAGACCAGTCATGATTACAGGGTTGAGGCTTTGAGCTACATGATGCCAGCCCATTCTCCCAGGAGGGCACGGGAGCTGGATATTGAGTTAGGTGGGGAATGATTTAATCAACCATGCCTCCACAATAAAATCCCAATAAAAACTCTGGACACCAAAGCTTGAGTGAGCTTTCCTGGTTCGTAATACTCTGAGTACTGTCATGCCAAAAGGCCTTGCATCCCTGAGAGGTATGCTTTGTCTTTGGAATCCTCCCAGATCTCACGCTATGAGCTCCTCCCTTTGGCAGGTTCTGATTTATATATCCTTCTGCTATAATAAAACTGTAATCCTAAGTGAAGTGCTTTCTTTCTTTCTTTCTTTCTTTTTTTTTTTTTTGCGGTACGCGGGCCTCTCACTGTTGCGGCCACTCCCGTTGCAGAGCACAGGCTCCGGACGCGCAGGCTCAGCAGCCATGGCTCACGGGCCCAGCCGCTCTGCGGCATGTGGGATCCTCCCGGACCGGGGCACGAACCCGTGTCCCCCACATCGGCAGGCGGACCCTCAACCACTGCGCCACCAGGGAAGCCCCTCTTTCTTTCTTTTTAATAATTATTTATTTAGCTGAGCCAGGTCTTAGTTGGAGCAGGTGGGCTCTTTTAGTTGCAGCATGCGGGCTCTTAGTTCCCTGACCAGGGATCAAACCCGAGCCTCCTGCATTGGAGAGCGGAGTCTTAACCACCCGACCACCAGGCAAGTCCAGTGAAGTGCTTTCTTAAGTTGTGTGAGTCATCCTAGCAAATTATAAAACCTGAGCGTTGGCCCTGGGGACCCCTGAACTTGCAGCTGGTATCTGAAGTGAGGGCAATCTTTTAGAGGACTGTACCCTCAACCTTGAGTTTGGCTAGCTCATTGCAAGTGTACATTTTTTTCTGTGATTAAACTTTTTAAATAAATAATTAACGCAAGTAAAATTTCTTGAAATTAACTAAAATCCTGGGAAGAAGGAAAAAAACTCCTTATTTGAATAAATCACAAAATTGTTCCTAAAAGCATCTTACTTGACAACAGCATTTGATAAATAAGACAAGCCTGGAATTAAAAGCTTATAAAAGTTTCTCTGAATATAAAATGAACCACAAAAGTAAAGAGCTAATTTGCCTTAACAAAGAATTATTTTCACAGCTCACTAAGAAATAGAATGGAAGTTTAAAATCTTTGAATTTTTCCCCCCTTTGGCCATACCGCACAGCTTGCGGGATCTTAGTTCCCCGATCAGGGATTGAACCTGGGGACCCGGCAGCAAAAGCTTCAAGTCCTAACCACTGGACTTCCTGCCAGGGAAGTCCCTAAAATCTTTGAATTTTTAAATTGCAAGACAAGTAGTCAGGACATTATTTCCTAAAAAACTACCCAAGTGGTTCTCTCACATAAACAAGTCCTACAAGAAACTCTGCCATAAATCATCCAAATATAAAAAGTATATAAAAAAAGAAAAATGGTATACAAAATAATTCATAGTAGGGTACAGTGACCTCGGAGATACTATTAATAAAAAAAATCAGTTTATGCACAAGTTGGTAGGAATGCATCCATTACATAGAGTCATGTAGAAAGTTCTAGGTGATAATTTTTCTCAAAGGTAAAGTATTCTGAGAAAGAACATGGTTCAGAACAAAAAGGAAAAATTTCGATGGCAGCAAGAAAGCTAATCTCTTCCTACTACTCTGGCACTTTGGCTAACTGACTGGATTTAAGTGGCAAATTCTCATATAATCTCAAACTTCCTTCTTCTCACAATGAACACCTGGAGCAAAGATCCAAAAATTCAGTTGCTTGGCTAATATATCATAATATATTATGAAAAATATCCAAGTTTATGATAAATATAAGAAAGAAAATGAAAATATTATGTCCTACAGCTACAAATTAGGTAAAAACCGTAATACTTAATACTGACAAGGATGCAGTGACATCAGTCAGGACCCTCACACACTGCTGGGAAGACTGCAAGTGCTTCCAGGAACACAGCTAGTTGGCCTGTGTCACTAACAGGAAACTAGCCCAAGGAATAAAGAATAAGCCATATGTCAAAAAAGAGGGTCATAGCACAGCTTGACCTGTCAGGGAAAAGGAAGAGAAGGAAGGGATGTCTTATCAAGTCAGAGTAAACAAGGATTTTTGATATAGAAATACACTCCTTACTATACAAATCCTAAAATAGCTTTTATCCTCTCTTAAAATGAAACTGATAGTCTTATATCTATTATAGAAATTGAAAATCTTCCAACAAAAAAAATTCCAGGATAGCGAATTCATTGGTGAACTCTACCAAACATTTAAGAAATAATACCAATTCTCACAAACAGTTCTAAGAAATAAAAGAGGAAGAAATACTTCCCACCTCACTTTATGAGGCTAGCAATTACCCTGATACCAAAGACATCGTAAGAAAAAACAGACAGATATCTCTCTTCTGAAGAGACATAAAAATCCTCAAAAAAATAAAAAAGTTAAATTTAGCAACATATATAAAGAATAATACATGGTCAAGTGGGGTTTCTCATGGAAATGCAAAGCTGATCCAATGTTAAAAAATCTATCATTGTAACCATATCAACAGAAGAAAAACCATATGATTATCTTAATAGATATATAAAAATAATTTGACAAAATTAAACATCCATTTATAGATAAAACTCTCAGCAAACTAAGAATAGACGGGAACTTCCTTAACCTTATAGAGGGTGTCCACAAAAAAACCCTACAGCTAGCATCATACTTAATGTGAAAGACTGAATATATTCCTGCTAAGATCTGGAATATGACAAGGATGTCTGCTTTCAACACTGCTACTCAAAATTATACTTCCTAGCCAGTGTAATAAGACAAGAAAAAAATTGCAAAACACTGATGGAAGCCATTTTTTAAAAAACTAAATGAAGATGGCAATTCCCTGGAAGTCCAATGGTTAGGACTCAGTGCTTTCACTGCTGTGGGCCTGGGTTCGATCCCTGGTTGCGGAACCAAGATCCCACATGCCACTCAGTGTGGCCAGAAAAAAAAAAAAAAACTTAAGTGAAGGGTGACTTTCAGATTTACAGCTCTACAGCCTGTCCTCCATTGCTATAGGAAGGTCCGGCCTTATAATACAGCTCTTCTGTGAAGCCACATCTCCTTTGACACTCAAAAACCTAATCTGGTTCAAAAGAGCTTCTATTGTCAGACCTCAGTTCTCTTCAAAGGCTGCTTATAAACTACTCTCCACTGTCACCAAGGGACACAGTCCTTGCTTCCTAAGATGATGCACTGTGACTCCCCTGGACATTTTTCCCACCTTTTCTCTCTGCTTCCTCAAGAACACTCAAGCGCTGTTCAGTCCTGGCCCCGTTTATAGTCTTAGGGTGGAGTCTTCTCCTTCTGGGACTGAATATTTGGAGATTTCTGAGCCTGGCCAGCAAACTCATGATTTCCAGGCTAGTTGTGTCTTAGGGGGCCTTTACAGCTAATTTGGAATTTGAGTTTTCTGTATTTCTTAGTTCTGTTGAAAAAGTACTTATGGGTCCCTACCCCCCACCTCTTTATTTCTCCAAAAAGTTTCCAGTAGTGGAAAAATCAGAACTATGGTGCTACTATGCATCTATTGGTCCCCAAAGATCCCATCTCTCTTTTGAACCCACTCTAATCAAGCTTCCCTCCACCACAGCTCCCCTGAAACTGTTCATGTCAGGGTCACCAATCCACGTCCACGCTGCAAACCCAAAGGCCAATTCTCAGTCCTTTTCTAATCTGTTGGGTCAGCAACATTTGACATAATTCACCGCTACTTCCTCTTGGAAACACTTCCTTTGCTTGGCTTCAGGGACACCACGTTCTCCCACTTTTCCCGTCTACCTCACTTGCTGCTACTCCTCAGAATCCTTTGCTGGTTCTTTCCTCCCCAAAAGCTAAATGTTAAGAGTTCTCCAGTGTCCTCTCCCTATACTCATTCCCTGGCTAATCTCATGCAGTCTCACGGCTCTAAACACACATCTATATGTTAAAAACTCTCAAAATAATATCTCCAGTCTGGTCTTTTCCACTGAACTCCCGATTTGTATATCTGACTGTCTACCCCACATTTTCACTTATATGTCTAATAAGGAACTCAAATTAATTTGTGAAGAACTGATATTCACCCATAAATAGGCTCCTTATAAGGTCTTACCTACCTCAGTAAATGACAATTCTACCCTAAGTTACTTAGTCCAAAAACCCTGAGGGTACACTTGACTCCTTTCTCATACCTCACAACCAACCTGTCAATAAATCCCATCAGTTCTTCCTTCAAAATAAATCCAGATTCTGGCCACTTATCATTACCTCAACTGCTCCATCCTGGTCCAAGCCACCATTAGCCATCACCAAATTAATACTGGAATGCTGAATACAGCCTTCCCTTCATTTCTGGTAATATTTTTGCTCCTCCTCTCCAGCCTCCTAAATGGTCTCCTTCCAGCCTGTACCGCCGTACAGACTATTTACCACGCAGCAGCCAAAATGACTTGTAAAACGTATGTCAGATCACATCATTCACTTGCTCAATGTCCTCCAATGGCCTTCCAACTCACTCTAAGTCCAAGCAGAGTCCTACAGGGCTAGACTGCTAGGATTTGCATGTCAGCATTACTATTAAGAATCTGTACAACCTCAGGCAGGTGGCTTAATCGTTTTACATCTCAGTTTCCTCATCTATAAAATGTGTCTACCTCCTGAGCATGTAATGAGGATTTACAGACATTAACTCAATACTTAAGAAGTAACACACAGTAGGGTTCGACAAAGGTGAGCTGGCTGTTATTATTTTGTAGCCTAGCTCAACTCGTGAATTCATGAAAAGTCAAATGCAGAGCATGACTCCCAAGACAATGAAATGTGAACCTGACTTGGTTTTACTTGGTGAAGACTTTTGTTGGAAAAAGGAAAAAAGAAAAAGACCTCTGTATGTGGTATCAAATGTCCTCCTTATAAATGGCACAAGTGAGCTCCAAAGGGGCAAGTCTTTGAGAAACTGAAAAAGAAATAAATATACATAGCCTGTCCACAAGAATGTTGTACTTTTCCGGGGTTCTGACTATACTCCCATCGCTATAAAACCCATTCACACTCATTACTTTCCTGTTCTTTATATTTTTTTTCTCCTCCATATCTTTGGTTCTCGCTTTGTTTCTCTACCTGAACTTTCCTTTTCAGCCCTACCTGAGATAAAGCCTTCACCAACCCCTCATCTAGAAGTAACTCTTCCTTCTTCTATATTCCACAGCAGTCAGGATCTTTCTTAAACTTTATAATTTATAAACTGCCTATTCTATGGTTAGATAAGATTCTAGTTTTTTCTTTTTCTTAAACTTTGCATTCCCAACAATACCAAGTACTGTAAGTACCATCTGAATGGAATAGGGTTGTATGAAACAATCAGCATCATTCACAAAGACCACAGGCGAGCAGAACTGTCCTTACATTTTAGAAAAGCAGTTTAAGACAGAAGGATATGGACAGGGAAAAAAAGTCTAAGGAATATTCCTTAGGTTATCTGGGAGGAACAGCTATTATATGTGAACATCCCAAAGCAGACATGTCTCCCTGACTTCATGTAATCCTCCCTCTACAAACAAACTAAAAGCTAGGGTTTAATATGATATCACTTACATGTGGAATCTAAAATACGGTACAAATGAGCCTATCTACAAAACAGAAACAGACTCATAGACAGAGAGAAAAATATGGTTTAAAAAATAGTAAGAATGGGAAACCTTAGAAGCTAGGGAAAGCAGGAATGTTCAAGACAGGAAATCAGAGAGAGGCCTGGAAGGAGGGGGCTGCTAGCAGACCCGGGCACCACATGAGACTGGGCTCTAGAGACTGTTAAAAACCGGCCAGTAACAGGTTCCTTTGGTGTCAGCAGTTCTAAGGATTCCAGAAACTTCAGCAGGGATCGACTGGGCTGAGCAACAGGGCAGGGCCTGCAGGAGTATAATCTCCCTTCTGACTATGAGGCCCTCAAAAAGCTGAATAAAGTTTACCTTGATTCAAGCAGGCCTATCTGCCCCCAACCCCATGCATGAAGGTGCCCCATACAAACACTCTATTCACATCCTCTGCCTTAACTGCCAATGCCTGAAATTCCTTTAAACAAGGAGAGAAAACATTTTCAATCCACATTCAAAGGAAAAATGACAAAAATGCAACGGTCTGGCTAACATAATACTGAGCTTAAATAAGTTTCAGTTAATCACCCTACCAAGGGGGACCCCTTTGGAGGAGGAGGGAGGAACTAATGGTTTATTGAGGCTAAGTGTTGTACTGTCCACAGACAGTACGTGGGTTTAAATCAATGTGTGTAATTTCCAATGTCGTAATCTATATACATTTATTGAATGACTTAAGAAACAAACCTAAGTAGATCATCTATCGGCCCTTCCCCTGTGTTCACAGAGGGAGAAGCTAAAAGTAAAAAGAGCATCAGATCACCGTCACCCAGGGATAAAAATCATAGAAGAGAGAAAAGGAAAAGAGCTGAGGACACAGTAGCGGAGAAACTATACATTTCCACACTAACTCAAATCATGTTTACTCTCCCATGAAAAAAGAAAAATGAGAAGCAATACAGACCAGTGGTTAAAATTACTGGAGCCAGACTGGGTTTAAATCCTAGCTTTGCCACTTACTAGTTATGTGACACTGGGTAAATGACTTCACTTCTCTGTGCCTCAGTACCTTCATCCCTAAAATGGGTAACTACACCTATTTCATTGGGTTATTGTGAGAATCAAATGAGTTAATATAAGTAAAGTGCTTGGAACAGTACCATAGTAAATGCAATTTAAATATTAATGCAATAATGATTATTATTCTTACTATGATCTGAGGTATCTGGCCTGAATCTGTTAACTCAGGAAGTCCTATCATTATACAGAAGTACCCTGTTCTCAGCAGACTCACTAATGGGAGTATTTCTATAAACAAGGGACATCAGCAGAGAAGAGGTTTGTTAGTACAGAAAACTCCTGATTACCTGGGGAATAATTAAATAGATGTTAGGTACCAGACTCCTCATTCCTCTGCTAGTTTTTTCTGGTTATTAAGTTATTCTTTTTTCATAACGTGAGGGGTGAGAGGAGGTGTCAAAAGTGAGACAAGGTTTCTGATGGTGACGACCTCCTCACGAGAACACAAGAAGAAGCGCTTGGTGCAGAGCCCCAATTCCTATTTCATGGATGTGAAATGCCCAGGATGCTATAAAATCACCACCGTCTTTAGCCATGCACAAACAGTAGTTTTGTGTGTTGGCTGCTCTACCATCCTCTGCCAGCCTACAGGAGGAAAAGCAAGGCTTACAGAAGGGTGCTCCTTCAGATGGAAGCAGCACTAAAAGCCCCGGGAATCAAGATGAATGGGAAAACATCCCAATAAACACATTTTGGATACGTCCAAAAAAAAAGAGACAAATGGGATTTCCCTAGTGGCACAGTGGTTAAGAATCTGCCTGCCAACGCAGAGGACATGGGTTCAATCCCTGGTCTGGGAAGATCCCACATGCAGCAGAGCAACTAAGTCTGTGCACCACAACTACTGAGCCTGCACTCTAGAGCACACGAGCCACAACTACCGAGCCCACGTGCTGCAACTACTGAAGCCCGCGCACCTAGAGCCCATGCTCCTCAACAAGAGAAGCCACGGCAATGAGAAGCGCACGCACCACAACGAAGAGTAGCCCCTGCAGGCCACAACTAGAGAAAGCCCATGCACAGCAATGAAGACCCAACACAGCCAAAAATAAAATAAATTCATTTAAAAAAAAAAAATGAGGGCTTTCCTGGTGGCGCAGTGGTTGAGAGTCCTCCTGCCGATGCGGGGGACACGGGTTCGTGCCCCGGTCCGGGAAGATCCCCCATGCCGCGGAGCGGCTGGGCCCGTGAGCCATGGCCGCTGAGCCTGTGCGTCCGGAGCCTGTGCTCCGCAACGGGAGAGGCCACAACAGTGAGAGGCCTGCGTACCGCCAAAAAAAAAAAAAAAAGAGAGAGACAAAGCATAAACTAGTGCATTCTGATCATGCTGCCAGTTCAAATGACTTGGCTGGTGGAGAACATGGCAACACTAGCTTAGATAAAACTTTCAGATACACTCCATGCCTTATACAACAAGGGACTGAGACCAAGAGGAACCTGGAACAAGCATTCACAATAAAATCCTATGATCTCACAATTTACAACTTAGAGGAGAGTTTGCTACACTGAGGTGTGTATGGTGAACATCAGACAAGCTTCACTTTCCTAAATCAAAGTTTGGGCTTTGGTTTTTAGGAAAAGCTATTTAGAAATAGGACCACAGAGAATACATCTCAGACAACATGAAAACAAGAAAAAGGAAATTTTTCTAATACAGGAAGAAATGGATGAAGAAATAGAAAATTAACTGGCGGCAGGAGAGGCACGCTTTCAATTTTATTTTATAGAGACTATATATATCGTGTGTTTACTCTGACAGGTTGTCTCTCACAGATATTTGCTCTTATTGATTCACAAAGAAAAAAAAAATTGGGGACCTCTAACGCTTAAGACTGATTTTTGAGAGGTATTCTATTTACCAAGAAGAAAGAAGACGTAAACACAGTGAACACACACTATTTATCAGGCAGAAGCAAGGCATTTTATACCCATTATCTCAGTTCATGCTCGTAATAACCCTGTGAATACATACGAGAAAAGCGAAGCAAAGAGAAACAAGTAAATTGCTCCGAAGTAACACTACCTAGAAATGAGGGAATAAACTCAGGACCGTTTTGATCCGAAGCTCATGGATGCTCTGTGCACTTCACTTACTGCCTAAGGCATGACAGACAGATCTTTTAATATCCACTTGCCTGAATGTTAATGTCTGCCCACAGAAGTAAGTGGGAGCACTGGAGTAGAGAACACCGGACGATTCAGCATCATTCCGAAGCGCTATGTTTCTTCGACTGCTCAGACTGTACCCCTCAAAGCCAGCTGTCCACTCTTTTTAAAAAGCAAAGATATTGTAAATTGTTAGAATCTTTTGGGGAATATCTTCAACACAGGCACATTAAATAAAACTTGGAAGTGGAAGACGCTACTTAGGGTTCATGGGCAAGTTCAACGAAAGGAAAAATTCAGTGACAGGGTGTCATGGTCAATCCTACAAATCACAAGAAAGATTTTAGTCTCTTCCTACACATTTTTGGCAAGGAAGATCAAATAAGTGTTATCTCTTACCTAATAAAATCACGTTTGAGCTTATTCCAACCTGATTAAGAAGTAATTAACCAAGTCTAAATCTTTTTTTTTTTTTTTCCTAAATCCTTAAAAAAAGTTATATATAGGAGAGGTCAATTTTGGATTGTAAGACTTCTAAGAAAAAGCCTCTATCAAGATATACATTGAAGGTTTGGGTCAAATATTGCAGTCTTCTAATGCAATATTTAAACTCTTTGGTTTTAGGGATGCTTATAATCCTGCCTGGCACTATTTGGGGACTCTGAAGATAAGAACGAATGAAAATTTCTCAAAATTCACATGAAGTAATTTGAGCAGGAAGTAAAAGACATATTCCATGTTATTCTCCATCAATTCAGGGTTTATCCTTAGGAAAAAGGGTTGTCAGTGTGCTGCCTTTAGCACAGGATACGTGTACTCATACACAGTTAAGCTTCAGGAGTGAGAAGGCAACAGCATACCGTGAGGCACCAGCGTGGAATGACCTATCTGGGGGACACTCCAAGGACTCCACTCCTGTCGGCCATCTCCTCGGGCGCAGACTCTGAACTGATAATCAACATTGGGGTCTATGTGCAATACTATGAATTCAGTTTCAGAGCCTACATACACGTCCTCAAAATGACTGGAAGTACATTTACGGAACTGGAGCCTGTAATCTTGGGCGGTAAAGTCATCATCCACCTGAGGAGAAAGGCTTTACGTTAGGTAAAAGTCAGAGAATAACTTCTCTCAGCATCACTACTTAGGAACTTTGAATGGGGGCATTTGGGGCCAAGCATACAGGCCCACATGCTGAATACAGGTTCTTCTCAGGAAGGTCAGAGGAAACGTGCCATTATTATTTCCCTTGTTTTCCTTATTGAACCATGTGTTTTATAACCCCAGTCTGATATGAAAAAAATGTGCTTCCTCTGAAGCAATGGCATGACTTCTAAACAATTAATGCCAAAGATAAGACATTCAAAATTCAAAGACAAGTATCCCAAAACTACATTATTCATATAACCAAGAGAGAGCTAATATCTGAAATATATAAAGGACTCCTTAAAATTCATAGAAGATAGGGCTTCCCTGGTGGCACAGTGGTTAAGAATCCACATGCCGATGCAGGGGACATGGGTTCATGCCCTGGTCCGGGAAGATCCCACATGCCGCGGAGCGGCTGGGCCCGTGAGCCATGGCCGCTGAGCCTGCGCGTCCGGAGCCTGTGCTCCGCAATGGGAGAGGCCACAACAGTGAGAGGCCCACATACCGCAAAAAAACAAAAAAAAAAGAAAATAGTTTCCAGAAGCTGACCACCCACCTCTGAATGATGTTATCTGTCAACAGCCAAGACATCATGACTCATCTGGACATGGTTTTTATCTAAAATATGGTAATTCACATGCATAATATGATTTAATACACAAAATTCTTGGCAATGCTAAAAGTGTGAAAAAACCATACTTTAAAACTTTATTTCAGAGGTATTAGTTCAGTGTTGAACAGAAAAATATCCAACACCCAATATTCACTATCACCTTCTGACTTTTCTAATTCTGAACGATCTTCAAGTCACCAAGAGTTAAGTTTGGGAAATATGTGATGGGAAACAACATTTCGATTCAGAGATTTTATAAAGTACCTTCAAAACTGTTTATCCCAACTGGAAGAGCTACCTCAGTTCAAGTTCCCTGTGACCTTAGTTGTAAAGCAAAGGGCACTTTTGTTCATGAAGAGAATATTCAAAGGCAACCAATAAAACAAAATCGTAAAGGCCCCCAAATCTCAAATCCATAATGCTGAAGCCATTTCTGCAATCCTGAATTACGTACCTTACACCATCGTACGATGATGCCTCCGGGTTTCTCTATCAATTCTTCTATCTGTACTGGTGGGCGAGACGCTACCGTTCCATGTTTGAAAATATGGTCTTTCACTATGTTAAGAATTGAGTCATCCAACTGAGCAGATAAGCAAGGCACATCAACCAGTAAAGGCACCTCTGGTAAGCTGAGGAAACAAAGCTCATGTGTTTATAAGGCTTTTAACTGAGAGTTTAAAATACAAGGGAGTATAGCCTTGAAAAACTGCAAATCACTATGCTGTACACCTGAAACGTATACAACGCTGTAAATCAAATATATCTCAATTTTTTAAAAAATAACAAGGAATATTTTATTTATTTATTTTTGGCCGCGCTGCATAGCTTGTGGGATCTTAGTTCTCAGACCAGGGATCAAACCCAGGCCCTCAGCAGTGAAGGCGTGGAGTCCTAACCGCTGGACCGCCACGCAATTCCCCAACAAAAAATACTGTAGATCAGTCACATACTGTAACAGTGCAGAAGCCCCCAGTAAATAATGCTACTGGCAGTGGGGGTTTTGCAAGACATTACATTAAAATTCTCTTCCCAAATAAATAAAAGGAACGAGAGAAAATGGGTAGGATCACAACTGTCAAGTTTATAGCAAAAGATCTGGTTTACTGAGCTAGGACGCAGGTTTGTTTGTTTTAATGGAAGTGTAGTTGACTTACAACGTTGTGTTAGTTTCTGCTGTACAGCAAAGTGATTCAGTTATACATATACATATATATACATTCTTTTTCATATTCTTTTCCATTATGGCTTATCACAGGATATTGAATATAGTTCCCTGTGCTCTACAGTAGGCCTTCGTTGTTTGAGCTATGACTTTGTTCAGATTTTTTTAAATTAACAATTCTCTTACACATTAGGATTGTAGAAAATCGGTAGTAATTCTATACCAGAGATTACAATCACAACTATTTCATACTAGTAATACTGGTAATGGGCAGTGAAAACTTGAGAAATACATTTTCTATATCCCTGAATCCGAATTTTTAACAGGCGAAAAGAAAAGCGGACAGCTTAAGCCCAAGAGACACTAACTCTTTTACCTGTCCAACTGGATGTGTGAGGCCTTTTTGGTAAAGCTCCACAGTTTTTCATTCTGTTCTCCTACACCACCCAGAATGGCGATCTCACCTACAATCAGGAATAAGAGAACTAGTACAGGGAAAAATGGTCACATTATAAACTAGTCAACACAACCCGTGTCTAAGTGGGTCTCTGGTTCTCTTGAAAACAATTCTTAAGTGATGTCACAAATTCCCCAAAAGTAAACATAGAAACTATTTTAGGGACTTCCCTGGTGGCGCAGTGGTTAAGAATCCGCCTGCCAATGCAGGGGACACGGGTTCAAGCCCCTGCCCGGGAAGATCCCTCATGCCGTGGAGCAACTAAGCCTGTGCGCCACAACTACTGAGCCTGCATGCCACAACTACTGTGCCCGCACGCCTAGAGCCCGTGCTCCGCAACGAAGAGAAGCCACCGCAATGAGAGGCCCGCACACCACAACGAACAGTAGCCCCCACTTGTCGCAACTAGAGAAAGCCCACGCGCAGCAATGAAGACCCAATGCAGCCAAAAATAAACAAACAAATAAATAAATAAGAAACTATTTTAGAAACGACTTTAAGGTTAAACGCAAGAGGAAGGGCGTACACAATGACAACATTCTGCCAGAGACGAAAGATTCTGCTCTACAAATGGAAACTTGGTTTGTCAACCAATTTTATGCAAGGCATAAGTCCCAGGGACCTCTTCCCATCTCCCCTACAGAATCTTTATCAACTCCAATAGGAGTCAGTGCAAATATTATCCTGACACAAGCAATAGGGTGAAGGGTCATATAAAGGAAATATTATATAAAGTCATCAGAAAATGATCAACATCTCTGTCCTTCCACAGCCCTAAAGAACACTACTAGAACTGTTTTCCATCTCAGTATACCCCGGAGTTACTCAAGTGTTTTGAGACCATATGACATGACCTTCCCCCCTTACCAAAAGGAAAACAGACACACTGAACACTGCCTCAAAATCCTTAAAATTTCATAAATAAGTTTTTAATCCCTCGGGAAGGGAGGGGAGGAAAAAGTTTGAAATGTAAAACATTTCTGAAGTATTAAAAAGAAAATCAGATGCTGCAACAAGCATGTATGTGCCTCAAAGGATTTATTTTCTAAAATAAAAACACTGGTCGAGCCCCGTGGTGATTGGTATACACTCCTGACCTGTGCTGAACTGCTGCTCAGTTTGTTTCCAAATGCTAAGCGCCCAGGGAAACACATTCTGAAGTCCTGCTAAAAATAATTTTCTCAAAGGCACTGTTATTGTCAGTGGCAAATAAACACTTCTCCTTGAAGATAAGACAAAAATGTAATTAGTGTGTAAAGATAACATTAGTACTATATTCTAAGTGGGACCAAAATGGGGACTAACTTCCAGCTGGAGTGACAGAGCTGGGAGCCAGCCACACACACTTTTCATCCTATGCCATGCACAGCACTCATCAAAGAACCAATGGTATTCAGTCTCCTTCCCTGGATCCTTTTTCCTCAACGCCCCTTTAAATACTGACGTCCCTCAGAGTCCCACCTTCTGTAGCCTCCTCTTCTCATATTGTACACTATCTCCTGATGATTTTACTTATTCCCATGGATTCAGAGGTGACATACACACCATTCACTGCCACATTGACATCTCAAGGTATGATCTCTCTCCTAAGCGTCACACCCACATTCCCAACTCCTGGCATCTCCGGCACCTTGAACTAACATACCCCAAACCAACTGTCTAACTACCCACCCTCCCCCTTCATGTTCTGTGTCAGTCAACGGCACAATTCACCGGTCGTCTAAAATCACGCTGGGTTGGGTCATCCTAAATTCTTCTCTTTCTCCTCCATCCTATAACCAGGCAATCACCAATAATCAACACTTATGGCTCAGTAAGATCACCATTAATTCTATCTCCAAAATATCTTTTTTTTAATTTTATATATTCATTCATTCATTCATTTTTGGCTTTGTTGCTGCACGTGGGCTTTCTCTAGCTGAGGTGAATGAGGGGCTACTCTTCATTGCAGTGCACAGGCTTCTCACTGCGGTGGCTTCTCTTGTTGCAGAGCATGGGTTCTAGGTGCATGGGCTTCAGAAGCTGTGGTGCGTGGGCTCTGTAGTTGTGGCTCATGGGCTCTAGAGCGCAGGCTCAGTAGTTGTGGCGCACGGGCTTCATTGCTCTGCGGCATGTGGGATCTTCCCGGACCAGGGATGGAACCCATGTCCCCTGCAGTGGCAGGCAGATTCTTAACCACTGCGCCACCAGGGAAGTCCCTCCGAAAAATCTTAAAACCAGCTCTGCTTCATCTTCACCTGTCACCATCTCCATCGCTGCCTATCTGACTGCTGCCACAACTTCCTCATCGGTCACTTTTACTTCCTTACAACCTCTAACACAGTCTCCAAACTGTGGGCAGTGTCGTTTTTAAAAAATGCAAATCTGACTGTGTAACTCTGCTGCCTAAACTATTGCATTCAATATCTCCCAGACATGCCATTCACTTCACTCTTGACGTTACTTCTGCTTCCAATCGTGCTGTGACCTCCTTTTCTTCCTTTGTCTGCGTGATGAATTTCTTCAAGCCTCAGTGGAACTCCTCCTATAGAAAGCCATCCTACACTCTTCCAGAGGCAAGCGTTTCCCCTTCTGTGCTCCCGTGAGGTCTTAGATCTCTCTCATCGTGTGTGCTTCTCTCACTGGGCTGTGAACCCCAAAGGGCAGAACTTATTACCTTTTTATTTAATGTACCTGACAAAGACCTACAGGAGGGAAGGAGGGGAGGTAGGTAGATGTGGAGACAGGAAGGCAGCAAGGCAAGAACCGAGAATGCTTTAACCAAAATAACTGACTAAAGTTAGGGATATAACCAGTGTAATTTCAGGAGTAAACACCAATCCTACTTGTTAATCTCTAAAAAGAATGATGGCATTAAATCCTACAGACCATTGACACTCCGAAAAATATATGAACAGACTCAAAATGACCGTAAAATCACTGTGTTAACAGAACCATGAGAAAAATCCTTATTTTGTAAATGATTATAATTTACTCATTTTGTAAATGATTATAATTAGTACATTAATTGCATTTATCCTAGGATACCTCACTGTACACCTGTCATCCTATATCACAAACTGTCCCAAGGTACGAACAGCCTAAGCACCCCACAGATGGCAGGAAGCCTGTTGGAACCCTGAGATACCAGCAGTGTCAATCTGAATGTGCTGCATTTAACGGGCTCCCTGGACTCCCCACCTTCTTTTTTTTCTTTTTTCTTTTTTTTGTTTTGTTTTGTTGCGGTACGCAGGCCTCTCACTGACGCGGCCTCTCCCGCTGCGGAGCACAGGCTCCGGACACGCAGGCTCAGTGGCCACGGCTCACGGGCCCAGCCGCTCCGCGGCATGTGGGATCCTCCCGGACCAGGGCACGAACCCGTGTCCCTTGCATCGGCAGGCGGACTCCCAACCACTGCGCCACCAGGGAAGCCCTCCCCACCTTCTTGGACTAAGTCCACTGCAGTGTTAACTCCGTGCTCTATCAGCTTCTGGCAGTCATCTAGTGGTTTAATGGTCTCCTGTTCAATGGTGTCCACCTCTTGCAAAAGGGTCACCAATCGCTCATCCAGGAGCTTCCCAAGGGTTCCTTTCAAATCGTTAAAATGCTGTTTGAGGACATCTCTCGTCTGGGATGCACTCTCTTTGATCTGAAAAGAAATGACATAAAAACTCAGAATCAGAATCTCTAGAAGAGGCTAATCCACAGGCATCACCCCTAATAATCTCAAGGCACTACGCAACCATCACCTTCCATTCAATGATAAACCAAATGTGATTCATTTGTGCAAACTTGCAGAATTCCATAGAGCTGGCCTTCAGGTGAGACAGAATGGTCCCATCATTCACAACTATGTCAATCTGGCTAAGTTAAACACATCATGCCTCAATTCCCTTATTTGTCAAATGAGTATAACAATGCTCGCTTCATGGAGTTGCTGCAAGGATTAAATAAAAATAGTCTATGTACTGCACTTGGTAAAATAACGGGCACACTTGTTCTCAATAAGTAAATGTTAGAAATAAATATTATCTGCACAAAGTAGTTCTTAGAAATAATACGTTTCAGTACCAAAAAAAAAATTAAATTAAGAGATTAAAATTCATTTTACTGAAAAGCAATATAAAGAAACGGTAGATTAAAAAACCACAATACAGGAACTTCCCTGGTGGCGCAGGGGTTAGGAATCTGCCTGCCAAAGCAGGGGATACAGGTTTGAGCCCTGGTCCGGGAAGATCCCACATGCTCTGGAGCAACTAAGCCCGTGCACCACAACTAGTGAGCCTGCGCCCTAGAGCCCACGAGCCACAACTTCTGAGCCCACATACCACAGCTACTTAAACCCACGTGCCTAGAGCCCATGCTCTGCAACTAGAGAAGCCACTACGATAAGAAGCCTGCGCACCGCAACGAAGACAGAACACAGCCAAATAAATAAATAAATTTATATTAAAAAAAGGAAGAATAGCTATTTAAAAAACACAATACAAAAAAAATCACTTCATGGACAACATGCCCTCATTATGGTAAAAGAAAACTAAGAATTTATTCACAATCCAAAAGGTTCAGAGGAGGCAGAAGACAGATGTTCAGGAAAAACACACCTTCTGGGACAATGACTTCATCCTTTTTCAGTCATGGTCCTCTTTGCAAATCTCAATGAGAGGTTTATGAACCTTCTTCCCAGAAAAATGAATAAACCCTACCCAAAAGACATTTATTGAATTTCAGAGATTGCAAATTCCCTCAGATCCCAACCATGGCTCGCTCAGAGCAGTAATTCTGAAACTTGCTTTGCAGAAGAATCATGTATCATACAATTGCATCCTGTTATAGTTTAGATGGCAGGGCTCCATCCCAGAACCAGCTTGGAGAAGGGGCTGGGGGAGCGTACGGGCAGAGTTCTTTTTCACAAGCACACCTGTGACTCTGCAGCCCACACTCTGAGAGGCAGTACCCTAGGTCCACAGAGCCCATATTAAGAACTGCTGTTCTAGAAGATATAACAGGAAAATCCTCACATCTCACAGATATTCTGAAAACAGGTCAGTTGTCTATATAGACACCGGATTTTTTTTTTAAGAATACAGGTAAGACACAATTCACTTTTTCTCACTTAACAGGAAAATTCTAACTATAAGCCAAACATTCAGTTGCATTAAAGCAAACTCATACTTTACTTTGCAGATATTATATTAGCTTCCTAAGACATGTTATGTTTACTACCCTAACCCTTTGCTAACTTGATCTTAGCAAGAGCATTTGACATCTAAGAAAAATACACCAAGAAAAGAACATATCAAAATATGGATAAAGTACAATATTTCAACAGTTAATAGAGAAATTTAGAAAACTTTCTATTCTCTAACACTAAAATTAAAAACAATACAAAACTGTTGTCCAGAAATGTTCACAACCATGTAAAAACAAAAGATGCCCACGTCTAAGGACTACAAAGAAACACAGGGAAAAAAAAATAGTTTGATTGGCTGGGGTGAGGAGATCACAGAAACAATTTTTTTCCCCTTTTGACATTAATGTAAGTTATGATGGTATATGTGCGGTAAGTGAAAGAATTTCTTAAATCATAAAGAAAAAGAGAAATCCTAATTTAAGTTTAATTGTTAACTAATCTCTGTAAAGTTACTAGAGAACTTCTAAACCCAAGACGAAGTTTAAAAAAAATCAGGGGGCGGGTATATTCAAAATCTCCTTGATTTGGTGCATCACCAACTGTGGGATTCTTGAGAATCAGGCCCTAACATACATAGCACCTAGCAAATAAATGTTCAATGAAATGAAGTTAATCGTGTATGTTTTTAAGACCTTTTAAAAAGAACCAGGAAAAGAATGCCTTGTGATTTTGATATATCTCACCTGAAATATTGTTAGAAATGCAAAATCTCAGGCCCCACCCAGAATTACTGGATCACAAGCTGCATTGGTAACAAGATCCCCAGGTGATTCATACCGGCCTTACAGATACCAGAGTAAATGAAGACAATGTGTTGGCGCACCCTCACCACCGGGAGGAAATTCTGCAGTCGAGCGCTGTACCAGTGAGGTCCTATCTCCCTCTTCAGCCGACACCGCACACACAGGAAGTGCATTAGTTAGGTAAAGTCAATTTCCTCTTTAGGAAGAATTCAAAAGCTCCTTCAACAGCTGCAGAGCTCCACTACGTTTTGTTTTTGTTTCAGAACCTCAGAAAAAAAGGAAGTGTGTGAGCACAAAGCAGTGAGAGGGCCAGCAAAGGGAGAATCCATTTCCAAATCCACCTCCCGCAATTTCATTATAAATTTGACTCCTTTTTGTTCATAGATTCCCGACCACTGCTGTTCCAAACTTGACACTACCTTGGCATCATTTTCTTCTCCCTGAAACAGTTCATAATTCAAAGCCACAGCCACCTTTAATTGAATCATGTAACTAATCAAGTTCATTCGCTTGGCTTTTAATAAAACTAATTTTAAAATGCAAACTTTGCTGCTGAGTGAATTTCTTCATATTTGAGGTGGTACCATGGTCCAGTGTGCTCACTGTTATAGCTCACTCAATCTTCCCAACAACACTGAGAGGTAGGTCTGTATTGTCTATGCTGAAGAAAGTAAAGCTCAAGGAAGTCAAATAACTTCCCCACGGCTTCCCAGTGCCAGAAACAGTGTGACTCCAAGGACCATGGTCTGTCCACTACACCAAGCTAGTTAGTGCTTACAGACCCCATTTTAAAGCATTCCCATAAACCGGTAAATTATGTATTGGATGAAGACATTTCCTGCTGCAATGTGTATTTCTTGTCCTTGCATAAAGAATCATGTGGTAGATTCCACATATGTGTCAGCATATGGTATCTGTCTTTCTCTTTCTGACTTACTTCACTCTGTATGACAGATTCTAGGACCATCCACCTCACTACAAATAACTCAATTTCATTTCTTTTCATGGCTAAGTAATATTCCATTGGATATATGTGCCACATCTTCTTTATCCATTCATCTGTCGATGGACACTTAGGTTGCTTCCACATCCTGGCTATTGTAAATAGAACTGCAATGAACACTGGGGTGCATGTCTTTCTGAATTACAACTTTTCTCAGGGTATATGCCCAGTAGTGGGACTGCTGGGTCATATGGTAGTTCTATTTTTATTTTTTTAAGGAACCTCCATACTGCTCTCCATAGTGGCTGCATCAGTTTACATTCTCACCAACAGTACAAGGGAGGGAGACGCAAGAGGGAGGGAATATGGGGATATATGTATACATATAGCTGATACACTTTGTTATACAGCAGAAACTAACACACCATTGTAAAGCAATTATACTCCAATAAAGATGTTAAAAAAAAATGTGGTAGACAACCACTCAGGGCAAAACAACTGTGATGGTTTGTAACAAAGTAAATTTAAGAAAAATACAAATGATACACAACTCAAGGTCTCAGAAGGGAAACTGTAATATACATTGTTTATGTTGATTAACAATATTCAGAACGAATTTTCTACTAAAACCTCTCCTGTAACAGACCATTAAATCTTATTTACAAAGTTTCCACTGCAGGTGACTCTAATTCCAAAGCAACTGTATTTTTAAAGTTTTAACATGAGGATAAGTTCTCAAAATGCCAAAAAGTCATCAAGATTATACATCAATACTAAGCCATGCAAAAGCCTAGAAAATATATACTTCACAGCCCTCCAAGACAACAGTGACTGATATTTTCTAGAGTTTAGCTACTAAAATGTCATAAAACCTACCTAGAATCTGATTTAAGACACCTCTGGTCTTAAGTGGCAATATACAGTTGCTCTACCTATAACACAACATAACATGTGTGTGTTTCAGGAAGTTAAGTAACTGGAATCTCCTCTACCTCCTCTGAAACATGCATTTTCATGACTTTATAGAAGAAAAGAATTTTTATCCTCCAAGGGTAATCTAAGAATTTATTTTCCCATTTGTTTTGCTTACAGGAAACTAACTAAAACTATTTTAAAATTAGAGACTGTCTTTACACACTATTAGCTAACAAGAACATAGGGATCAAAAATAAAAGACAAAGATAAAAAATAGTCAACTGAAATTGAAGAAGCTAACCAAAATGTTTCTTCTCAGTTCATATGAAATGTACTGCATTAGCTATGTGTCTTCACATTGACACCAAGATATTAGTCATTAAAAATAAAATAGCAATAATAACAATACAACAGCAGCTCCCACCTACTGAACACCTACTGTATACCAGGAACTTATACCCATGGTCTCATTTAAATTCTACCACAACCCGATGAAAAGCTAGTCAAGTGGCAGGAAATCTGAACTGTCTGCTTCGTGTATGGACTCATATGTGCTGCTACATTTCCTTCTTGTCTCTTACAGTTAGGCTTTCTGTTTTTTAAAAAAATATTCATTTATTTATTTGGCTGCACTAGGTCTTAGTTGCGGTATGCAGGATCTAGTTCCCTGACCAGGGATCAAACCCGGGCCCCTGCACTGGCAGCGTGGAGTCTTAACCACTGCACTACCAAGGAAGTCCCTACAGTTATGTTTTTTTAAAACATGCTTATTAAAACTTTCAAAAAGAAAATCTTGATTATATTACTTGGTAGTCTGTTACATTAATGGCCCCAATGAACCAGGAACCATGCCTTGTGGTACTCATATCCTCATGCAGACCTCTCCCCTGGACAGGAGGCTGGGCTGGTGACTAGCAATGCAGTCACATGTGCATCGTTATAGAGTGGAACTGAGCTGTGCCAGCTCCAGGCCTCAGCCTTAAGACTACCTGGCAACTTCTGCTTCTGCACTGCAAGGATTCCTGAGCCACTGTGTAAGAAGCACGGCTATCGGGGCTTCCCTGGTGGCGCAGTGGTTAAGAATCTGCCTGCCAATGCAGGGGACATGGGTTCAAGCCCTGGTCCAGGAAGATCCCACATGCCGTGGAGCAACAAAGCCCGTGCACCACAAGTACTGAGCCTGTGCTCTAGAGCCCGCGAGCCACAACTCCTGAAGCCCGTGTGCCTAGAGCCCATGCTCCACAATGAGAGAAGCCACCGCAACGAGAAGCCCGCGCACCGCAATGAAGAGTAGCTCCCACTCAACACAACTAGAGAAAGCCCGCGCGCAGCAACAAAGACCCAACGCAGCCAAAAATAAATTAACTAATCTAAAAAAAAAAAAAGAAGAAGAAGAAGCATGGCTATCTTTCTTGACAGAACAAGTGGAAGGGGGAGGAGAGTGAGAGGGGTGGGAGGAAGAGTGTGGGAGGGAGAGAGCTTGGCATCCAGGCTCAGCCATGCCAGCATTCCAACTAAGTTCTGCTACTACTTAAGGCTCCACACAGGTAAGTAAATGTTCTATCTTGAACATTCCAGCCTCAGCTGCCATCTGACTGCAATTACATGAGAGCTGCCAGCAAACTCAGAACTGCCCAACTGAGCCCTGGTTAATCCCCCGAACACTAAGCAAATGGTTGCCTTTTAAGCCATTATGCTTTGGCATAGTTTATTATGTAGTGACAAATAACCAAATCATGATAAAACAAATGTTTAATTCTTGCTTATCTGCATTAGTGAATAGGGTGCCTATAATCAAGACTACGAACAATCTAAAAAGAATGTCTGCAAAATCACACCCGCAACATTCATAAAGGCATTCATTCTATATTTATTGAGGTCTAGTGCCAGGAACTGGGGTTATAAAGATGAATAAGGCATGATCCTGACCTCAAAAAACCATCATTCTAGTAAAGGAGACAGTTGCATGCACATGTAACTATAGTAAAAAGTATTAAGTCCTTATGTAAGTGAGACAGCCACAAACGGCCATCAGAGCTCAAAAAGGTCATTCTGCTGGGAAAGAGAGTAGGAGACATTTAAAGAATAAGTTACCAGTTGGAGAAGTAGGGGAGGTCACCTTGAATAATAATAATATTTGGTGGCATTATTTCTATGGCTAATATTTATTAAGCAGTTTATATGTCCCAGGCATCGTGCTAAACGTTTTACATACATTTCTCATTTTAATTCCCACACTGGCCAAGTAAAGTAGGTACTATCCTTATCTACATTGTACAGATAGGGAAGTGAGGCATCAGGAAAGTTAAGTTTCTCAAGGTCTCACACCTAATAGGGGCAAATGCAAAAAAAGTAAAATAACTGCAAATATAAATGATTCATGGATACCCCTCAAAAATAAAAGCCTGTCCCAGGAATTCCCTGGTGGTCCAGTGGTTAGGACTCGGCGCTTTCATTGCCAGGGCCCAGGGGCCCGGGTTCGATCCCTGGTTGGGGAACTAAGATCCCACAAGTCACGCAGTGCGGCCCAAAAAATTAAAAAATTAAAATTAAAAAAAGTCTGTTCTACATTTGTTTGGCTTTAGATCACAAATTAGCCATATTATTTACCAGTTCTTCTGGTAAATAATAAGAACAGTTCTTCTCTATCAAATTTAAATTTACATTACACTCTATATTGAAAAAAACAATTCTACACAGAGAGAAACTGGGTTCCTCTGTGACACTCACACACTTTTTGAGGTTAACGTTATAGATTCTGAGTGCTTGTTTAAATTCTCATTTATATCCTACATTTCAAGTGAGGTTTGGACTCAACAAGCAGCTTTCAGAGTGTCGTGTTTAAAGACAATTTGTGAAAAGACTTAAAAAAGGATGACTGAAAAGCCAATGTAAATATGTGGCTTTTGCACACAAATATATGTGCAGCTTTTTTTTTTCCCTTGGTAGTTGATTATTTAGTGTTGCTTCTAGAGCTCTGCTTCCAGTATTTTGGCATATTTGAGTCAATACATTTTCAGCCTACCACCAGCAAATGCTCCCTAAGTACCTATGTAGACTATTCACCTCCGCATTAAAAATTAGACTGTAAAAAAAAAAAAAAAAAAAATTAGACTGTACGTGGGGAATTTTTCATAATGCTTATGATATAATGCTAACCAAAAGAAAACAACAAATATAAAGTTGCATATACAATAGTCTTTCAATTTGGCAAAATAATATGTCTAGAAGGATACACCAAAATGTTAACAGTGGTTGTCTGTAAGGAGTAGAATTATGGGTGATTTTCAGATTATTTCATCTGTTCTTGGTTTTCCCCAGCTCCAGATTTAACCTTTTCTTAGGACACTATAATAGGGGCATTTTAAGTACTACTGCAGTAACAGATTATTTTCAAACAGATTTTTTGGACTGTTTTGAAAACGGGTAACAGAAGGGGAAGTGGGAGATAAAAGAAGCAATAACAGCTTTCTTTTCTTTGCTGAGCTACTAAGACTTCCTGCCCTGGTTTTCTGAAGTAACTTTTTTCCCCCCCACTGAGTTCTCTACCTGTTCCAGTCTTTAACTAGTATGCTACGTGTTTTCAAATCCTGTGAGAATAATGATCTATGGAGAACCTGGTATTGTACATTAGGAATATCAAAGTTCCTAATAAGATCTTCAAAAAATTATCTGAAATCAACTATTAAAAAATTGAAAACAAAATACTATGAGAGGGCTTCCCTGGTGACGCAGTGGTTGAGAGTCCACCTGCCAAGGCAGGGGACACAGGTTCGAGCCCTGGTCTGAGAAGATCCCACATGCTGCGGAGCAACTAAGCCCATGCTCCACAACTACCGAGCCTGCGCTCTAGAGCCTGTGAGCCACAACTACTGAGGCCTGCGTGCCTAGAGCCCGTGCTCCGCAATAAGAGAACCACTGCAATGAGAAACCCGGGCACCGCAATGAAGGGTAGCCCCCGCTCGCTCCAACTAGAAAAAGCCCAGGTGCAGCAACGAAGACTCAACGCAGCCAAAAATAAAAATAAATAAAATAAATAAATTTTAAAAAAATACTGTGAGAGACAAATTGTCACAATACAGATGTTAAGACACGCTAGGACAAGTGCTGGCGTGAGATCGTCAATTATTCACTTGTCTGTCACTGCATAATTATCTAAACCCATGCTATTTCAAACAGCGTTTTAATCTTGAGGATAAACCACAGCAGTTTACAACAACACACCTACGGTTCAGGATAAACTACAGAAGTCGGTAGAGAGCTGATGAAGAGTTAATGGTATCCTCTAAGGCACTGTGCCTCTATTTTTAATGTGCATACACATCACACTTGATGATGATTCACCAGGTCTAGGGGGGGCCTGATTCCTGCATTCTTCACAAGCTCTCAGGTCAGGATGACCCTGCTGCGGCCGTGGACCACACTTGTAGTAGCAACGATCAAAGGGACACCACTGCCCAGAGCTGGGCAGGGTCCTCACCAGTGTCTTAATTAGGCACCAGGATCTGGCCCTTTACTCTGAAAGAGCAGAGACTTGCTCTTGTCAACGCCCCTACAGACACTGAATTACACTAATTAAAGGCACATGAAGGCCAACAGTTCATTTTAGAGTAAATTATAACTGTACACAGACTAGAATATTGGTATTTCTCACTGTTGGCACCTCCAGTGCCTCAAACTAATCCCCCTTTGATAATGTACAAACGTGGAGTTTCTGGACCTGCAAGGCTTAAAGACTAGGTCCTGGACAGTGGCAATGTCATCAAACTAGTGTCACTCTTTGAGGCATATCTGACTGGCCAGCTGACACACTACGTGACATCCTGATCAGCTATCTCTACTTACAACAAGCAGGAAAGTCAACCTGTAGAAGTCAACAAGGGATGAACAACACAATGGAACTGAAATCTAAAAATGAATACACAAGAATTTAGATTTTTCCTATTTGTTTTGTTTTTAGGTGGAAGAGTCTAATGACTAGCCACCAAAGGAAAGAGTAAATCTGTGAGAGCAATGCTCTGTTTCCCTACCCACAGTATTTCTAGGACCTAGAAGTATCTCTGACCCACAGAACACACCCAGTGCATATTTATTGAGTAAATGAACAAATGAGTATTTAAGGAGGGTTGAAGTTAATTTCTTTGGTATTTACATCTTAATACCAAGGATTCCAGGGAGCTATACAGAACTATTCTTAATGATTTCAACATCAGTTACTCCAGGCTGACTGTAAAGACTATCTGATTTCCTGAAGACAACGAACATCTCTCTAGTCTTTAACGTATTCAAACAGTAAGAGTTACAGACTGCCCTTCATTCCTACACAGAACTTCCTTTTCTCTGAAGACAGAGGGTAGGGCTTAAACTTAACCACAAGAAGAGAAACTGCTACACGCTGCCAGTTGTTTTTCACACTAAAAAACTCTTGTTCCTTCTAAATTTTCGTAGCCATGATTTCCTAACGGGAGGCAAATTTCATGAGAGATGTTTAAAGGGTAAGAAACAAAAGCAAAGATAAAAAGTATGCCAAGAGTTCTTGAAAAGGTTAAACAAAGAGTTCCCACATGACCCAGCAATTCCTAAGTACTAAAAGAACTGAAAACATGTCTACACGAAAACTTGTACATGAATGTTCACACCAAGATTATTCATAAGAGCCAAAAAGTGAAAATAACCCAAATACCTATCAGTTGATGAATGGACAAATAAAATGTGGCATATCCACACAACAAATATTATGCAGCCACAGAAAGGACTAAAGTACAGCTACATGCTACTTCATGGATGAACCTTGAAAACATTATGCCTAAGTCAAAGAAGCGAGCCACAAGGGGCCACAGACAGTATGGTTCCATTTATATGACATGTCCAAAATTGGCAAATCCAAATAGAGACAGAAAGTAGTTTAGTGGTTATCAGGGGCTGGAAGAGTGACAGCTAACAGGTACGGGATTTCTTTTGGGGGTGATGAAAATGTTCTGGAATTAGTGGTGACGGCTGCACAACTTTGCAAATACACTAAAACTGCTGAACTGTACATTTTAAGGTAAGAATTTTATGGTATGTAAATTACATATCAATTTTTTTAAAAATCCTATGCCAAAAGGAAACAAAATCGGCAAGTAAAAAATATACACAAAGGGAGCATCTTTCCTCTCTGCTCTCTCATCCTTCCCTGATACAAAATCTTTGACTGAAAAGCCATATATTTTATGCAGTTATTCTGAAAATGACTGGAACCCTAAAAATATCCTAACCACTAAACAAAAGGAGCTGCTTATTTTGATAACATTTTTGTAACACTGACCTTCCTTAAAATGCAAGTTGACAGAGGACTGATTCTACAAACCCAAACGTGTACAACCCACTAGAATTAGCTTTGAGGAAGAATTAAAGCTTTTAGAACTAGAAGCTGTTGTAACTGGCACCGGCACAAAACACATTTCATTTCACAACAGTATGACATTACTCAGTCTAGTCCGAAGGCAATGTCATTAAGAACCTAAGCTAATGGATGTTCTCTTAGTGTCTTCTGTTTCAAGCACAAGACAATGGTCCTCAAAAACAAAACAAAACCCCATACCAAACTCCACTAAGTTATAGGCAAGTATGTTCTGTCTTTAAATTTTTGGACATAGAATTTAAAAGAATGTAGGTTTGGAAACAATACTAAACCATTCAGGATGAGATCATACTAAATTGTTTTAATGTGTTCAATATCACACGAGAAAGTAATAAGCACTTCTCCCAGGTGCTAAGCTCATTCATTTAGTATCACCTCTGTTTCTTAATCCTTGATGCAGTTAAACAATAGTCTCATTCATATATGACATCTTAATTGGCTGCAACATTAATCATATAATAAGAGATACTTTAATCTCTTTTTAAATATGCCCTAGATTTAGAACCTCTATGTCAAAACAGCAGAAGGAATAATGCAGGTATTTTCAAGTGGAAATCAAAATGAATATATTGGAAGGCCTTAAAAAGCATTCGTCAAATCAGGATCACCATTATCTAGATCTTGCTCCCAGATTTGCTACTAAACTACAAAAGATGCCTGGCCTACATTTAAAATCTACAAGGATTTTTAAATGTATAAAACCTAAAGCATGTTGAGTATCCTTAATGATGAGAATATCCAAGGGCACTATTCTACCAGTTGTAATTTTCAGATTCTGTGCAGCATGGGAGTTACTAGGATGACAATATATATTAATAACAAAAGTGATGTTGAAAAATCCCACTCACTCAAATGATTCCACTCAAACGGAATCCCACTGACTCAAAAAGCACTTATTAAGCACCTGAATTAATAGTAGCTTGAGGATTATCTGTCCTCCTGCACATTGGCAGTGGGTTATATCTTTTTCTGTATATGTTCCAGGGTGTAGAGAAACCATGTGGCGTTCCTTTACCTTTGATAACCAGGTCCCCATGGAGCAGATAACTGCCGTCACTTAAAAGTATATTTAGCTTCTCCTTTCAACACTTCTCTCTTTAAATCTGTTTTTCCATTTCCCTACACTTTTGTATCCCATCCCCCAGAGGCTTCATTTTCCTTCTTTTGCCCTTCCAACATAGCTTCACCTTAAAATCCAAACTCTCTAGAATGGGATCCCGCTACATGATTTTTTAATGCGTTCAAGATCATATGAGATACTAAGTACTACTTTGACATCACTTCCATTCATTTAGTGTTAACGTTACTACTTCTCCACTCCTCTGTCTCTCCTTAGTACATCCCTTCCACTGTCCATTCCGCCTCCACTTTGAGCTCTCCCCAAGTCACTGCCACACATTTTCCTCACGCTCTCTAAAATCGCTCTCCATCCACAAGGTAGGCTTTCCAAAGAATCTCCACCTCCCCCAACTCTCTCAATCTTCACTACCCTCTGTGACGCCGTCGGTTTTTGCTCTGGTCCCTCACTCCCCCCAACCTCGGACCCCATCGCATCCCCGACACCGCCCCACACAGCTTAGGGTACGCCCCTCACACTCTCCCTCGATCCCCCAAATTTGCCCCTTCCTCTTAAGACCCCCCGTCCCCCTCCCCCACCCCCCACCCCCCCGCAGAACCCACCTCCCCATTCCCAGACCCTGCCAGGTCTCCCGAACCTTCAGAGACGCTTCCCTCCTCCCTTCAGAGTTTCCGGACACTCCCGCCCCTCGCAGCCCTCCGTGCCCTCGCCCATCGCCTGGCACCCCGCGCCCTCCCCGGGGCCCACAGCGCCCCTGCGGGCGCGGCCCTCCGACCTGCCTCCGCGCCTCCCGCAGCCCCTGCAGCCTCTGGCCTAGCTCCCGCCGGTAGCTCTGCGCCGCCTCCACGCTCTCGCGGGCCTCCTGCAGCAGCAGCTCGGGCTCCAGCTCCATCGTCCCCTCGTCCGGCCTCGCGGCCGGCGGCTGCGGGCGCGGTTCCCGACTGTCCCGGGCGCCGCCGAGCGGCCCCGAGCGGCCACGCGCAGGCGGAAGCACCGCCCCGCCCCGCCCCACGGCGGCCTTGATTGACAGCAGCGCTCAACGAGCGTCCGGGGCCCGGCGCCTCCCGCGCTGCAGGCCCAGCTGGGCTCAGCTCAGCTCCCAAGCAGCACCTGCCAGTGATGCTTCCTCGGGGCACGCATGGAGCTAGGGAAAGATTAATGACTACACCTCACGAAGTGCTTCCCGCACCTTATCTTATTCTGGCCTCACTACGAGGCCTCCTTGCACCTCTATCCCACAGAGGAGAAAACTGTGGGACAGAGAGGAGAATCAACTTTCTCAAGCCGTCGGGATTTCAAGCCGTTGGGATTTCAACCCGGATGGGTCTTGAATCATCATTGTCCTACCTGCCTAGTAAACGAGCATCCCTGCAGTGGCTAGTGTTTTAGGAAGTTACTGTGAATCAGGCACCACGCTCACAGGAATCAAAGGCCCCATCACCCAGAAGCTCGTAGTCTAATGAGGGAGCCAAGACAGAGGCCTAAGCGTAGGCCAGTGGTAGGTACCTCAATCCTGGCAGAGCTGCAAGGCGGATGTTATCAAACTTTCCTGTGTGGGCCAGGTAATTGAAAATGTGGAGCTCGGTGGGCCATAAGGCCTCTGTTGCAATATAGTGAATAAATGGGCGTGACCGTGTGCTAATAAAACTTATGGACACAAATTTGAATGTCACATAATTGTCACATGTCACAAAATATTCTTTGCATCTTTTTCTGTTTTGTTTTTGGTAGGCGGGCCTCTCAGTGTTGTGGCCTTTTCCATCGCAGAGCACAGGGTCCGGACGCGCAGGCTCAGCGGCCATGGCTCACGGGTCCAGCCGCTCCGCGGCATGTGGGATCTTCCTGGACCGGGGCACGAACCCATGTCCCCTGCATCAGCAGGTGGACTCTCAACCACTGCGCCACCAGGGAAGCCCTCTTTGCATCTTTTTTCAACTACTTAAAAAGGTGAAAACCATTCTTCGTTCAGGGGCCATACAAAAACAGGTGGTGGGTCAGATGTGGCCTTGGCCATAGTTTTTTGTTTTTTTAAAGTTTTTACTGGAGTATAGTTGATTTACAATGTTGTGTTAGTTTCAGGTGTACAGCAAAGTGAATCAGTTATACATATACCTATATCCACTCTTTTTTAGATTCTTTTCCATATAGGCCATTACAGTGTATTGAGTAGAGTTCCCTGTGCTATCCAGTTGGTCCTTACTAGTTATCTGTTTTATATATCCTAGTGTGTATATGTCAATCCCAATCTCCCAGTATATCCCTCCCCGCTTCTCCCCTCTGGCCATAGTTTGCTGACCCCTGGCCAAGGATGGTAGAGTTGCCTCCCCAGGAAACAAAAACAGAACAGTGATTGTCTCAAGGTTACACAATTAATCTGTGCTAGAGGCTAGATTGCAGTTTTCCTGGGCCAGACTAAAGCTCTTTCTACCACATTGTTTGGTGCTAAGTAAATGACACTTGAAATTAGAGAAGTTTAGAAAATGAAGGCTCTTCTGGAGAAAATGGGAGATTATCTTTATCCTGAAGTAGCAAGCCACTCAGATTCTCAACAAATACCTGTGGAATGAATCAAGGCATTAACTAAACAAAAAGGAGTAAGTAAAGGCACCCCAGGTAAGATAAAAGTAAGGAAAGGGTATAAGGACTTGCAGACAGGAATATAAATGGATTGTGTAAGGAAGGAGGAGCAGACCACTTTGCCTGGAGAGTAAGGACGGAATAATATATTGGGAGATGAAGTTAAGAGAAAAGTAAGGGCCCTGGAGTTCAGGTTAAGAAGCTTTGACTTTAATGAATAGACATTAAAGATTTTTGCATGTGCAGTGACATTTGCAAAACAATGTTTTAGGAAGATAAATGATAGATAGAGAAGTGGGACTTCGGTTTGTCTTAAGGTAAGGCAGGGGTTGGCATACTGTAAATTCTCAATAAATATTTGTTCAGTGAAATGAATATGCATGAGATAACTAGAGGGGAGTAAATAGGCAGAACTAAATGGCATTAGTCTAGTTATGATATGATGGAGACTTGAATTAGGATGTTGGCTTTTACAGAGTTTTGTGGGTTTTTGTTTGTTTTTAATTTATTTATTTTTGGCTGTGTTAAGTCTTCGTTGCTGCGTGCAGGCTTTCTCTAGTTGCGGCAAGTGGGGACTACTCTTCGTTGCGGCACACGGGCTTCTCATTGCGGTGGCTTCTCTTGTTGCGGAGCACGGGCTGTAGGCACCCGGGCTTCAGTAGTTGCAGCACGTGGGCTCAGTAGTTGTGGCTTGCGGGCTCTAGAGCGCAGGCTCAGTAGTTGTGGCGCACGGGCTTAGTTGCTCCGCGACATGTGGGATCTTTCCAGACCAGGGCTCGAACCCGTGTCCCCTGCATTGGAAGGCGGATTCTTAACCACTGTGCCACCAGGGAAGCCCTTGTATGGAGTTTTGACAGTGAAAGCAAGGGGAAAGATAGGCAAATGGTTCAAGGGAACAGGAGAGTTTGGACACACATTGAGTCAGTAAAAAACAGGATTTATTAATTGTTCTTGAACATGATATGTTCTGTGTGCTCTCTAAAGCTAATTGAACAGAATTGGCTCCCACTCCAGAAAGCTTTACTAAGTGAAATTTAAAAAAAAAAAAATTAAAAGGAAAACTTCCATAAAGACAAGCTACCAATCTTAGTCTCATTCAACTTTATTTCCTTGACCTACTAACTGATGGGAGGCAGGAAATGTGTATCTAATATACCCACACTACCCACAAAAATAACACGAAGAAAATTGAAGAAAAGCTGTAAAACGGTGCCCACAGGCTCGAAATATTTTTATTTTTTATTTTTTTTAACTTTAGAGCACAAGTTTCTGAAGAATAAATGCCCTGGTCAGTAACAGAGAGGAAGATTGATCTAGAGGTGGTGATGACAGAAGCCAGCAGGCCATCAGACAGGGCTTTACAGATTTTTTAATCTCCGTGTCACCACATTAGTCTAGCACTGACTTGAATTTCAAGAGTACCCAGAGGTGAGCAGATTCAGAGGCACAGACTCCTCATGCTACAAGAAACAAAGGACTTGGGCTTCCCTGGTGGCGCAGTGGTTGAGAGTCCGCCTGCCGATGCAGGGGACACGGGTTCGTGCCCCAGTCCGGGAAGATCCCACATGCCACGGAGCGGCTGGGCCCGTGAGCCATGGCCGCTGAGCCTGCGCGTCCGGAGCCTGTGCTCCGCAACGGGAGAGGCCACAATAGTGAGAGGCCCGCGTACCGCAAAAAAGAAAAAAAGGACTTGCTAATTGATTTATTTACGATAAGAATATAATTGCCAGGCTTCCCTGGTGGTACAGTGGTTGGGAATCCGCCTGCTAATGCAGGGGACACAGGTTCGAGCCCTGGTCCGGGAAGATCCCACATGCCGCGGAGCAACTAAGCCCGTGTGCCACAACTACCGAGCCTGCACTCTAGAGCCCGTGAGCCACAACTACTGAGCCCACATGCCACAACTACTGAAGCCTGCGCACCTAGAGCCCATGCTCCACATCAAGAGAAGCCACCGTAATGAGAAGCCTGCGCACCACAACGAAGAGTAGTCCCCACTCGCCACAACTAAAGAAAGACTGAACGCAGCAACAAAGACCCAACGGAGCCAAAAATTAATTAATTAATTAATTAATTTTTTAAAAAAGCACTGAAGTTTAAGTTAGGAGACTTGGCTAAACATTGTAACTTTGGAAACATGTGTGAGCTACATTTCTCTAAATCGACAATAATGTAAATGTCTTCCTCACAGGACTCATGCAAAGGCTGAATAGTATGGCCAGGTAAAAGCACACATTTATTTACAAAATATCTAAAGAGTACAAGGTATGTGTCTGGCTCTGTGCTTAGGTGCTGGGAATCAAATCAGGAATGAGACCTAGGACTTGCCTTCATAGTCCAGTAGGGGGATCACTCACACATAAGCAGGAATTTATATTCTAATATATTGAGTGCAATGAGTAGAAGCACAGAGACAGCCACCTAATCCAGCCTAAAGTAAAGTGGAAGGAAGAAGGTATCAGGAGAAGTTTCTTGAACAAGGTAAACCGTAAACTGAGTCTTAAGGCTTTTCTTGGCTTGGCCACAGGTGCTTCTCTCCTTTCCCTTCCAAAACCCCATCAAAACAACAATTAAGGGATTTAAAACTGGATTAGGAAAACAAATGGATTAGGGACAAATGGAACAGTAGAGAACACAAAAGAGCACTAGAGAGTTCCATAAATTTTTGGAAGATGGAAAGTGGAGTAGTATTAATTGCCCAAGAAAACTGCCGGAAGTTACAACCTAAACTGCAGAGGATGAACCATTCAGAATTGGGCTAACTCTCCCCAAAGACTCCTGAGAAACTCATGCTATATATCCTTTTAAAAATTTTAGTCATTTAAAAAAAATCACAACCCTTATTCTGACATTCCTTTCCGTATCCTACTTCCTGCATTATTTTCTCCTCAGCATTTAGCCCTGTCTTACCATATACTTTACTTATGGATCATTTTTATTACATGTCTCTTCCAACCAGAATATAAATTCTAAAAGGATAGGCATTTTTGTCTGTTTTGTTCACAGCTGCTTTGTTCATAGCTGGCACTCATTTGTATTTATGGAATGGATGGAAGGATGAAGAACACAGCACATGAGAATGAGGTATGGAACTGAAAAGGGGAGACATCAGTTAATATTAGAGTTAGATATTTTAGGTCCATTGCCCTATTCCATGCATTTAGGTGATGCCTCCCTATTGCTTCCACAAAACTGCATGAGATATAAACACCTCTGCCCCCAAATAGATTGGAGGAGAAACCAAGTGGTCCAGAGAAAAGACCTCCACCTATTAACATTAGGAAGTCCCCCAATGAAAATCTCCTGATCGTCCTACAGTAGAACCCACTAGTGAGTCCCACCTATGCTAAAAACCTTCAATCAGCTTGAACCATTTTTTAAACAGCTTTATTGAGTATAACTGATTTTCAATAAACTGCATATATTTAGAGTATATGATGTGATGAACTTTTTCATCAGTAGATACCTGTGAAACCATCACCGTAACTAATATAATGAACATTTCCATCACTCCCCAAAGTTTCCATGTAACCTATTCCTTTGTAATCTATCCCTCCTTCAACCCCTGAACACAGGCAATGATGATCTGCTTTCTGTAATTAGAGATTAATTTGCATTTTTCTCAAATTTTAAATAAATGGAATCATGCAATATATACTCTTTTTTCATCCATGTTGTTTCATGTATTGATAGTTCATTTCTTTTTATTGCTGAGTAGTATTTCATGGTATGGATATGTTTCTTAATGTACCTGTTGATAGGTTGTTCCAAGTTTTTTACTATTACAAATAAAGCTGCTATCAACATTTGTGTACAAGTGTACAAGTCTTTATAATATAACTATATTGGGAATGTGGGAGGAGAGAAAGTATGGAGGGTGGTGTTACAAGAGAATTAACCACCATAACAGGACTTTAATGAATACTGTTTAAAATTGTTAGATCAGGGCTTCCCTGATGGTGCAGTGGTTGGTAGTCCGCCTGCCGATGCAGGGGACACGGGTTCGTGCCCCGGTCCTGGAGGATCCCACATGCCGCAGAGTGGCTGGGCCCGTGAGCCATGGCTGCTTGTTAGTCAAGAAATAGCTGTTTAGGGCTTCCCTGGTGGAGCAGTGGTTGAGAATCCGCCTGCCAATGCAGGGGACACGGGTTCAAGCCCTGGTCCGGGAAGATCCCACGTGCCATGGAGCAACAAAGCCCGTGAACCACAACTACTGAGCCTGTGCTCTAGAGCCCAGGAGCCACAACTACTGAGCCTGCGTACTGCAACTACTGAAGCCCACGTGCCTAAAGCTAGTGCTCCACAATAGGAGAAGCCACCACAATGAGAAGCCCATGCACCGTAACTAAGAGTAGCCCCCACTCGCCGCAATTAGAGAAAGCTGGTGCGCAGCAAGGAAGACCCAACACAGCCAAAAATAAATAAATTTATTTAAAAACATAGCTGTGTAAAGATATTGAAATATCTAAAGATAAGCAGATATTTATAGTGCTAGAAAACCAGGGCTCGAACCCGTGTCCCCTGCATTGGCAGGCGGATTCTCAACCACTGCACCACCAGGGAAGCCCTCAATACATTTTAAATGCTTAGCTTTTTAGAAGAATAAAAAGCGCTAGAGACATACCCTACAACCCAGCAATTCCACGTTTAGGTGTGTATCCTGGAAAAGCACCATTCGTGTTCAAGGAGACAAGAATGTTCGCTGACTCATTGTCTGACTAACAGAAAATTGAAGACAATTTAAATGATCATCACTAAGGAAATGGATAGATAAAATGTTGTGCGTAATTGGGTGGAATGCTCAGGAATGAAAGGGAACGAGTCAGATCGACCTGTATAGCTCTTGAAGACAATGATGAAAGAAACAAATTGCTGAGTGATATTTACATTGTTACCTTTTATGTAAAGAAAAACAAAACTAAAGATTTTTCTACGGATACGTATATGTATGTAAAAGTATTAAGAAAGGCTGCAAAGCTATCCACCAAATAGGTAATACTGGCTGCCACTGGGGCTAAGAGGAAGAGACCGAGTTAGGGGGTGAAAGTCAAACAGACTTTCAGTTTTTTCTGTAATTTTCTAATTGATTTCTCCTCCTCCACGCTCTTGCTCTTCCATCTTCTCCTCCTCTTCGCCGTCATTCTCCTTGCGCAGCGTTCTTACACTACATGAGTTATAAGTAAACGAAACCAAAACAACAAAACAGTTTATATTTAGAAGTGCAGTCTCCCTTCCTGAAAAACCTTATCCAGGGTTAATAATTTTCAAGGAGAAAGTAATTACCACTAATTTCATTGGAGAAATTTGTACCCTTTATGTTGTCCAGGCAATAGCAAATACCATAAAGATAGACACAATTACGTCAACAGTTAACATCAGTTTGCATAACCCAACAGAACAAGGTGGCTTCCCGTTACTATTTGACAGGTGTATTTACATGACTTGTTTCAGCTCTTACATACCGTGTAGTTAAAACTAGCACTCAGACAAAATAAACACACTCTCTATATTGCAAGTGCAATGAAAAAAAAAAAGTAAAGCTAAACATGTCTGTGAAAACAATGCAAATGATGTATGAGATTATCTTCACTACAAACTAGCAAACTACTGGTATCCAGCAACAACTCGAACACACGCCAGCCAGCTGAGGCGACGACCTTGGGCTCCTAGCTGCTCGCGAGGACGAAATCCACGGGAAGAAATGCCTCCTGAGCTCAATTAGGGGTAAAAAGTCGAAATCTCGGACCCCAAGTGGGCGTATCTCTAGGTAGGACGCTTGCCAAAATAACATTTTATTCCGTGTGGGAGTGTAATCAATTGTTATTCCCTTTTCTGTATTTTTCGAATTTCCACTTTTAAATAGGGGCTAGTCTGGGGCGTCAAAAGTATGGGGTTCTAATTCTGCCACCAACGGACTTAGTCAAATCATATCCTCATCAGTGAAACTGGGCGTAAGAAGTTTGAATCTCCGAAGTCCCCGCTACTTTTAGATTCACGGTAAAGCAATCCCACCTCCTGCAGTCTTGCCGAAGAAGCATTTTGGCCCTCTCGGCTCACTGTCCGCGCAGCCTCCGGAAGCAATCTAAACTCCGCCCCCTGCACTCTGGACGGCGCGAAAACCCAATTGACAAGAACTCCCTCCGAATCCTGCGGGTAGAATCTGTGTTCGGCCTGCTTTCCCCGCGGGATCCCCAGTCCCTATCACTCAGAACTGGAGCGGCAGCCTCAGGGGCACCCCTCGCTCACCGACCGCGCCTGAGGTTCTTCGCTGCCCGCGCTTTCTCACCGCCTCTTCCCGCGTTCTACTTGGTTGAGCTGGGCCCAGCCTCTGCGACCACCCCGGGCAGTGGGCGCGGGGGAGTCCGAGGCGGACCCCGCGGCCCAGCTCCTCGCTCCTGCTGGAGCCGGCCGCCTCCATGGCCTCCCGACAGGCCGGGCCGGGCCGTGGAAGGTCCTAGGAACCGGGATTCCGGGAAGCAAGGAGCATGGTGGGGGTCTTGGCCATGGCGGCGGCAGCTGCTCCCCCTCCGGTGAAAGACTACGGGAATGAGGTGAGCTTGAATATCTCCGAATGTTGGGTGTGGGGGAAAGGTAATCCCGATTTAGGATCTATGAGGGGGAAGGAGGGATCTGGTGACGCCCCTGAGTCTGACATTCTGTGGAACAATTGCTGGGGTGTGTCGTTTCTTAAAGACGTGATAGGTCCCTAGAAACATTGGGATTGTGAGATGTTTGCGGGGACCTTAAGATGCCTAGTAAAGGACTAGTTACCAGATCCTGAAATGTTTCTGGAACTTGATGTTTTGGACTTGTGAAATGTTACGGAGGATCCCAGGGTCAAGTCTGGGGTTCATGGTAAGAAATCATAGGATAAGGAATCACTTTAGCGTTGAAAAGAATCTTTAAGTTCTACCTGTCCACCCAATCACCTGCTCTAGGAATACCGCTTAGATTGTCACTACAGGAATCAAAAAAGGTACTTCATTTAAAAATCATTATCTCATTGTTCTAGGGCTTAAGATACTGCAGTTAGAAGTCCCAGCTTGGCATGCTGTTATTCTCCTGTGTTCATCAAATTTCAGTGAAATGTACTAAGCAGTTGTTGTTAAGAGATTCTAATGCCATGAAGTAGTGGAGTAGCATCTAAAAGTAGACGGTTGCTATATTTTTACACCTTTCAAGCCCGCATTCTAACTGAAGTATGCAAACAGATGTCTTCGAAGTGAGCCAAGATATATATTCACTTATTTCGCTGAGACTCTTACTTTTTAGAATTGAGTACTTTTGTCTGCTTGCTAATAGATGTTATGCTGATACTTCTTTGCTGAAAAGGCAGTTGCTCTGCTTGTCTCAGGTGTGAAGAAGGACTTTTGATACTTGAATTACACAGTTCTTGCTTTTTGTTTGCTCAGTTTTCCAGTCTTTTCATTACACTTTCTGTTTTTGGTGCCCTGCTTAGAGGGCTATTTCACAGTAATGATACTTACTGTTTAGTATTTTAAGGGTAAGGACCTTATACACATTGCTTTACTTAATATCAACCCTGTGATGAGGTGTTATTATCTGTATTCTACAGATGAGAGAAGGTTAAGAAGTAATTAAAAGTAAGTTAGGTTAGAAAAAGTAAGTTAGAAAATTAACAGTAATTTGCTTGAGGTCCCACACTAGTAGATGTCAGAGCCAGCACTTGAACTTAGATCTGCCTGACTCCAGAGCCTATGGTATTGTGCCTCTGATACGAGCTCACGATAATAATAATACTAACAACTCATTAGCATTTTCTTCTAGTACATTTATCATTTCATTTTAAGATGTAAAATTTTAATCTGTCTGTAATTTATTTTGTCTCATATTTATCCAGAGGGTTAAAATTTTTCCCCGTACTATTTATTAACTACTTCTTTGCCCACTAACTTGAGTGCTATTATTATAATATACCAAATTCTTTTTTTTTTTTTTTTTTGCGGTACGCGGGCCTCTCACTGTTGTGGCCTTTCCCGCTGCGGAGCACAGGCTCCGGACGCGCAGGCTCACGAGCCCAGCCGCTCCGCGGCATGTGGGATCTTCCCGGACCGGGTCATGAACCTGTGTCCCCTGCATCGGCAGGCGGACTCCCAACCACTGCGCCACCAGGGAAGACCCCCAAATTCTTAAATACACACTTATGTCTCTTTCTGGTTTTCTAATCGGTTCTTTTAAGTTGCCTGCCTATTCATGCATCAGTGCTATGCTTTTAATCATGATAGCCTTATAATCCATTTTAATTTTCTAGACTTATAATTCCTTTGTTACTTTCCTTCAAAAAAAAAAAAGGTTTTCTTGTTCTGGCAAGTTTTTTCTAACAAATGAACTGAGGGAAGTTAAAAATAAAGTTGATGTAGCTTTTTTTTAAGGGTACTAAATAGTATAAGAGGCAGGCGGTAACTCTTAATAGCATACTAAAACACTGACAAGTCTTGTTTTATTTGTAGTAAATGTCCACTATAATTTTTACTTAATTAGTAAATTTTGGGATCCTAGGCTTGTTCACCATGTACCTGTTTCTTGGAAATAGTTAGAATAATTTGTTTATTTTTACCTAAAACAGTATAAAGGGAATGGAAATAATATTTATAGAGTTCCTAGCATGCATCAGACTTCACATGTTTGTATGTAATATGTTCATTACAAATTCTGTGGGGTGGGTGGTACTATTCAAAGGTTGTAGAGTAAACAGAGGCCAACAGTAATTAACACATTTGTACACAAGCATAGGGGGCCTTGAAACTTTATTGATGTATAATATATAAAGTACACAAATTATAATTGTATAACTTGATGTGACATTGAGATTTGAATGTAGGTTTAACTTTAAAGCTCTTTTTCTTCCTAATATGTAATGTTTATCAACTAAGGGAGCCTTCCTTTTTTTATCACGTTACATAAAATAATAGATCCATGTTTAAAATTCATGTTGCTTGAAATAAGTGCTTTTTTTCTTCTTTTAAATTGATAGGCAAGCAAGAAGCGAAGGAAAGATGATGACAGAACTTGCAAAACAATCACTAAATATTTATCACCAATGGGGAAGACTGGAGACAGGGTTTTCTCTCCACCAAAATCCAGTAATATTCTGGATTATTTTAGAAAGACTTTACCTACAAATGAGAAAACTCAGACAGCAAAAAAGTACAAGATAAAGTCATCCTCACCATTGCCTGCCGACAGTGACAAAGACTGTAAAACACCTTTGGAAATGTCCTCAAATACAGAGAATAAGAAGAGAGGAAAGAGACTTAATTTATCTCATCAACTAAGTCATATTAAAACTGAAAATGAATCTGCAATTGAAATTAACAGTGATGATAGCAAGGAAGACTCCAGTTTAGGTAACAATTTTGTGGAAAGTAGTACTTCTGCTTTACTCTACAAGAAACATGTCGAGGTACTTGCAGAAAGTATTCAAGATACCAAAAAACAATCAAGCACTATGACCTCCAAAAAAAGTTCTAAGAAAGTAAGTCCTAAACAAGGCCCCTCAAAAAATGATCGCAGAAAATTGAGGAAAAGGAAGCACAGAGAGGTAATAGATCTATCTGAAAGTTTACCCTTAGCAGAGGAACTAAATCTCCTTAAAAGAGATGGTAATGATAGTAAACAGTTAATGCCTTCCCTAACTAATGAAATGGAAAATACTGCAAATGATGCAGAATCTAGAGATAATATAACTAAAACAGCCCAGTTAAATGATAGTACAATAACTGTCTCATATGAGGAATTTTTAAAAAGTCACAACGAAAGTAAAGTGGAACAGGCACCAGACTCTACAGTGTCTGTTTGTATTCCTTCTGAAACTGTTGACGATGCAGTCAAAAGTGGTTGTATAACTGACCCAGAAGCCTATGAAATTTCCCAACAGGTCCGCTTTAAGACAGTCACTGTTCTTGCACAAGTTCACCCCATCCCCCCAAAAAAGACAGGGAAAATACCCTCAATTTTCTTGAAACAAAAGCAGGTGGAAATGGAAAATAGTCTGTCTGATCCTGAGAATGAACAGACGAGTCAGAAAAGAAAATCTAATGTCGTTATACATGAGGAAGAACTAGAATTGGCAGTGTTGGAAGCTGGGAGTTCTGAAGCTGTGAAACCAAAATGCACTCTAGAAGAAAGACAGCAGTTTATGAAAGCATTTAGGCAGCCAACGTCAGATGCACTTAAAAATGGAGTCAAAAAGTCTTCTGATAAGCAGAAAGAGCTCAATGAAAAATCTTTAAATGAGGAAGGAAGAGACAATAATTCTAAAAAAATCATGGAAAATCCTAATATCCAAATGGTTTCAAATAATGGCAATTCACAGACACATGCTGATAAAGGAGGTTTTCCTAAGGAGAAAAGTAAAAAGCTGAAGAAAAAGAATAAAAAAATCTTAGATACTGGTGCTATTCCCGGTGAAAATAGAGAGAGAAATCCTCAAGAGAAAGAATCAACTTTTTCCTTTAAAGAGAAACAAAATCAAAACAGGCTTAGAATGAGTTTAAGACAAAAGAAAACAGAAGTTTTCAAGAACAGCACATTACTTAACAGCAAAAACCTTGTTTGTGAAGGTGCAGCAAATGATGACCCTCTAAAAATTTCCTCTCCGTGTAACAATAAGTCTTCAAGAAAAGCCGGCATACCAGTTAAGGATAAGGTTATACACTCTAAAGCTGAGACTGAAGGCAGCTTGGCATCTGTTTCTACACTGAAACCAAGCAGAAGATCTGTAAGAAGCAGCAGCACACCTGCTACAGTAATCATTAGAGCTACTGATTCTGAAGACGCACAAGACGATAGTCCAGTAAAAGCTTCCACTCCAAAAGCAGCGAACTTATCAGGGAAGCGTAGCTTATATACAGCGGAATTAATAACAGTATCCTCTGATTCAGAGAGTCCTATTAGGTAAAGTTTTGTTTTGTTCTCAAGTTCTAAATATTCTGCATGTATTATTAGATGTGAAGGAAAATATGTCAAGCACTGAAGAATTGTTTTTTTTTTTTCTAGAACACAGCTGATTTATAAGAAAAAGAAAACGGTTTCAAAAATGTTGCTTATTTTCCATATTTAATTTAAACTCAGGCATGATTTCAGAAGAATTCTAGCCGTATTTTAGATGAGTTTTAAACTCTTATTTATCATAGTTGTTAATTCCTGGAGAAATATCCTCCAAATATGAATTCTGTGCGTTTAACAAACATAAGATTAAAAATAAATCATAGAACATTTTTAGGTAAGCTGAGCCATATACTGTGAGGTATTGTGTTGGCAGAAAGTTTGCTCAGGTTTTTCCATAAGATGCCTCGGGAAACCCGAATGAACATATACTTGCATGTTGGTTCTGGCTAATCCTAGGGGCTGATTTTCTGGAAAGCTTATGATTTATAAAATGAAACTTTATATTTTCTAAGAGTTTAACATTGAGTTTGGCTTACTTTTGAATCAGTAGTTTGAAACTGATGGGGGGTGTCTTCTTTCGTTTTCTGTTTCAGAACTGTCCAGAAATTAGAGCCCTAGTTGGTTCCTTTCTATATTCAACTGAAATTCTTACACATTATAATCACATAAATGTTTGTATCTTTCTGTGTTTTTTTCAGAATGAAATTCACCAGAATTAGTACTCCCAAAAAATCTAAGAAAAAATCTAAGAAAAGGTCTAAGAAATCTGAAGCAGCTCATGAAGATTTTGAGTCTCAGACTAGAAAGGTAATTGAAATTTTAGGGTGTCCTGTAAGTGGTATTCTGTTTTGTAATATAATAACTATTACTATTGGAAGTGATACGCCAAAAGAAGATTCACATATTTCATAGTTTGGTTATGTTAACTATAACCCTATATTATTTTTTGCTGTTATTTTATTCCTCTAGTTAGCTTATTAAGAGATCAACATATCTTATTGTGAGATGAAAGCAGTTGATAAAGACAGTATCGTTTACTTAGAAAAAGTTTTCTTAGTGACAGTTATATTCCAATCTTTTTCCCTAAGGCTGTTTATGGAAATAAGCATGATTGAATTTTTGGTTTATTTCTATAGATTAGAGGCTAACAAGTGGGGTCTCTCAACCCTGGTACTGTTGACATTGTGCACTGGATAATTCTTTGTTGTGGGGAACTGTCTTGTACATTATAGGATGTTTAGCAGTAATCCTGGCCTCTACCCGTGAGATGCCAATAGCACCCCAGCTGCCCTAGCTATGACAACCAAAATATCTCCAGTCATTGCTAAATATCCCCTGGAGGGAAAAATCACCCCCAGTTGAAAACCATTTTCCTAAAGGGAGAGGTTGTATGTATAAGAATAGTTTAGCTGCTTTTGTAAAGTAAACTGCTTATCCCTTATGATGAGAGAATTGGATTCTCTCCTGGGTGAGTAGGTACAAGTGTGTGTGTGTGTGTGTGTGTGTGTGTGTGTGTGTGTGTGTGTGTG